>NC_135784.1:180776927-181081927 GCF_051106095.1 Pogona vitticeps
GGTTGAAGGCATAAGCAGGGTTGCCAGACGTCTGGCAAAAGGAGGACATGTCCTCCTTTTTAGCCAGATGTTCTCCGTTTGGCAGGCAAAGATAAAAACCTTTAAAATGTCAGGCTTTTGTATATTTTATGTTATAATTTTGGATGGGAAGGGGAGAGGTGGAAGGACCCCCCCTTCCCCCTGTCTTTTTGTGGGTTTGGGTACAATTGGCTGTTTAAATAATGTTTTTTGGTATGGGGGGAAGCCTCCATTAAATTTATTTTTATTCTTTCACATAACTGTTTCTTGGTTGGTTCACTAAGAGACATTTATTGGCAGCTACTCTAATAGGTCTAGATGGGCGGGATAGAACTCTAAATAAATAAATAAATAAATAAATAAATAAATAAATAAATAAATAAATAAATAAATAAATAAATAAATAAAATGTATTGATTGCGGGTTTAATCCGGAATGATTCCAATGAAACATTCAATACGTCCTCCTCTGTCCTCTTTTTTTTCTTTCTATGTCCTCCTTTTGGTACCCATGTATCTGGCAACCCTAGGCATAAGTGAACTGCTGTTCCTCATAGTCTGCTCTGGAAAATCATTAGGTTGCAGACAGTGAAGCAGTAATACATACTCATCTGCACGAATGAGGTGTTTGAAAATAAGTCTTTATTTTTGTTTACTCCAAGAGCAACGAAGTATTCTTATTCTGTTTTGCTATGGAATTCTTTGAAGTTCTTTGGTCAGGAGACAGGATTCAAGCTTAATTTGGTGCAGCACCCATTTATTTGTCTTTCTGACAAGTCTATAGCACCCATAAAATTTTCCTCCAACACTACCTTTTGAATGAATCTTTTTTTTTCCTCATCAGTTTTCTTTCATACCTTGTGTGAGTGGGCATATCAGAATAGAGCTGATCTTGGCCTTAGTCTCCAGTGACCCTTCCTGACACCTGAAAATCTTTTCTAGGTACCTCATGGCTGCCCTCCAAGCCTTAGCCTCCTTCTGATTTCTTGGCTTAATCCTCTATTTGGACTGATGACAGAACCCAGCTATAGAAAATCTCTAATTATTTCACTTTCTTCATCATCCATTTCACATAATTCTTCTGTAGTTATCATTTTTGCCTTCTCAATAGCCAGCTGTAATCCTGCTTTTACTTTTTCGGCTCTAACCCTCCTCAGTAGCCATTTCAAGCCGCTTTCTGCAAGTAATATGGTGTCATCTGCACATCTTAAATGATTCAGATTTCCTCTATCATCTCCCACTTCTTCTTCATAGGAATCAAATCCAGCTTTTTGTATGGTATGTTCTACACACAGGTGGAACAGACAGTGAGACAAAAGATACCCTGTCTACCACCTTACCCTGTGGGAAATCAATCTGTTTCTCTGTATTCTGACAATAGGTTCTTGTTCAGAGTATAGGTTACATGTCAGCACACTCAAATCTTGTGGGATATATATTTCTTTTAGAATGATCCATAGCTTTTAATGCTCCATACAACTGAAGGCTTTGCTGTAATCTATAAAGCATCAAGGGATTTACTTCTGAAATTCTTTGGCATGCTTCAATATACAGTAGTACCTCAGTTTATGAAACGGATCTGTTCTACTGTACACGACCTTACGTAGTACGGAAATTTTACAAACCGAAATGCCAATTGTGCTACGAAAGGGGCGGTGCTATAGGCACAATGCACCCCGGGAAAACCCTTTCATAGTGCGAAAAAAAGAAAACAAAACAACATAAACTGGGGCTTTATTATGGATTTTAGCTTGTAAACTGAAAATTACGTAAACTGAGGCATTCACAAACCAAGATACTACTGTATTGCATATATTGATTACTGTATATGATCTCTTTTGTCACCTTCTTTTCTGACTCAAGCTTGAACATTTGGTATTTCTTGCTCCAGATATGCCTTTGTTGCAAAATCTTGAGCATCCTTTTGCTTCCTGGAGAAAATACCATCATGGTGACCATATCATCAGAATGCTTATGCTAACCATCAAAGGCTTAAATGGTGTGAATTTTATGATTTTTTTTAACACATGAAAATTCTGTCCAATATTAACAATACAGCTGTCATTTTCTCTATCTTGTTTCACTTTGTTCCTTCCAATAATTAGTGGCTGAAATCCTGTTGGGCAGCTCTCTGTGTGTAGCTGTGATGAAATAATCACCAATGGCAAATTGCCACTGGCTAGAAGCTTCCTTTGGAAATTTCTGGGCATATGTTAATTGGTCATGTTACATACCTCAGAAGTTGGATTTGCCTTTAATCAGTGGTTATTTGCCACTGATGATGACACGATTCCCATCGCACACATGGAGTTGCATTGCAACACTTCAGCCACTGTGTATGCAAACCCATCAAACTATAGGACCTACTCTTCCGTTATACTGGACTTCAGGACTTTTTCCTACTTGAGGCATGTTTATCAACTTGTCTGTGCTTGAATGTACCTGCCACCCACCTTAGAAAGACTTTTTGCAACTAGCATGAAACTCTCTGTACAGTAATCCCAAGGGGGGGTGTGTCAACAACCATTACGAGCCATTGACTGACCATCCTTATGGTAGACTTTCTGTATTTTTATATGCCTTTCCTCCCCATGGCAGGATAAATGTCTGGCTACTGAAGGTCCACTCTATGCATCAGTAGAAATGGACTACAGTCCATGCAAACCTCTGCCAAATAAAACTTGCTAGTCTGAAAGGTGTCACAGGAACAGTGTTGCTTTTGCTGCCACAAACTAGCAGACTAACCTTGTTGATTTTTCCCTCTGTCCAATAGCTGGTTTTAAAATCACTACAAAACACATGCAAGCTGCCTGATGATTGTATATACTGTGGGCCAAAACAGCCAAGAGTCTTGCGACACTGGTGTGTTACAGCACAAGCATTTTTGACAGTATATCCTGACACTGTTCACTTTGCCTGAGCTGCCACAGAGGGCACGGACTAATTCTGTTAAGGGAGGTTAGGATGCTGAGTGTTTTATTCTTTTCTCTTTGGCTCTGACATAATTGGAGTTCATATGTGCCTGGCCTGGCCCTCTGAGCCAAGAAATGTGGCTATGTGCCAAGGTGATGAAACTTTACCCTGGTGCCATAGTCAGAGGAGCTCCCATCTACTGCTCTTTAGGACCAGTCACATATATTTTAGCAGTGTGCCATCAAAGCAAGAGAAAGTGTGCTGTTTATATACTGCTCCATAGTATTTAATGTACTCTCTGGGTGGATGGAAGGCTGAGTGAACCTTGAGACAGATACCTGAGCCTGTTGGGATCAAAATCGAATCATTAGCAGAGTCTTGACTGCAGTGCTGCAGTTTAACCACTGCTCTGCAAGGCTTGGTGTCATCCTTCTCGATCAGTGATTCTTGGGTCTTCGTATGTTCTTGGACGACAGTTGTCAGAAAATTCTGGCCAGAACAGTTAGTGGTGAAGGGTTCTGGGAGTTTTAGTCCAAAAACATATGGAGATCCAATGTTGGGATCCACTCAATGGCCAGGTGATGAAAGGGCTATCAAACTGCTCTCATTGATGAAAATATATTATGTCTGTCTCCACAGTGTGATTTGAAAGTCATTAGTGGGCTTCTGTTTTCCTGAGATCCTTTAACAACCTATCCAAGTGCTAAGATAACCAAACCTTCTACAGTTCATGGACTCCTGTGTTTCTTATTGTAGCCAGTCCTTTCAACGTCAGCGTCTCAGCAAATCGTGAGAGGTACAAAACAAATGAGAACATTAAGGTGACATGTAATGCTACAGGCAAACCCTTTCCGGAGTTTTCGTGGCATCTCCCTTCCACAGAGGGTGTGGAATTCTCAGACAACAACCGGACCATTGAGATATCTTCAGCTCAGAGTTCCCATAATGGGACATACCTATGTCTGGCCAATAATATTTATGGCAAGAAATCGGCACGAGTGGACATCGTCTTTGAAGGTGAGGTGGAGGTGGCTCTCAGGCCTTGGATTTTAATTGGTGCATTTTAGCCTCTTTTAGTACAAGGGTCAAACTGGATGATGCATTTAGCACATTTTTAGAAGAGGTGTTCCTCAAATGGTGAAAATGTACTCTTTGTCACAGCCTGCAATTGTCCTCAACTGCATGCCATGCATGTAGCATTCTTTGTTTTAGGACTGATCACAGCAAGGTGATTGTGGGCTTCATTTGCAAGTCTAGTTGTTCTGGCACATATCTCTGAGGAAATCCCAAGAGAGAAAATGAGTGAATGGTAGGGAATACACATTCCGCTTGACATCCAATTTGACCATAAGTTGTTGCTTCCTCACAAAAGTTGTGCATGCTTTGAAGGGTATGTAGGATGTAATTATGGTGCTGTAATAATCCTGAAGAGAATCACCCAGGGGAATTTCCTAGAAAAAGAACAGAACAAATTTATGCAAATTAAGCAAAATATACCTGCTAAATAAAGGTCATAGAATTCAAAATTTGGGGGACAGAAAATGTTTTTAACACAGGATAATCACTGACTGAGAAGAGATCTCTCAAAAATATGAGAGTTACGCAGAACCTTTGGGGCTGAGAGGCAATATAAAAAAAATGGTTTACCTCGGTCTCCTTCTGATTGGCTGCTAGGAGCCACAAGTGGGATTCTAGTTAATTCATCCCACCCTTGTGTGGCTTTCCCAGATCATCTCCCTGCCTGCTGCCACAGGGAAGGGGAAGGTGTTGACCCAGAGCTTTGAAAACCTGCATCTTTTGGCATTACAAAGTCCCTGAATTCCCCTGTCAGCCTGGCCAGTGGCCATGTTGCCTGGATGATTGGGGAGTCCAAAAAAAGTCATTTTTGGGGAAAAAAAGAACTTTAACCAGAAACTGTGTGGTTTAAGATTGTTCTTAGCTGCCTGTGGAGTCATATTGTTGCCTTCAATGTGCCCCAAAGCGCTTTTCTTTCGGTGCCTCTCCAGCCCAGGACTCTCTCTCCTCATCTCCTTCCTTCTGTTCCAGAGTCGACTCGCAGCTGGATCGCCGCAGTGGTGGTGGTGACGTTGCTGGCAGTCCTGATCACGGCTGGAGTCGTCTTGTACCGCTGTCAGAAATGAAGGCAATCCTGTTGGAAAGAGGTCTGGCTTTTGCAATACGAGAAGTAGGGGTCGCTTCTTGAGAAGCCACAACGAAAGCAAGGAGGAAAGAAGGATCTTTGCTGGAGTCTGACTGAACCCAGCAGGCAGTGGAAACTGGTCAATATCCATGCAGGACCTGCTTCTGTGACTGCCTGTTATAGCAGATGCCCGTGTGTGCTACGCCAAAGCAACAGATTCAGCCAAGGGGGGGGAAACCTCATATCATACTAGGAATAAGATTCAGATTCCTGAGGGATTCCAGGCTGTAAAGATGGACCTGAAAGCAGAAAAGGAGCAATAAATTTGAAAATGCAGGTGATCATCATGACACTCCCCACCGTTTGTTCTCTCATCCTTTCGAAAGTCCGAAAATGCCAGTAGTGAGATCAGTTCATAACAATAAATAAACTGAAGAAAATTTCATTTCTATAAGGAGCAGATCTTTTGTAAAGCTAGTGGCTGTTACTTGTCTATTTATTTCACCCTTGTGTCCATGAAAGTCTCCCCCTTGCCACATTTAAAGAGTTGAGAAAAAAGTGTAGTTGAAAATGGCCTCCATAGCAGTTTTACTCTTGGGCTGGTTGATGGGCTACGAGGAACTGTAAATCTTATTCCAGCTGACTGGAAAGTTTTGGTTAAAGCAATGCTCACTACATATTGCTTATGTAGGTGGAAAGACGCCGCTGCGATTCTGGCCATGGATAATTTACGAAACAATATTGTTGTGTCTGCAGATATGCTAAATGGAGACGGACTCTTTGCCACCATAGCACAGCAGATTACCATCCCTAACAGGGGATTGTCACAAATGGGTGACATTGTAAAAGCAGCCTGGTTAAAAATCCCAGAGAGAGGTACCCCTTTAGGGTCTTTTACCAACTTGCCTCAGGGTCCTACAGAGCAGCGTTCCCCAAACTTTTTAGTAGTGTGGACCGACGGAGCCTTTGAGGGAGGTGGGGTGGCCCTTCCCGCTTGCGCTGTTCGACGCACACACGAAGTGGTTGGGGAGCGCACAGGCCTATGGCGCACGGGTGTTCCCTCAGCACTTTGCGCATGCGCAGGAGCGCCTGCCCACCCACATGCCCACCCCAACCCTTTGCGTGTTGGCGTGGGGCCAAAACTCTGGAGGCTTAATGAGGCTCTGGCCTCAAGAAGACTTCTTAGAGTCTGGTTGAATGTGAAGCTTGGCAAGAGCACTCCGTTTAAAGGACAAGCCTTGAAACTTGAGGACACTAGTTATACAGAGCCTCCTATAAGACTGCTTCCATTCTTCCCACTTAACTTTAGCAAAGTAGGAGACTTATATGTGGGAGAAAACAACATGAGAGAGTTCTTAGTGATTATAATATAGTATATTGGTTATGGCTACACATACATACATGGCAAGATACATTTGGCCTAGTAACATTCAGAGCATTGACATAGATGTAAATGACCACCAGACTTACTGCTGAGTGGTAAGGTCTGTTCTGTCTCTGTTACATTTATACCCAGAACAACCAATCACATTTCACCATTTACAGCTGGTCTTGCTTAACAAACAAGCATTACATCAGCTTGTTACATCTGCATGCTGTTAGTCATTACATTGGCTTATACCTTATATACGTGACTCTGCACTTCATTACGATATTAAAATTTAACTCCCTGTTCACCAAAAGAAAAAAATCCTGACAGTGCATGGGCGCATGCTTGAAGGGGTGAGGGAATGTGTGCCGCCGCCGGCGGCCGAAGCCTGGGAGTCTTTTTAAAAAATTTTGACTAAATATTTTTTATGTTACTCCTCGCCGACCTCTGCAGGAAATTCAAATGCGGATCATAACCCAATTATGTTACAAATAGGCAGCAGACCAAGAGAATTCAACTGGAAACTTAATATATTACACTTAAAAAATGAAGAATTCAAGAAACAAGCAAAAGACAACCATTCCTTTTTTCATCAGAGTGCTAAACAACTCCATAAACAATTTTCTATTCCACTTTCTCAAGCTTGGGACATCGTCTCCTCCTGCTCTTCCTGTTTCATGTCTCTCATTTCCTTTCCTTTTGATGCTGTTAACCCACAAGGAATGGATGCCATTCAGCTTTGGCAAATGAATTTTACTCATATTCCTACTTTTGTGCCTCTTTCTTATGTTCATCTAACTATTGATACTTTGTCAGGATACATCTGGGCTACCCCTCTTCGTGGCGAGACTTCTCACCATGTCATACAACATTGTTTAGGTACGTTTGCAATCATGGGCCGGCCTCAAGCCTTAAAAACAGACAATGGCCCTGCCTATACTCTCATGCCTTTACTACTTTCTGCAATGAATGGGACATTCGACTTTCCCATGGTATTCTTTATAACTGCACAGGACAGGCTATTGTAGAACGAGCACACTGCTCTTTTAAATTTCTCCTTTCAAAAAACAAACAAACAAAAACAAAGGGATTAAGCCCCAAGATGTTCCAGATGTAGTATCAATAGCATTATTCACATTAAATCATTTAACTGTATCTGCAGGTCAGCATAAATTGTCGCCAGTAGAGAAACACTTTCATAAAGAAATCACCATGGAATGGCCACTGGTGACTTATAAGCAACCTCCTGACCCTCAATGGGAGGGTCCAGCCCCTTTACTAACATGGAGGCACGGCTATGCTGCTGTGCTTACTCCCACAGGTTTCTTGTGGATCCCCGCTCGGTGTGTGAGGCCATATCGTGGGAAGAATGAGTTGGCATTGTAACCTGCAGGACCCAATTCTGGAATTCAACCCAGCAATGGCCCTGGAGCAAGACCAGATGACTGCAAGTCTGCAGAAGCGCTTGGCCTGACCTGAAGGCACTCAGTCAAAAGATACTTGGGGGATGATAAAGACACTGAGTGCTGATGCAAAAAGAACTCTTAAATCAGCAGCAGATCCCAGAGACTCCAGAAAATTTTCTAGCAGCCACTATCTCACAGCTGAATGCCAACTCCGTGACACTGTTGTGTTGTGTTCTCATTCTTGGAGCAGTTCCAACAGGTGTCACGGAGGCTCGAGAGGATTTGCATGCTCATCTGCAATTTAACTTATGGGATAGGTTGGCGGAAATTGTGAACGCCTCTCATTTCTGTCTGCTGGAGGCATATGCTATGCATGGATTACTAGGAACTTGCTTAATTCCTGTCTGTAAAGAACCTTGCAATATTACTAATGACACTTGGTTAGGACAATAGTTGAATGCCACTGTCATTAAGTACACTAATTCTCCTGACTGGGGGCAAACAACAAAAATGCTACCCATTGATGCCTTTTCCCTCTACATCCCTTTTGAAGCATTTAATGAAAACATTTCATGTGCCAGACTTGCCAACTATTCCTCTGACACATGCATTTCTACAACCAAAGCCACATGGAATTGTACCCATGCTGTCAATATTTCTTATAATTTGCCACAAACCATTCTACCTACAGGGTGGTTTTTTACATGGCGGCAATGTACTTTTTGCTACATTCCAGCCAGTCTGTCAGAAACATAATGCTGTCTTAGTAGGTTAGTAATCAAGTTAATGCAACCTTTTGCCTTGCAGAACTCCTAGACTTGGCTGAGACAAGAAAGCTTGTCTCTTGTGATGGTAATGTTACTTTGTTATCCAAAGCAGAATATGTTTCTCTGGCTGCATTGCTTGTTGGCATTCCTGGCCTTGCTGTTCGTAATTCTTGCACTCTTGCCAACATTGCGTGCTCCTTAACTCAAGCCATTAACAGTACTTCCACTGCTATTGCCCTGCTGAATCAGAAACAATGACAACTATGTGACAAAATGTGAGAGGGAAGCTGAGCAAGAGAAAGAGAGTGTGCCGTCCCCTCAGTGTCTGGAGAGAATCAGATGCAAAGAGGAAATAAATGAATCAAAGAAAGATAAAAATGGAAAAGAGGTAAAAGAGGAAAAGGAGATAGGAAAAGGAAAAGAGGGAGAAGTAAGCATGAGAGAAGAAGAATCAGAATCAGGTGTGCGCAAGGGGGAGAGAGGAAAAAGAGCAAGGAGCGCAAGACGAGGGGGCGCTGAGGCAGGAGCGTGAGACAAGGGAAACATTGATGGAGTTGAAGTTAACGGAAGAGTGGGGAGGAGGAAAACTCAGAGATACGACAGACGGATGTTTTCCTGACCACTGAAATAAATGATAAAGCAACTGAGACAGAAAAAGTAACCGTATATGAAGAAGAGTGGGGAGAGAAAGCAATGGATGAATCGAAATTGTATAAAATACATAGAAAGAGTCAAAGTTGGGAAACAGAAAATGCTTCTGAGAGATCACATGTAAAAGAGTCAGGAAAACCAATAATTAAAGGCTTGCACCCTGAAGAATGGACAGTCCTGGTTTATCCCAAAAACTCCAGACCAGTGAAGTATGTCCAGCACTGTTACGTTCCCAGGGGTTTCAACAGCAAAGTCCGATAAGCCACTCCAATGTCAGAAATTCAGAAAATGCAGAGCCATATCAAAATGCCAAAGCCAAATCACAAACTGTAATCCGAGGTCAGGGTCCAAAGCCAAATCACACAACGTAGCCCAGGGTCAGAGTCCAAAGCCAAGGGTCCAGAGAACAAGGTTCAAGGTAGTCAGGGGCGTGGATGTGAGCCACAGATTTGACTTGTTGCTTCCACAAGCTTCCTAGCCGTCTGGGAGCTGATTATATAACAAAACAGTCATTGAACTGCTGGAAGCCTTTTCATCCTGTCAGTACTCAGGACTAGCTGACCTGATGTTTCTGTGGGCAGCATTCAGGCGATTCTCTTACCTTTGCGTCAAAAGTCTTTGCCAGAGTCTAGCCCTCACCCTGGCTACTGGAGGAGGAGAATCTTGTGGCGATTCAGCTGTCTGTGCTTCTAATCGCTCAGCATTCTCCTCAGCTATAGTTAACCCCTCAGGTTCCAGATCTTCGGCTGAACTCATGACAATCACCTGCAAACTCCATTACCCTGACCAGGCGAGAAACCTCCTGAGGGCAAATGGTCTCGCCACCCATGTTGCAGGACCATGTGTGCAGTATGCAGCAGTTTCCTGAGGAAGCCAACAGATCAGGAACATTTTGCAAAAACGTATCATTAAATAATGAAAATAGTGAGAAACCTTTAATGTTGTTGTGGGATTGTTCCCCACTAAAGTTATCGTTGAATGAATCAGTTCTGTTAAATAAAGAAGAAACCAATAGTTCTGTTAATAAAAGTTATTTTAATGAAACACCTGTGTTGTCATTCCATTTGCATGAAGAGGAACTGCCAAAAGCGTTAAACGAACCTTGTCACACAGAATAATTGCTTTAACGTATCTGATAATAATCATGCAGTAAACAACCAGCTTGCTCAGCTTAGACAGCTTACCAATAACATAAGACAGGACATACTTCCCTCCTGGTGGGACAGTTTGTGGTCATGGTTGCCCTACTTTGGATGGCTTCGCACTGTGTTAATGTGTGGAATTCTACTCCTCATACTCCTTACAAGTTTCTGTTGCTTTATTCAATGTATACCAACCTTCTTTTCCATTATAACTACCTGTCTCAAAGCTTCACCCTCAGGCCTTTGCTGAAAAGATTTATTTGTAGTTCGCAAATATATGAAAGAGTATGTGCCTTTGCTTATCAAACAACAAAGGGGGGGAAATGTGGGAAACTTCTGCTTAAAGGTTGTAGCTGCATTCTGTTCCAGTGATGTGCAAACACTCCTAGCAGGATGCATCAGCTGCCAGTGGGCGGGGTAGCCCCTTATTCTGCCCTTTTGCTTAGAGATAGAGCATAAGATCAAAGGGTTATTTTAGCCAATCCTAGTTATGATTAGGTAACTAATATCCTATCTGTTTCTCTCATAACATACTATGTAACTATGCTAAGTAAATAAAAGAGCTCTCAGGGCGTTGCCAATAGGCTCCGCTGGCTCGGTTTCCACTGTCGACTCCTTTGTCCTCTCTCTAAGGCAATTACCCCTCCTTTGTTCTGTGATCATCCACACACCCTACCATCAAAGACTGTGCTTTATGGTGAGAAGACCATGCAAAAATCCATTTCTTTCCCAGTTCCTATGAGATTGCTGTTACTCTCAGAGGGAACAGGAAGGCTAGAGAGGGTGGGAAGGGATGTCATAGTCTCTGCTAATCAGAAAGTCCTAGAGAGTTGATCCTGGGTGCCCTGACTCCATTGCCTGACTGCTTGAAAGTTTGTAGGTAGCGGCTGCTAAAATCTCATAAGCTTTCTGGTTGTATATAAGAGTGTCCATACCGGTGCCTAGATTGTGGTGCCTGCCTTAGCTTGTTGCCCATTCCTAAGACTGGCAAAACCCGAATAAACTGTACACTTTGAGACAAATTACAACTCCCCCCCTTCCCTAATGAATACATTTTTCTGAATCTAAGTCTCCATGGCAGACTTAGCCAGGTACCAAGGGGCTCAGCTGATTGTCCCTTAGCTTTTTGCAGCATTTCCAAACTGGAAGCAGAACAGTATTAAGAGCCCTTGTTGCTCTAGGTCATGTAAGAATTCATGAAACCGATTCAATGGCCATTTGAAATAAGGAGAGAAGAAAGATTCAAAAGCGGAAGTGAGGCAGTGTCCAGCTTTTTCATACAGATGGCTGTTGAAAATAACTGTTTTAAGTCCATACATTTATAAATGAAATATATACACTTTTCATTCACTAGTCTGTGTATGCAGCATGAAAACAACTTTGTTACCCACTTGCAACAAAAAAAAATCTTGTGGTCCATTTAAAACTAACAAGTGTTATTTGGCGTAAGTTCTAATAGACTTCAATCTGATTAATCTGATGTGGGTTCCAGCCTGCAAAAGTTTAGGTCAAGTTGGTTCATTTTTAACAGGCCACAAGACTTTGGTGTTTTTCTACACCATGCTAAAATAAGTACCATCCTGGAATTATGTTCTTCTGTGTTAACTATAATCCCTGTTGTGCAATTAAAAAAGAAAGAAAGAAATCTTACAAAACTGTCCAGGTGAGCTCTCAGTTATAATGGGAAAAAGAAATACGTCCAACTTCTAAAGAAGTGGCTGCCATTCTTCATGAGGCCCGGGGGGGGGGGGGAACCACCCGAGCTTCCAACTTTTAGTTTCTAAATAAACAAACAGAGTTGCACACCTACCCAATGTATGGGCACACACCGCATGTGTATGTGTGATTAATTGCATAGGTGCAAGATACCCTTAGCGATCATGGGGTAGAACAGAAAAGAGCCACAATCATTAAAAATCTCCATTGCTGATTGGAACAAAGCCATGAAATGCAGCAAAGCAGAGGAGAAGAAATGCCAGGGCTGGGCATGACAAAGAGCAAGTCCAGAACTCTCAGCTCTGGGCAACCAACTGTTGTGGCAACGGAGGCTCTTTGGAACTCATCTCAACCGCATACAGATGAGCTGCTAGCAGAGGTCCTGGCAGTTTTATTCACTGCTTCACTTGATCCAACTGGGATGACTTCCAAATAGGTAAGCTTGATGGGGCTCAGAGCTTGTAGTAACCGCTGGCTGAAATCCTGCCGCTTAGCATAGCAAGTCACAACTCGAATAAGCCCTCTGAATGAATGGAATGTGTAGAGTAACTGACTTACCAAATCCCTACGGATTCAATGGGCCTGCTCAAGTTATGATTTACTGCAGGACCCAAGGCAGCCTACATCATTAAAAGACAATATCTAAAGTTAAAAGGGTAAGTATACAAATACTTAAAAGGATCAAACAAACAGTAAACAAAAGCACCATCAAAAGCACATTCAAAGCAGTAAGGCACAAAGATTCATTTCAAAATCAGATACAGGTAGCTGGATTACTGAGAGAAAGCTTGCCTGCAGAGAAACGTTCTTTGCCGGCTTGTGGAAGGTCAGCAAAGATGGGGCCCATCTGGTCTCCTGTGGGAGGGAGTTCCAAAGTCCGGGAGCAGCAACACAGAAGGCTCTATACTTTCCAATGATTGGATGGGATCGCAAATGTTACGTGGAATAAATGGATAACATAGAAATGGAGACTCCACCTTTGCTAGAGATATTCCACAAATGTGACATTAAGGTGACGGTTTGATAGGATGTAGCAAAAATAAAATTGGTCACTTTCTGGAATGCAAGTCACCAGAGTGAAAAAGTGGAAGTAATAAAAGCTTCCAAAAAAGAATGGCAATAACAGCAGCTTCACCGCTATTGCTGTCATTCACAACTAATTAGCTGTGTCTTCACGGCCCAAAGGTGATAAAAAGAAGAAAGGGCCAGCAAAGAGTGGCTTGATTTCCTTCAGCTTTGCTGACGCCTCCAAACGAAGCAGGAAGGATGCAATGGGGCTGGGCGGGCTCTAAAGAGGAGATTTTCTGCCAAGATCCCTCAATCCCACCTGAGAGGTGGTGGAAAATATCAATTCCACAAAACATTGCCTGTTCTCTGAAGGCCATCAGCACACATGAGCTCTGGGAAGCTTCACCCACTAATCTGGATTTGAAAAATCTTAGTAGCTATGAGACAGGCAGGTAGGGAGAAGGATGTGATTGAGGCAAGGCTCCTTAGGAGAGGAGCCATCAGCCAGACCTTTCTCTATCTTCTATTCCACTGTTGCTGGTGTCAGCAGGTGCCGAGGCTGAAGTAGACTAGACTGCAAGAGTATAACGGGCCCAAGATTATCTAATAAGTTTTGTAGGTGAGTGAGGACTAGAACCTTGTTTCCTCAAATCTAAATCTAACACTGTAAGTACTATACTGCACTGGTTCTCTTTTTATGGGCTATCAAGTCACTTCTGATCCAAACAGGTGGCCCTAATGGGGTTTTCAAGGTCAGCGCGATGTTCAGGCTGTGAATGATCACTGCCAACATCCAATGAGTTTCCATAGCCATGGTAAACTCTCCCGCAGGAAAATGTTTTGAGTATAATTTCTGCATATCAGTTTTCCTAAAAGTGTGTGCTTTTAAAGGCACAGGGCCTGTGGCAGATCAGGGGGACTCAGAAATGCCTGGAAGGCATTTTCAGAGATGCCGTCTCTGAAATTCCTTCTTTGCCCAGTGTCTGCATTGCAAGGCTCCGTGGCATACATGCCTGTCTAGTTTCAGCCCAGCCGATTTGCTAGGCTTGAAGGGAAATCACAACACCAAACCTACTGCAGCCAGGAACTGCATTGCAGTTCTGTCCCATGAACTCTTCTTAAACCTCCGCAGGCTCAAGCAGCTCACCTTTGCAACTTGAGGTTTGCATACACAGCGGTTGTGCTGTGGCCAAGGTGGTGCACGTGCTCTCCCCGAAGCTCTTCTGCCAGCCTATTGCAGAATTGCTCATGCCAGGAATGCCCAATCGATGGCGCAATTTCATCGGGTACTTCCTTGTTGCTGGGCACAACACCCAGCATATTTATGGCAGAGAAACATTACGTTATGCCAGCCTGAGCAGGATACTGGCCAATGGTATGTAAGAGTGACCTGGCAGAGTGGCCACTGAGAGAGAGCTTGTGTTCTTGGCAGAGCTTGAAAAACTTGAAAAGAGCTAGGCTGATTGGAGATTCAGAGAGTTGTCGTCCAAAAATGGAACTTGTTCACATTCTGGTTTTCAGATAAGAGAAGGCGACAAAGGGCCCATGGAAAGAGTGTGGTTTGCCTCTCTCCCTTCACTGTGGCAGCTGACATGATCAGGTTTCATGAAGGCTGTTGAAAATCCCTACATTATAGTTCCATAAGACTTTGTGATACTGAGAGAAAGATGGAGATAAAATCCCACAAGATGAGCATGTAGTGCAAACTCTCCTTCAGGGAAATGTTGAATATTATTTCTATTTGCTAATTATCATAAAAGTATGCACACACTAGCTCAATGGTCAAGGTATCTGGTTATGGAGCCAGAGGCTGGTAGCTCGATTCCCCCACTGTGTCGCCTGGAGCCAGCCTGTATGGCCTTGGGTAAACTGCACAGTCCCAGGGCACTCAGTCCCCAGAAGAAGAAAAGGCACTGGAAAACCACTTCTGATTACTCATTACCTAGAATACCCTGAAAAGGATCACCATAAGTCAAAATTGACTTGATGGGACATGATTATTATTATGCTCACATTACCTAAAGAAAACAGCAGGTGGCACTCGGTCACCACGACTCTATAGATCCAGGAGGCACCTAAAACATAAGGAGACAACACTGGGCCAATTTCCCTTCTGACTGAAGGCTGATCCTTTGTATACATGATTTCCCAAAGATCCTGTTGTTAATGGAACCATTGACAGAGATCTGCAGAGCAGAACATTCACCCCCACTACTGCACTTCCAGCCCCTGGAAATCTCTGGTGACTGAGGCTTCCCCCAAACAACGCCCACCACATTCACACATTTTCAACATGTCTCCACAGCCATGAGGACTAGAAATTTTGTTTGTTTAAAAAAGGAAGAGAGGGGAAAGCTGTAATGTTTAATTAGCTTAATATATATCTTTTTGTATTTTTTTTCTGCACTTGTGTGAAATCGCAGTCTTGGATTTAGGCCTCTGGTTTGTATATCTTGCATCTTCCAAAACATTATATTGATATGTCTTAGATATTTCCCAACTTAACAATATGCTGTGTCTTTTGTTTTGATAATAATATTATTTCTAGAGTTAAAAAGAGAATGCCAGTGTACTAATCCCTTTTCCTCCGGTCATCATTACAGATTCCTTTACTTGTACCAAAGTTAAAGGCTCAATTCAGACATTGTACCAACCTCTTGGCATGTCCCAAACATAGTTAGGAACTCACATTGTGAGAACTCAATAGTTTGCAAATTCAGATTTATTGGCAAACCTCAGCAGAGTAGAAAAAAGTTAGTTCTTTCAGATTACAGCTTCCAGAATTCTATAATTCCCAGAATACAGCCAGGGATTCTGGGAATTATAGTCCCCACCCCACCCCCAAATGGTACCTCTTTGCAGTTCTGAATATTGGTTATTGCAAACTTGGAACCAATTTCAAACTATGGCTTGATATCTTGACTTGGCAGCTCTTCACAAACTATGGTTTATAAACATGATGGCATACTTTGAGACATAACAACTAATCTGGCTATGTAAACCATAGTTTACCATTATATTTCTAATACAGTATAACCAAAGTGATAAGGATTTCAAAACTGTTCCAAAAATGATCACAAAAGTAGAGCAGGAATTAACATGTTATAAAAAGTAGGGGCCATTCCCATTGCTGCTTGATGGCATTTTATACCACTTTGTGCCCTAACACTATAATATCATCTGAAGGGCAATTTATGATCATGACAGCCCAAAAATGCAATTTGTGGTGCTAATCCAAATTTCTACATTTGCATGTGCATACTCCAACTTGTACACGCACACAACAAGAAAATTATAGCATGTTTATTGGCATAGTAGGTTTCAAAGACTAGGGGATGTTGGTTGGAGAAATCTGAGACAACATCATAAAGTGAAGGAGAGGAATATGGTACATATATTCTCAAATAGCACAAGGTCACCAACACAAGATTCCCCACATATTTTTCCACTTTAACGTACAGTCAGCAAATTACAGTAGTTATTGTAGTTTCTTCTCCACCAGGAACAAGTCTTTTGTAACACTAATAACTCTCCATTGTCTGTTCAAGAGCAAGACCCTCAAAACACTTTGCATTACAACAGACACCCCTTGGAACAACATATTGTTGCTTAGAAAAAGTCTGTCTCCCTCTCCCCCTTGCTGTGAAGCCAGCAGCTAACCTGGCAGATGACATGATCACCCCCTACTAATTAAAAAGTGCTGGCACTCTGACTTGGGAGTCCTTTATTATGCAATTGTGCCCCAAGTACACAGTCTGCAAAGGAACCCTTTCTAAGCTTGGGGTTCCAGATGTAAGACAGCCTGAATGATTTTTTTCAGATCATTAGAAGAAGTCTCAGGTTTCATTCACCTGGTGCTAAGTTTGCACATGGACTAAAGTCACTCCAGTTTTGATTTCATATAAATCTCCTAGAAAACAGTAGGCAAAAAAACGGCAACCAAGCTCAGAGTGGTGCAGTCACAAAAGAAGTCGGCCATGAACTAACAGCTGGAAGTCAGCAGGGACTGATTTTAAAATATGCAGCGGGTTACAGCCTGAACCATCCTGTGAATTGAGTAAATCATTACAGCACAAAGAGCTGAGTTTACATTGTTTCACTGTATCTGATTGACTAAACAAAGACTGGGCTATCCATGGATTCTAAAGAAGATGTCTGCCCATTGTTCTGGAGCAGATTAAGAAAATCCATATCATTCTGTGGTTAGACTGAGGAATGCCGGAGCATAAAAATAATGGAAAGAATATTCATTGGTCAATGCTTCACATCGATGAAAGAAAATTATTTACAGTATTCCTCACTGAAACTTTTTTGCCCTCTCTTCAGTTCATCTTATTAGCCTCCTTCCACAAAGGACTGCCATCACGTTCTGTTTCTGTGAGGGAATGAGTGGCTGGAGGGTGCGTTGCCCTTATTTTTTCTTCCTCAGAAACCAAAATGTCTTGGGCTGGTTTTAGGCAAGGAAAACTGATCAAGGGAGGACCGTTTTGATTTGCAGCAGACAAAGCTGTAAGTTTAATGTATTCTCGAAGGCTTTCACGGCGGGGATCTGATGGTTTTTGTGGGGGAGTTCTTTGGCCGTGTTCTGAAGGTTGCTCTTCCTAACATTTCACCAGTCTCTGTGGCCAGCATCTTCAGAGGACTGGGGTAGGAACTCTGTCCATTCCTACTCCAGTCCTCTGAAGATGCCGGCCACAGAGACTTGTGAAACGTCAGGAAGAACAACCTTCAGAAAATGGCCAAAGAACCCGAAAAACCCACAACAACCAAAAGCTGTAAGTTGTTACCTTGGTTTTCAACCGTTGGGTTAGCTTTACAGGTGGCTTTCACTCTGAGTGAAGGCAGGCAGTCTTCAGAGTGTATCAAAGTGTTGCACAAATTAAAATTACGGACATATAGGGAATATGGATAAAATTAAAACAAATTAAAATGTTAAGAGAATTAGACTATTTTTTGACTAGAAGTGGTTTACTCCAATTGTATTATCTCAGCCATTTCCTAGATTTTCTTTTGTTGGACATAAATTGCATGCACATAAGTGCTGCACTGATTTAATTTCTCCAAAGTCATAGAAAATTTCTCTTGTATCCAAGTATCTCCATTCCAATTGGTTATTCTTTGCTCTTCCTAGTTTGTTTTTAAGTCTATTTAGTGACTTCCAGATGGTCCAGCTAGAGTCTTGTCCTGATGGTTGTAAGTCACCATTAACATTTTTAAGAGAATGGAACACAACCCCTATCCATGCATTATTCCACCAAGCACCCTAAATACAGTTCATGGGGAGTGCTTAGCCTCACCCACTCCATCATCATGTTCTTTATGGTTTCAGTGCCAAGTGTGAAGATACACTGAGCTGTGGACTCCCCTAAGTGAAAACAGGCAGTGAAGCCAAATGATTACAGACAACCAAGGCAAAAATATCAACTGGGGATAGTGATGTCTCTACTACTGTGAGGCTGCTGTTTCAACCAGCAGATATTAGGTTCTCTTAAGGATGGCTGATTGAAAGGAGGATAGTTCTGACTCAGAAGACACATAGCTGAGCCAGGAAGACCTGTAGCCCTTCTGTTGTTTAAACAAGGAATCTTCTAGGGAAGCATTTCCACGGGACTCGTCCTCATGTTAATTATTCGTCTATATTATGGATGCATGTAAAACATCTCATTAGGATTCAAGGGGCTGTAGATTCCCATTTCAGAGAAAGGATGCATGCAGCTGGTGAAGAAACCTAATGTCACTCATCCAGAAAATTACAATGGCTTTAGATAGGTCTGGTTGCTCACCCCTAATACTTCACTTTCACAGGTCACCTCCAGGCACTCTTGGATGGAATTGAATGGGACTTGAAGTGTGCAGATTTGCACCTTTGGACAGCAGTTTCAAATGTTGGGGGAATTCTGGGCATTGTGGTCCAAAACTCCAAATCTGCACACCTCTAAATGGGATCTAGAAAACTAATCAGGATTTACGCCTGGTTTTGGATCTGACATTGGTGTGGTTGCCCTGTAGGATGATTTGTTGAAAGAAATGGACAGTATAAATATACAGTTGTGTTCAAAATTATTCAACCCCCACTGAAATTGAATGTTTTGGCCATTTTGACATTGATTTTGATCATTCAGTCATCTTGCTTACATTTACATGAAAGAGGCACTTGTAGGTCAGAGAAATATAACCTTAAGTTTATAATGAAATAACCACAAATGTCTTTTCTGTGCTCACATCATTATTAGTTTTTATTCAACCCCCAAGTGACATTCAATCTTAGTACTTAGTACAACATCCTTTTACAGTTATAACAGCTTTTAAACGTGAAGCATAGCTTGACACAAGTGTCTTGCAGCGATCTACGGGTATCTTCGCCCATTCTTCATGGGCAAAAGCCTCCAGTTCAGTCAAATTCTTAGGCTTGCGCACTGCAACTGCTTTCTTTAAGTCCCACCAGAGGTTCTCAATCGGATTTAAGTCTGGTGACTGCGATGGCCACTCCAAAATGTTCCAGCCTTTCCTCTGCAACCATGCTCTAGTGGACTTGGAGGTATCCTTGGGATCATTGTCCTGTTGAAAGGTCCAACGTCTCCCAAGCCTCAGGTGTGTGACGGACTGCATCACATTTTCATCCAATATCTCCTGGTACTGAAGAGAATTCATGGTACCTTGTACACGCTGAAGCTTCCCTGTACCTGCAGAAGCAAAACAGCCCCAAAGCATTATTGACCCTCCGCCATGCTTCACAGTAGGCAAGGTGTTCTTTTCGTCATATGCCTTGTTCTTCCTCCTCCAAACATAGCGTTGATCCATGGGCCCAAACAGTTCTAATTTTGTTTCATCAGTCCACAGAACACTATCCCACAACTTTTGTGGTTTGCCCACATGACTTTTGGCATACTGCAGTCGACTCTTCTTATTCTTGGGAGACAGCAAGGGGTTGCGCCTGGGGGTTCTGGCATGGAGACCTTCATTACGCAGTGTGTGCCTTATTGTCTGAGCTGAAACTTCTATACCCACATCTGACAAATCTTTTTTCAGTTCCTCAGCAGTCACACGGGGACTTTTCACCACTCTACGCTTTAGGTAGCGCACAGCAGTCGAAGTCAGCATCTTCTTTCTTCCACGACCAGGTAGCATTTCAACAGTGCCCTTTGCCTTGAATTTGCGAATGATGCTTCCTATGGTGTCTCTTGGTATGTTTAACTTCTTTGCAATCTTCTTATAGCCATTGCCCTTCCTGTGAAGACAAATCACCTCTTCTCTTGTCTTCCTGGACCATTCTCTTGATTTCACCATGTTTGTAACCACACCAGTAAATGTCTAGAAGGAGCTGAGTATCACAGTCATTTTAAAGCTGCCTAATTGGTGCTTATTATGCTTGATTGGTGCTCGGTGACATCCACAGGTGTTTTCAATACCTGATCAAAAACACCTGAATGAACCTCTCTTCTTCAGAGTGGTAGTCTTTAAGGGGTTGAATAATTGTGGCAATGAAGAAACCACAAAAGAAACATTTACTACTGTATTACATAAACAATTGATGTTATTTTAGTTGCATTTGGTTCTTTAAAACGTCCTTGTAGGATTTCATTCTGAATACAATTCCAAATGTACACTATAGTCCCTAAACCCCTTTACAGCATTGGGGGTTGAATAATTTTGAACACAACTGTAACTTTATTGTTCCTCTTGAATCGCCTCAGGAGCTTCTGCCTTTGAGCATAAACATGGTGCCTCTTCTGGCCAAACTACCTGGTCTGAGGACTGGAATTATTTCTAAATATGTCGATGACAGTGGTTCTGCTGCTTCTTTGATAGGTGGATCCAAGAGATGGTAGTATTGGCCCTAGGGATCAAGTGTAGCCCTACTGTTACACAGAGTAAGGTATCTGCCTTCGGCAGGAAGCCCTGAGGTACAGGAAGTGACAGAACGTTGTGTGTGGCCCACGCAACCTATCTGGTGTGCCCCCCCCAATAGTAGTCTTCCACCTCCAAGTGAAGTAGAGGCAGAAAACAATGAAATGAGATCCAATGGCCTATCTGGTTGGCTTCTCTAATGGAGGGGTGTCCTGTTGTCTTTTGCCTCAGACATGAAAACGTCTTGGGGCAGATTCATAGTGTATTATTGCTCTGCCCCTTAACTTTTATGTCTTGGGCATCCACAGGGGTTTCTGGTTCATCCTCCAGGCTGTTCAGTATGAACATGAAACTGCTGTAAGAGGGGTTAGGCTAAGGCACACTGAACTGAGACTCCAGAGCCCAGATGAATCCGACATTCATCTGGGCTCTGGAGGGAAACATTGAGGCATCAGCTCCTTTTCTTGCCAGCAGATAAGGTCCAGGTTAGCCGCAAGGTTTCTGGAGGGCAATGGAACAGCAAGCTCACCACGGCCGCTCCTGTGCCAGTCAATGGATGGGGCAAGGGTCTCCTCTGTGTCACAATGTCCTTCTTGGCGTGGCCTTGGACCCCTTGCCCAATAGCAGGGACCAAAGAGTGTGCAGCCCTTCAGCTCTGCAGTCTGGGGCAATGGCCAGTCGAAGCTGGGGTAGCTTTCCTCCTTCCGCAGCACTGGTCTAACTTCTTTCCTTCATGGCACTCCGCGGTGTGTTTATTTTCAGCTGTTTCTGCTCCCGTATAATGCTAGACGTGCGGTTTGAAAGTTCCAGCTGAACTTGGCTGGCTTGCAAAGAAATACCATCCCTACACAGCAGACTCCTATTTAAGGGCTGCCCACAAACACTTGTCTACAACGCCTGGTTTTGGTATTCCGAAGCAGTAGGATTAGGCAGCCGGCAGTAAATGTATAATGCAGACGAACAGTGCAAAACTGTCAGGGTACAATGCTATATTTCAGAGAGAATTTACAAAGGGAGGTGGTTTGGAATGCTCAGTATAGATATGCCAAAACAGAATACTAAACTTTCTATAATGGGCATCATTTTTCTCTTTGTCCACATGTTGACCCCATTTTCTATCCTGGGCCTGATCCAGCCTCTCTTTCCTAGTTGAAGCCTGTAAGGACAGGATGCCCATGAGGGCAGTCCTTTCATTAACTTGCAGGATTTTCACCCGAGAGCACAGACTGGTGGGAGCCGCCTGATTCCCTCCATCTTGCTTTGAACAAGAATTAAAAGAGACCAGGACATCCAATCCAAAATACATCTGAACACCTCTGGTTGTCCCTTAAGCCTATATTCAGCTCCATCAATAGGGAAAGTAAAGCTCAGGCAGCAGATTTTGAATGCCAGCAAGATAAGGAGAATATCTAGATATCTTAGTTCTATGTTGAAAATGTTGTGGGCGAGCCTTCCGAGCTCACCTCTTGTTCTGAAGGGAGAATTTCTTATTTCAATTACAGTACATTTCCTGGAAAGACACAGCCAGCCTGACCATGGTTACTATGGTGTTTGGGGAATTATAGTCCCATCCCCAGCGTCCCCCCCCCCATTTTTTCCCCCATCTCTGCTCTGCTTTTCTAATAAAACATTATGTGCTGTCAAGTCAATTCTGCCTTTTGGTGACCCTTCTTTCCAGGATTTCTTGGGTATATAGTACTCAAATGTGGTTTACCTTTTCTCTCTCTTTTTTCTTTTTGGTGGTCAGGGTGGGAACTGAGTAGGTTTGCCCAAGGCTACACAGGCTGGCTCTTCTCAAACAAGGAACACCGGGGAACCAAACTGCCAATGCCTGGCTCTGCAGCCAGGTGCTCTCTCTCTCTCTCTTACTGACACTATTTGATAAACACAAACTACCCAAAATCAGTTCTCAAGTTAGAATACTTTTACAATTCAAGTGACAAGGCTCTGTCTTTTTTGTTTCAAACAAAAAAACAAAAAAACAAACAAACCAAAAAAACCCCCACTCATCTGCTGAGTAACCACCAGTCCCTCTTTCTGAAGAATTTAGGACACTTAATCTTCACGTACTGTAAATGATCCAGATCGGGGTTCAGACTGCAGGCAGAAATCCATTTATTTCACAACTCCTCTATCTATCTCCCACCCATTGCTATCTCTAATGAAATACAATAGTCTTGAACCACCTTTCCAGCAGAAGGAGTAGCCAGTTGTCCAAGCAAGAGGAGAGCTCACACTAGAAATCTGAGACGTTAATATGTCTTAATAGTGATACCAACTGGCTAGTATTCTGTTTAGGAAATGCCTCTGGGAGAAAAAAAGTAAAATTGACTTAAGCTCAAGCTCACTTCTTAGTGATTGAAAGCGCCAGTCTCGGTCCCAGTTATCTGGGAATGAGTCCCAGTAAAGAGAAAGGGACGATTTATAGCGCAATCCTGTTTCTGCCTACTTGGATGTTCAGTTCACCAGGAAACCAGGACGGTACCGCGATGAAGGAGATGGACGGCGATTCTGGAGACCTAGCTTTTCCTCCTCCTGGAACAAAGAAAGGCAACTCGCTCTCCACCTGAGACTGCCCACAGGATCCTTGTGAGGGTAAGTGGGGAGATCAAACAAGCGCGTCACCTTGATTGAGCTCGCTGAAGAAAGAGGGTAAGGTACTAAAGGAACCAAGATATAATTTTGCTGGTTGGGAGCATCTGGCCTTTAACCGTCTGCTCCAAACCAGCTCTTCCAAACTCTGAAGGGGGACAAATAACAGGGGAAGAGCAGAGATGGGGTTATCTTGATCGGGAGAGAGGGAAAGGAAGGACAGCAGTTGACGCTTACAACTACATATTCAGATAAACCTCTCATGCAAGATTTATATGAGAGATGTAAACAAAATGTGTACAGCCTGATTCAGTGGATGAAGCGGAAATATCATAATAAAGGACACCGGCAGGATCGGGTCACTTTATCTGCCCTGCATTCCAATGGGCAAATTCACGGTTTTGAGACTTTCGCTCCATTCGCCTTCCGAAGGAGAACGGCCTAACGGGGATTGTGTCCCGTGCATGGCTCATTTCCTGCTGGCGGCACCCAAAAATCTGCCACCTGGCCCGGCCTGGCCGGCACTGCAGCTGGTTTTTATTTTTCCTGCCCGGGAGGGAGAACTCCGGCCAGATGCCCCTTCCCGCCTTCAAGTGCCGCCTGGCCCTGCTCCTTTCTGCGCGGGTTTGCAGGCTTCCTTCGTGGTCCCCCGGGGCACCGGCGGTGAGGGGGGGCAGGGGAAACGGCGAAGAGATGGGCATCCCGGAGGCTTCCCCCGTCCTACTCCTGCGCCAGTCGCCGGAGCCGCCGCCGCCTTTACTCCGAAGTAAGTTCGGCGCGCGGTGCCCCAGGCGGACTTAAACAAGTGGCTGCGACTTGGGAGCGCCGCCGACTCTCTCCTGCCTTCACTTCCTTCTTTCCGCTCCTGCTCTTCCCAGGAGCTGAGAGGCGAGCGGAGCGAGAAAGGCAGCCCTGCCAGCGGAGCCCACCGGAGCCGAGGGGAGGCAGGCAGGCCGGCCGGCTGTGAGAGAGAAAAGCTCCGCACGTGGCCTGAAGCGGGGCAAGGGCAGGCGAGAGGGGCTCTGCCCCGAGGGGACCGCTTGCCACCGCCCCGCCCCCCTTCCCCCCTCAGCGCCTCTCGTCGTCCGTCGGGGGGTGAGCGAGAGCGGGACGCTTCCCGAAGAGGCGCCCAACCAACGCACACGCCTCAGGGCTGAGCGCGGGCGGCGGCGGCGGCGGCGGGGGGGGGGGGTTCCGCGGGTTGCTGGTTCTCTCGGCAGCCGGGACGCGCTTCTGCCCCTTCCTGGTCGTACTTTGCCCTCGTCCTCGCCACGCCTCTCGGAAGGGGGTCGGAGTCTCCGGGGGGGGGGGTCCCCTGCAGGCTCCAGCGCCGCGGGCAGCCCTACCCTGAGTCGTCGAAGCTGCTCCTCGTCTGTCGTCTCTCCCCCCCCAACCCGCCTCCCCCCCCCCGGCCCCACGACACCCTGGCTCCCGAAGCGTGGGTGAGGAAAGTTCACTTGGGTTTTGTGCTTGTTTCTTTCTCCCTCCTTGTTCAGGCCGCCCGCCTCCCCCCCCCCCCGCGCCCGTCCAGAAGTCTGGAAAAAAAGGAAGGACCAAGGCTGCTGCTCCTCTTGGGATCTGCTGAACTGGAGACAGCGTCAATCCCCGGCCACACCCCGGTGCTCCAGATTCGGATTTCCCTCCATCCTGCTGCCTACACCAGGGACTAGAAGTCAGGGGTTGTTTCCCCCCCCCCCCGCCCGCCCGCCCGCCCGCCAGGAACTGGTGGCTGAGGCGCCATTGACCTCTTCTCCGCCTGAAGACCAAGGCTCCGGATTTCTGTTTTTATCGCAGAGGCTGAGAAACTGGATCCATCCTGATCCTGCAGGGGCAAACAAGCTGGTCTGAAAAGATCATGCCAAAAGAACAGTCTGAACTCCTCCAGGTTCTGCCCCAGGAGCAGCAGCAGCAGCAGCAGCAGCGCCACCCAGGGCCTTTGGGGTGGTCCACGGTCCGAGTGACTGTCCGGAGCCAGAGATCCCAGCCTGACACCTTTGCCCCACCGAGGGTTCTCTTGAGAAAGGGTTTGGTGGCCTTGGATATCCTGTGCCTCCTTGTCGGTGAGTGGGGCAGAGGGGTGGAGGCATTTCTCAGTACTACTGGCAGGCCACCGTTGTTGTGGGTGACGCCTGCGGGCCTGTGTGGAGACGGGGGGGGGGGGACACCTCTGCCTTGATCATAAATGGCCTCTGTGTGAAACCAGCAGGTATGGCTCTGGAAGTTGGGGAACCCCTCCCTTGTATTTGTGGCTGTTGGAAATGTGAAGCCCCGAATGCATCCTAAAATGCTGCTCCCTGTACGGAGGTGTGATGTATCACAGTGTGGTAATTTGCTAGTAGGTAAATGGAACGGTCTCTGTTCACCTCCTGATTATATTCCTTTAGATCAGAGATGGGGAAAGTTACTTTTCTGGACTTCATCTTCTAAGACTTAAAGTATGCCCCTTCCCCCCCCCCCCCCAAAAAAATCCCCCTGCTCTACATCAGTGGGAAGCGGGAACTGACTCTGCAAACCAATGCAGGAAAAGCATGAGCAACTAATCCTTCTCCTTGGTAATTAGTCTTGAAATGTGTCTGTCTGTGGCTTGATTAAGCAAGATCTAAGTTCTGGGCAGAATCATGGCTCTTCTCTAATTCTTCTGGATTCAGCTCAGCTGCAGGTATGCAATTGTTAAAACCTGCAACTATGCAGTGGTTAAACGTGTGTTGTCTGGTAGAACAGTACATGAACTCTTAGCTGGAGAGAGTTCGTTTCTAGCATTTTGCCTTGTTTGCTGCTTTTCTCTGCCTAAAGTAGCCAAAGTCTCCATTAGTGTCCCACTTCCTTCTGGATCCCTGGGTAGCTCAGGTGAGAGTATGACAGAAGGCGCTTGGCTGGCTGGGACCCTTCCGTTCCAGGTGACCCTGCATAAACATCCCAGGAAGGGGGTACAGTGACTGAGAAAGGATGGTATCAATCTTGCCATTCTTCTTGTGTTTCGTACTTCAGCTCCCATATCCTTTCTAAATTGGTTGTGCTACCGGGGGTGGGGAATGGGAGTAACAGACCCAAAACATGGGGAGGGCTGCCAGCTGCCCACCTTTATGATAGAACCTTTAACTCAGGTGGTTAAGGAATGCATTTTTAAAAAAAGACTTCAAAGGAACTCAGGTTTTTCTCATGGTTCTTGAGCAGAGGTGATCTTGTCTTGAGGGCAGGTGAAGAGGCTGAAATCGCAAATTATGCCCCTATCATGGCCATGCCTAGTCTCGGGACATCTTTATGGAAGGGTTGGCGGGAGGGAACCCTCACAGCTTCTCCTCCATCTTCTTGTTGGCATCCCTCATTGGGCATGTTTCCTTATCTTGAAGTTTAGAAGAAGTTGCCAGAGGGAATGAGGGAGGGTTAAATACTATACCCCCCTCCCTCTGGTCAGTCCTTTGCTGCTGCTGCCCCCAGCCCTGAACCTCCCTTGCTGTTAGTCAGGAATTAAGGGTTTCAGCACCCTGTGATGTTGAATGGTTACTGCGGTTTCTCTTCTCCCTCATATCCAGAGGCCTCAAGATGAGAATACAGTTAGTGGGCCAGCCAAAAAAAATAATTTCAAAGCAGTGTAATTAATTTAAAGCAATGCAACTTAATAAGAAATAAAACACACTGCATGACTAGAAAGTTATCTAGTTGTGTTCTCAGGCAGTGGATAGTAATCATCTTAAAAAAGCAGGCTGACCGAGAGATGGACAGATCTTATCACTGAGGCACAATCCAGAGAAGGGCCCCCTTTCTGCATTATGTGAGTCCCAGGGAAATCCACGCAAGGAGGAAATGGCATGAATGAAACATGGTGGGCTTGTCCCTGAGGGCATTAAAAGCCCACCTCTCTTCCCCCCCCCCCCAATGTTTCTTTGCTTCTGCTCAGGAGCAAACCTCACCTTTTGGTTACAGGGGAGGGACAAGGTTGGAGCGTTGACATTCAAGCCCAAGCTCCTGGGAAGTGAATTCAGCAACTGCCTTCTAACCATCCCAAGGCCCCGTCTGTGTGTTGCCCCAACCAACACATAGGCAAGGACTGACAAAATGTGGCCCTCCCGATGTCCTTGGACTTCAGGTCCCAGCATTCCTCACCATTGGCTGTACTGGTTATGACTGATGGGTGTCGTAGTTCAGCAACATCAGGGGGGACCACACTTTGCCAACCCTCGCACATTTTTGCCAGAAGGACTAGAAACCCACCTACTGTATTTGCTATTTGTAGTAGTTGTTTTCAAATTAAAGAAGTATGTCTAGCGGGGGTGGTGGTGGTGTAGTTCAATTCCATACCTCTGTTTCATGGTCTGAATGGGGAGGGTGCCTCCCTGCTCTACGTCAGGGTGAGCTCTAGCCCTCTTTGCATTGGGGGCCTGCCCCTTTGTACCCTGGTGACAGATTTAGGATATACATATTCCGTGAGGGAATTAGAAGGCAAGGGTGCTGGAGATGGTTAACAAGGAAACCCCGGGTTCAAATTAAGCCCAGGAGGCAGCAAACGTCAGTTCTGTCTCTTTAAACCATCCGCTATCAGGATTCCAGCAGGAAACAGCTTGGAAGGGAGGTGAAGAGAAGGGCAGGCGGGGCGCAGAGGCGGGAAGGGAAGTGGTGGAATATTGGGGACAGATGGAAAGCTAAGGCAGCTAAGATTGGAAACAGTTGCCTTGGGAAATAAGGAGGAAGCATGCACTAGGTGGGGTGCTGACCCACCTTCTGTGGCCACTGCTGCTTCGGGAAGGCAGTCCTGCAAGACACCCATTCATAAAATCCTCCAAGTGGTGGCCAGGACAGCTGGGTGTTTCTCGGAGGGTTGTCATTCTCAGAAAAAATAATAATAACTTCTCCCCAAGCTCTAAGTGGAAGCCATCCATTTCACTCTTCAGACCAAGCAGCCTCTTTATTTCCAGGCTCTGTTCTGCACATCAGGGGGGTGGGGGTGGGGGGTGGAGGCTTGTGGGTTTTTGTATCCTGAAAGGCGAGAACTGCAGTGGTCCTGGGAGCAGCTCCCCCCCTTTTCCTTCTTTTGTGACCTTAGATTGCCCATGTGTGAAGTTCAGGCTCAAAGTTACCCTCAAAAAGTTACAGGAAGTTACCCATACGCCTGCAGAGAAACTATTGTTTGTTTTAAAGTGTTTGCTTTGATGTAAAATCACACCAAAATTCAAAAGAGACAAAGAAAGCCAAGGGGGGGGGGAGGGGAGAGAAAGAGAGGTGGGGAAATGGAAGAAAAGAAAGGAATTGTTTTTAGGCCATCCTCGCCACTGGGTTGATATCAATTTGCACCAAGTTCAAAAAAGGCTGCCTCTCAGGGGGCCTCCATCTGTTAAAGGCAATCTGTTTCCAGTCATGCTGGTTAGCATTTTGATAATTAGGTAACTGTTATATAGTGACTTTCAAAGAGCTTTGTATCTATTATTTGTACGTAACTCTTGACACAGTGTTGTAAGGCAGGTTAGTTTTATTGTCCCCATATTTCCCTGAATGGGAGGCTGAGAGATCAAGATCGGGTCATTTCAGATTGCCTAATGAGCTCTTCATGGCAGAGGCGAGATTCATAACAGCTATGTGTGGATTTTGAGTCTGGCTGAATAGCTCAGTAAGTTGGGCACTTGGCTGCAGAGCCAGAAGCTGGGAGTTGAATGCCTTACTGTGTCCACTGGGAGAAGAGCCAGCCTGTGCATCCCTGGGTAAACCGCACAGTCCCCAAGGCTCCCCAGCAAACCACTTTTGGGTATTTCATATCTAGGAAGCCCTGGCAACAGTAGGTACGTTGGAATCGATGTCACATAATCAGTTAATAAAGACCTTGAAAGTCTGAGCACTCCGTTCAGCCCAAAGCCACGGCCTTGCGATCTACAACCTTGGTGGCTAATATCGGAAATGTGGCCCCACTGCTTTTGAAATGAAGCCAATCCTCTGTGCTCTGTTTTCCAGGGGGACACTAATGTTTCCTTCTTTTGCTATTACCTGTGATGATTGTCATCTTAGAACTGCAGAGCTAGAAGTGGACCCTACTAGAGATCATCGAGTCCAAACCCCCCCCCTTCTCAAAAGGCACAAACTACACCAAGGAAACAAGATTCTGCAAAATGGAGAGCTTAGGCAAATATAGCAGATTTTTTAAAAGGCTTGGGTGTTAACCTAGGATCCCTCAAAATGGTGTTGAGTAATCCTCTGTTACCAACATTTTTCTAGGATTACCCATGAATTTTTAAAGCTTTCTTCCTAATCTCAGGATCTGGAAGGCAGGAGAGTATGAAAGGAGAGAGATTCTTTAGAACCTGAATTCCTTGTTCAGCATCTAAGCTTGTCCTCCTAGGATGGCTGGTAGAATTTTCAAGTAGGGTTTAAGACATGCTTTGTTGGCTCCCAAAAGGCTGGAATGAGAGACTCAAGAGCCGGGCAATGAAGTCTGCAAGGCAGAACTGTGCTGTAGTAAGAAATGTGGGTCCTTAGGAGCCCCTTCTCGCTGATGGCTGTATGCTGTTCCTGGAAACAGCTTCTTCTCAATGCATTTTAGCAGTATATGAGGTCTTGCCATAAAAGGAGGAATATCTCAGGAATGGTTTCTAGAGGGGCTGCAAGTAGAGTTCATGCTTTGCTTGATTAGTCAGGCCACTTGAGGCTCCAGGGGGTATTGGTTTATTTTGGAGTTAAAGAGTTAAAAATGCTTCATATTGCTCCACTTTGTTCTAAGCATCTTTTTTGTTGTTTAATCGTTAAGTCGTGTCTGACTCTTCGTGACCCCATGGACCAGAGCACGCCAGGCCCTTCTGTCTTCCACTGCCTCCCGGAGTTGGGTCAAATTCATGTTGGTAGCTTCGGTGACACTGTCCAACCATCTCATCCTCTGTCGTCCCTTTCTCCTCTTGCCTTCACTCTTTCCCAACATCAGGGTCTGAATTGAATTCGCCCATTCCCATCCATTTTAGTTCACTGATGCGCAGGATGTCAATGTTTATTCTTGCCATCTCCTGTTTGACCACATCCAGCTTAACAAGGTTCATAGATCTTACATTCCAGGTTCCTATGCAGTACTTTTCTTTGCAGCATCGGACTTTCCTTTCATTTCCAGGTGCATCCGCAGCTGAGTGTCCTTTCGGCTTTGGCCCAACCACTTCATTAGCTCTGGAGCTACTTGTCCTCCGCTCTTCCTCAGTAGCATGTTGGACACCTTCTGACCTGAGGGGCTCATCTTCCAGTGTCATATCTTTTAGCCTATTGTTTCTGTTCATGGGTTTTCTTCGCAAAGATACTGGAGTGGCTTGCCAGTATCTTTGTTCCAGGTGGATCGTGTTTAGTCAGAACTCTGCACTATAACCTGTCCATCTTGGGTGTTCCTGCATGGTATAGCCCATAGCTTTTCTGAATTACTCAATCCCCTTTGCCACGACAAGGTAGCAATCTGTGAAGCGGTCTCAGCATCTTTGGGAAAGTTTTAATTAATGAAATTGCAAGTTTTTGTCTAAGTTTTGTCCCACTCTCTTGAAAACATTTTTTTTAAAACTGAGGTTTTGGTCGAGTGTGCGTTTATCTAAACATAAATGGTCAGTTGGTGGGGAAGCAGTCAGTCAGCCAACACATCTGTGTCAGATGTCGTTTAGGTGAGTGAAAGAAGGAAATGTATGCTAATCTGTTTCTAGACTTCCTGGGATATGATTGTCCTCCTTGGGAGGTGCATAGGCCCAGATAGAGTTTTGGACTTGTGAGTTCTCTGGTGTGACCATCTTCTTCTGTGCTGGCTTTTGGAGCTGCTGCCCAGCTCCTGGGCTTCTGATTCAAATCTTGATGGCATAGCTTAGGGGTGGCATAAATGCATTGGTAGCAACAGGTCCCTGGTTCAAATCCTGGCCATCTTTCACTTAAAAAGATTTGGATAGCAGAATTGGGAAGGAAACCTGGTGGGGAGAGGTGCTGGTAGTTAACAGCTTTCTGGTTCAGTATAAAGCAGCTTCTACTGTTTGCTTGTTTTACTTACTGGTTACATGTAGATCCTTCCTTTTCTCCAGGAAGCTCAAGGCTCACCGGTTGCCTGTGAGAATGACCCATTGAGATAAGGACAGACTGAGAGACAGAATGCCATCCCCAGGGTCACCCCTGTGATTTTCATGGTTCAGTCAGGATTAGGACCCAGATCTTGCAAGTCTCAGTCCAACACTCTAGTCATACAACACATTGTCTGATTCCCTACCCCACAACGTTAGTAAAAGCAGGGGTAGATGCTGGTTGATTCCAGGAAGTTACAGTGTGCCTGCTGGCATATTTAGCAAGAACTAGAACTTCCACAAGAGAGAAAGTTGGGACAGAGGGCAGGAGGGAGGGAGAACAAGGAAACAAAAGGCTATTTTTCCAGCAGAAAGTGTAAGATGGCTGTCTTCTCTTCCATGCTTAGCATGAAACGAAATAGGCTTTTTAAAAGAAGGACTGCTAGTGAAGCTGTAGCGGGATGACCAGCGTCTGCCTGCAACTGTCGGGCTTGGACTGGAGAGAAGTGGGTGGAAATGGAGGAGGAGAAGGCTCGGAGAAAGCTAGCTCTACTGGGAGCAGCTAAAACAATAATCCTGTTACCAGCATAAATGATGCAGCACGGGCATACAAATGATTGTCTGGTTTTAGAATGAGTTTCTGCACACTGTTTTGTTGTTGTTCTTGTTGGAGCATTCTTTGATGGGTTTTTTTCCTGCTAATTGGAATGCGTTCTGCAATGTGTCATTGGCTGGTCTATTGAGGAGAGTTAGGTTTACATCTCTACATGACCATGGATCAATCGCGCTCTCTCTGTGTCTCTCTGTCTCTCTTGACTGGAGCTATTTCACAGGGTTATTATAAGTAGAATAGTGGGGGGGGGGGGAGTGGGCCACATCATCTGCCTAGAGCTCAGTGGACAGAAGGTGGACTGTAGCGCAAGCAGGAGCAGTGATAGGAGGGGGGAGAGAGAGAGAGAGTTGATTCTGACTTATGACAATCCTTTCCAAGATTTTTTTTTGGTAGACAATACACAGAAGTGACTTAGCTGGGACTGTGGCCAGTGGCCCAAGGCCACCCAGGCTGGCTCTTCTCCCAAAAGGCATAGTGAGGAAGCAAACCCCCCAGCCTCTGTCTCTGCAGCCAGAGCCTAAATCACAAAGCTATCCAGCCAATCATAGGAATTAAATAGATAATGCAGGTATCTCTGGCTAGCTGGAAGTCTTGTGCAGGCTGCCTTCCTGACTACCAGGACCTCTGGCTATGAGGACTAGAAATCTGCTCTCTTTTAAACAGATGCCAGATGGGTAGCGGTCTTAGGCTGTTGTAGCCAAATTCACAAAGACCCTTTTTGCACTTTTTTGGAAGGTGGGCCACAAAAGTTTATGCCACCTAGATCGTGTTGTTTTCTTCTTCTTCCAGACTCTCATAAGCTGAACGTTGACCCATTATAGTATTTTTCATTTTTCTTCTTCTGCACCTGGGTAGACCCGCAGTATATAGGCCCAGAGTATTGGTATTTATTTATTTATTTAAAATATTTTTGTCCCACCTTTCTTCTAAAAAAAGGAGCCAAGGCAGGTTACATAATTAAAAACATAAATTTAAAAGCCAAAAATGGCAAATCATTCAAATATTAACAAAGAATTAATAATATTCTATTCAAAATATAATTTCAGTAAAAGCATTACGATAAACAGATTTAGAAGGAACAAAATAGAAACCATCCCATTTTATTGTCTCCTAGAGATAATATCTACCTTTCTGCTATTGCTGTAAACAGAAAATGGATGCATTCAGCTGGAGAGGTACAAGGTTTAGCCTCTTAACCGGCAGCAGCTTTCTAGGCAACCAAGCGCCTTCAGCCTAAGGAGCCTAGATGGCCGGGCAGCTTTTATTGTAGTACCATTGGGTTGTCTCTACCAGGCAGCAAGGCAGCCCAGCCGACTCTAGGAGACCAATGGGGCTCCTGGATTATAATGTGTGTTATTTATCTTCTCAGCGGAGCCCCCCTGTTCATTGTGCTGGGATGTAGAGAGGAGAACCTCCTGGTAGATTGCACCCTATCTTAATCTGTGTTTGGAAGGGTGTTTGTATTTTTCCCCTTCAGGCCCCAAAATGTCTGACCTCTTCCCGGAGGCAGAGGGCTACAGGAACAGTGTCTTTCCCTGAAGGTCCCTGTCTCCAGGCTCAATATAAAACCAGGACCATATTTGTTCTAAAATTATGCCCTGCATGGGATTCTCTTGTGTGCCAGCTTGGAATCTGGAATAGATCCTTCATAAACATTACAAAGATAGAAAAAGATAGTGTACTTGGTGTTCCAACATGCATCAGATGAATACAGGGACATTGGTTTTATGTTTCATAAGGAAATAGACCCACGGTCAAAAAACTATGTTACCATGGGCAGCCCCTTAAAAGTCTGGGATATTACTCTAGCAGCCAATAATGGCCATTCACATGCTGCTGGGAAACATATACAGTGGTGCCTCGCTTAGCAATTGCCTCGTTTAACAATGTATTCGCTTAGCGATGAGGTTTTTGGAGCGATCTTGTGCTCCGTTTAGCGATGTTTCCTGTGGGGAAATTTCGCATAGCGATGTTCGGGACCTTGCTTCGCTTAGCAATGACAGTTTAGGTCCCCTGTTTCGCTTAGCGATGTCCGTTTTCGCTATTTTAAGTGTGTCTTAAAATGTTCAAAAACTGTTTTAAATGCTTGGAATCGTTAGTGCACCCTGTAAAACCTTTGCAAACTTAATTTGGCTTTGTTCTGAGTCAAACCTACAGTTCAATGCATTCCAATGGGGGGGGGGGAAATTAACCAAAAATTAACGAAGACTCAGAACAAAGCCAAATTAAGTTTGCAAAGGTTTTACAGGGTGCACTAACGATTCCAAGCATTTTAAACAGTTTTTGAACATTTTAAGACACTTTAAAAATAGCGAAAACGGACCTGTCAAAACCATTGAAATGCATTGAAACCTATTCAATGCATTCCAATGGGGGAACCGCATTTCGCTTAGCGATGTTTTTTATGGCAATTTTCGCTTAAGGACGGTAATCTGTTCCCATTGGAACGGATTATTTGGTTTTCAATGCAATCCTATGGGAAATGGTGTTTCGCTTAGCGATGTTTTCCCATAGCGATGTTTTTTTGGAACCAATTAACATCGCTAAGCGAGGCACCACTGTACTGTATAAATAACTCAAGGAGGCAGCCGCTCTTTCACAGAGGTGTCCTTCGCTGACTGGATTTCAGAACTAGATTGTTGGAGCTCTCATGACTCTCCTTTGGACTTGCACATTACTTCAATGTATAAATTCTATACACCACCACATCCACCATTTTAGAAATCTCTGTCATATTCCCTTTATCATTTTTGGGGGGGAGGGGGACTAAACAACCCCAAAGACTTTAGCTGTTCCAGTATCCATAAAATACTAAGTGCACAATAACTAGTAAACTCACATGTACATGTTTAATCTGAAGTAAGCACCATTGGGGGGTTGGTGGGGTGTACTTCCAGGTAATAACAAATCCAGAGCAGATGTTCCGGGTGGCAACGTCAGCCGGAGAATAAATAATGTGTTTATCCTATAGAGTTACAACAATTTGATACTGCTTTAATAACTGTGGCTCTGTCCCGCAGAATCCCCAGGGTTTTTTATTTGGGAAGGAGAGACATAGGATTCTTGGCTGTAGTTCAGGGGAGCAACCTAAAGCTCAGTCTAGGGGAAAAGGCTAACTCCCTCCACAGGCTACAGATCTCGGGATTCCTTAGGATGGAGCAATGGACTTTTAAAGTAATATCAACCTAAGGTGATGATGTGGTGTACATTACTGCTGGTCAACGTGAAAGGGCATGTTGTGTTCTTTTGAGGAGAAAAGCAGGGTATGAATGAATGAATGAATGAATGAATGAATGAATGAATGAATGAATGAATGAAAGGGTTGCCACTCACTTGCAGTCCATTACACTTAGGGGTGTGAGACATACAATTCTTGGTGTCCTGCTTCAAAGGTGCTTAGAGAATTAAGAGTCTTTTCCCTCCTGGTCTGTGTCAACGTTGCGTTGGCAACTCCTCGTAATCCTTGCAGAACTCCGCCAAGGGTTGGCAGAATGCAGAGGCAGGAAGCCTGTGCAGAAGAAGCTGGGGAGCAGAGGGAGCCACCCAAAGGCAAAAGCCGCTGTGGGCCAGTGTTTCGAGATGCAGAATCTGATTGATGGGTGTCTAGAAGGCAGCGGCTGGGCAGGCAATTGGGAGTTAAGAGTGGCCAGGTGATAAGAAGGCTGATTCACAGGCAGGAAAAGACTTGAGGCCAGATTCTGGTTGTTCCTCAAGTGATGGCCCAGGCTTCACGCAGAAAGATTTATAGCTAGAGAAGCCTAGGTCAGAAAGATCCAATGGAGAGGACCTTTCTGGAGCTGGAATGAGGACCCGGGGAATGGAAAGGCAAAGCCTCCCCTTTTCCCTCGTGGCTCATGTCAAGAAGCAACAGCACCCATTGTAGAAATTCGTTGTTTTTAGTCACTGCCTCCTCGGATCCCCTCCCATGTTCCTCTGCTCTCGGAGGCACCCGCCGTTCCTTCCACCAGGGAGACGGCACTGCAGGCTGAGTCTTGCTCCTCTGGGCGTTGCTGTGGGAGGGGGCCTGGGCAGGCCTTGGCCTGTTTCCGTGGACCAGAAGCAACGCCCTGCAGAGCGGGGCCAGCCCAGGGGAGAGTCACTCCCGGCCCCTTTTGCCCCAAAGTCATTTAGCAAAAGAGCAAGAGCTGAGCCGCTCCTGCAGGACTGGCAAGATGGATCGCTGTTGAGCTTTTGCTCATGCTGCAGTAAATCTGCTTCTCTTAAAGGCGCTGCATAATTCTTTGTGCTTGTGCTGCAACAGGCTTATAGGGTTACCCCCCCCTTCAAAAACAGCTTCGTGTGGGTGCTTGAACAGTGCAGGTGCAACAGGAGGGATGAAACTAGGCAGGCCTGGCATGAGAGCTTGCAGGTCAGTTCAAGTCAAGTCAGGATTTGCTGCCAATATCCTCCTGCAATGGTGGCAAGAAAAGTGTGTGTGGATAGCATTGTTGCCGGGTATCCTGGAAGCCCTGGCACTGGCTCACCGTGTGTGTGTGTGTGTGTGTGGAGCCTGGATCCTGGCGTGTCCCTCTGCCAGCCCCACTGCTGATCCGGATTGCCACACCTGAGCTTTTGGCTCTGGGCAGCTGGCCAAGGAAGGCAGCAGGAATGCCTCGAAGCCGCCAGGAGCTGTTTATAGTAATAGCCCTCTTGAACCTCTGGGGAATATCCGCATGCATGGGAGGGCTGGGGCACCAAATAAGGTGAGCCGGGTGGTGGTAGCTGCTCCCCCCCCCCCGGGGGCTATTGTGGGAACTTGGAAAGTTTGTGAGGAACTGGAAAGTAAGACTGACTCTCTCTCTCTCTCTCCCCCCCCCCCTCTCTCACACACAAACTCTTCTATAATGCCTAGCAGTCTGATGCATCTCAGAAATAGTCATCATAAATACAAGAAAGATGAGAATAGCATTGAGAGGTTATCTTGCCTGCACAGTTGAGTGAGGTACCATTCCTCCACACTCCATCTGTGTGTTTTCTAAAGCAGAGGTCCCCAACACACACCCCAGATGCACTCACCCCCGCAGAGCTGATTTGCGCATGCACGTGCACTCCAGCGTGCCCGTGCAAACACCACGCCACCATTTGCGCATGTGCACGAGTGCCCGCATGCGCATGAGCGTAGGGAGTGCCCTGCCTTCCCCAGCCGGTCTGCGGGGTGACAAAGATGGGGGACCCCTGTTCCAAAGGATTTGTGGACCTTGTAAGGCTGCCCACAAACCGCACAGCTGGACACAGATAAACAAATGCACGCTTCTCTCAGGTCCTTCAATCCTGTGTATAAGCCCAAGTTGACTCGCTGCAGAAACTTTCTAGTTGCCTGTGAAGGAATGTGTGCTCTGTCAATGGAGGAACTAACTCCTCAAAGTGGCCAAGGTCCAGCGTTGCTTGCTTTATGCACTGTATATATAGCCTTATTCCTGTCTGTTCCTCCCAACTCCACATGTACAGCACTTCGTACTCTCCCTAAGCAAGGCCATGTGGCTGGTTTCCAGCAGATTCCAGTGGAAAACTGGAGCTTTCTCAAAGGTAGCTTGCAGAGAGGGAGGAAGGATGAGTTACTCGTATAAGGTGCATGAATGTGCTATATGCCAAGCTCAGCTGTTCCCCACCAGGCTTAAAGGGTTGACAGAGATGCCCTGATTGTCTTGCCCCAGCATGGCATTCTCCGCCTTGGTGGCTCCTCTGCTTCAGCTGTCCACGTAACTTGACCCAGTGAAGGTGCCTCTTGCATGGCTACAGAAGGCATCCACAGTCCTTTGGGGGCACCCTTACTTATTTATCCGTTCATTCACTTGTTTCCCAGAAGATGTGAAGCAGGGTTAGGCAGGCAGGTGGCAGGCAGATGGATATGCCCAGAGACACTCCTCTAAGCATCATAGCCACACACCACCCAGGTTTGAATCCACATCTTTGCTTTGCCGCTGTTCCATGTTGTTCTCCCATGTTGTTCAGTAGGACTCCACAGCCTGAAAATATTAAAAGAAAAAAGGCCAGAAAAAATAATTTTCACCCGGATTACCAGAACTGGCCACTAGAGGGAGCCAGAGATGGTCCTATGTATACTTGTTAGTGAAGAATACATAGCATGGTCTCTGGCACTGTCTAGTGGCCAGTTCTTTTAATGCATGTGAAAATAATTTTTCTGGGTTTTTTTCCTTTTACCCCTCCCCCCATATATAGTGTTCATTATTATCCATGGTTCTCAGTACCTATAGGGCCTTGGAACAAACCCTCAGTGGATATGGGGGTCCTCCTACTGAAGCATCAGTAGTGCATCAGCTGAGAAAACAGTTGGTGATGCATTGTAGGTTGGAAGCCATTGATTCTGTTGCACATGAATTCTAATGCAGAATTGGGAGCAGCTGCTTTTGGGGGGGGGGCGCAGCCCAGGATTTTCCCCCTAAGTCAGCATGCCTAGTATACAGCTTTCCTTCTCATGCCCTTGCCTGGTGGCATCAAAAGCAGACACTCCAAGGCTCACACATGAAAATAGCATTACTTAGTGACAGAAACAGATGAACTGAAATGTCTTGGGGGACGAAAGGATTTCAAACCAAAATGTTTGGGCTTTACAGCATTTTTTTCTTTAAAAAACCAACAATATTCCATCTTTTAGCATTAGATTGTGTTTTCTCCGGTGTTCCAGTGTATACAGAATCTGCCCCTGTGACTCACACTGTGGTTCGCAGGATCACTTGCAAAGGTTGTTCTGTGAAAACCACACATTACACTAAATGAGATCATGGAGGGAAAGTGGTCTGTCCACAGTGATCAGCTGTGGGAACAAATTGGAAACCTGCGGGCAATGTGACTCTGTTGTTTCCCAAGGCCCTGCAGTAGGTGGCAACCAGCATGGTGTTGTCAATAAAACATTCTGCTAGGATACAGGAGACCTGGGAAAATTTAGCTTAGTTATTCTACAGAGAGAAGAGCTCCTTTTTGGAACAGAATCCCACAGCCTTGCAAGTTCACTGGGCTGCCTATGAGGATCTGGAAATAGTAGTCCAAGCTTTGCTCTGCCAGCTATAAGAGACAGCACACAGATGCTGCCTAATGTGTTTTGTTGACGTGGAAAAAGTTACAGAGCTAATGAGTTTTGATAGCGCTTTTCCCACATGCATTCATGGGTGGATTAAGATTGTTTTCCGAAGTTTTCTCCCAGATTCCTCAGTGTTGCAAGGAGACCAGCCCTGGGTGTGGTAACTGGTAGATCCCTTAGGGTGAGGAGGAGGAGGAGAAGAAGGGGGAGATACATATGTGTGTGCGCGCGTGCAGGTGCGCGCATGCACGCACCAAGGCCCCAATGTTAGGTCAAATGACAGCCTGAGTGTCCCAAATAGCGTGTGCAGAAACAACCTCGCCTGAAACACCTTGCTCCACACCCCAGGGTTTTTGTGCCAGGTTTCGTATTCCACTCCTCATTATGTGGCAAGCGGATATCTCATGCCTATCTGAAGAAAATGGAAGGAAGACTTTTATGGGATGGGATAGTGGTTAGCTACCTGCAGCCATTTCTTCAGTTCCAGAGCAGAGGTGCAGCCTTTTGGCACTTTTCGGCTTAGGTTAAAAGGCCCACATCATCTTCACATTGTTGGCTCCCAGAAGCCATCCTAATGCAAACTCCACCATCCCCTGCTCTCACCCAGTCCTGACCCAGATGTGCTAGGGGAGGCCTGTGCTGGTATAGTGGCTTCAGCCAGCTGTGGGTCATACTCAAAGCAGCAAGGGGGAAATCTGTGGGGAACTCCAGATGTTGTGGAGTTCGGCTTCTGGTCCTCCCAACGCAATATGGCCAGTAGTCAGGGATGTACCGAATAGCTTATATGTGACCTGAAGTTGTGAGCCTAAAACAGCAAAGAGGAAAAAACTGCTGGACTAAAAAAAGATACAGAATAAAAAGAGGAGCTTAAAGAAGGTCCTTCAGTTGCAGCATGAGCACAGCTTTCCTGCAGCTTTGCAATGCCTAGAAGAAAAAGAAAATCTACAAATCAAATAGTATTTCGGTCTTCAGTCTTTTACTTTTTCCCATTTTGCAGGGAGGACATGATATCATGGGTGCTAGCCAGTTACTCCTGTGTATCATTGATCTTTAATGAAACTTACAGGAGCATTTTTCTCCTTTCACACGTGGAAGGGAAAGATACAGACCTGCTGCACCAACAATATTACTCCTACTTAGTTAGCACTATGGATGAAGAGAACATACTAACTAAAGAGGTGGCTGGCTTATGAGGGAGATATTTCTCTGAATTCCAGAAGACTGTCACTGCAAGTATGCGCTTGGAAAAAACTGGGATGTGAAATGCCTTTTGGTGCTTCATGTGACGCAAGCCTTATTGCAGTTTAAAATGGCACACAATGTGTACCTTTTCAAATCTCAGTAAGGCTTCCTGTGTAATCAGCCAGAGTTTGTCTGGCCGGTGGCTGTTTGGTGGTGGCTGGGAGCACAGTGGTGGCAGTACAGGTGTCTGGACACACACACACACACACACACACACACACACACACACACACACACACACACACACACACACACACACACACACACACACACACACCCCACCACCACCACCACCACCACTATTGGTGCTAACATGCTGCTTGGCCATTGCTGCCGCCATCCACCCACATGGAACACACTCATTAAAGCAGAAGTGTGTTTCATGCGGTTCTACTCCAGTTTGTAGATAACCCTCAGTAAGAAGCTCACTGTGGGTTATTTGCAAACATGTAACTCCTGCCAGAGATGCCCAAAATTTATCCTTAAAAGCTTGTGAAAGCAACAGCTTGAACCCATGTCTTCTGAATCATGGTAGAACGTTCTGTCCTCTATTCTACACTGGCTGTCACATTTTGCACGGGATATTAGCAAACTGAATGCTTCTTCTGATTCTTGGTGTTGGGATGGGGAAATGGGGGGGGGGAAAGCAAGATTCTGGTAGACCATCCATCAATGATGTAATATAAAAATCTAAACAATACATTTTCCTTTGCCTTGTCTAAAGGTTAATCAAGAAACTGCCAGCGACCGAATACATGGATTTGGCTGTGGGCAGTTTCCTCAACCTGTCCTTTATGAGAAAGCAAAGGATTTCTGTCACGTAAGTGATACAGCTCATCAGCGATGGCCTACCAGAGTCTGGAAAATAAATTCACTTCCCCTGCCCCTCCGTTGAGGAGCAGAGGAAGTGTTTAATTTGCCGATATCCTGATGTGGCTCATTTATTAAGCTACTTCACGATATAGGAAACGGAAGGAGCCAGACCAAAGAGGGCTGCTTGAGCTCTCATATGCCATTTAAATGTGAGGATTGTATCAAATGGCATATTCCACTTCTGTCTGACCCCAAGTGACCCTGTTTAGTCCGCACCATCCTCTACCTAAATGACCAGTATAGCCGAGCCCTTAACCTTGTTTTGCTCCATCTTCCTCTTGCAGCCTCGATCCCATTCTTCATCTCTGAGCTTCGCCTCGTTTCCCCGGTGCGCCGCGGCTTCTTCTGCAACGACAGCAGCATCAGCTACCCAGTACAGCGCTCTGAGACCATTTCTGATCCGGTGCTCATTTCAGTGGGAATCCTGATCGCTTCTGTCGTGGTGAGTTTTATAGGGGGAAGAGGGTGGTTTTGCCCCTTTGGGATAGTGCACCCATTCTCCCCATTGGCCTGCAAAGCTACCTAGAGCTCAAGAGAGTCAAACCTAGAGGGGAAAAATCCCACGCCGAGCAGCCTAATCCAACCCCAACTGTTCACTTTTTAAGTCCCCCTAGCCAGAGGAGGGATTTGGGGAGGTTTTGATCCCCAAAAGGAACTTTTTCAGCTCAGCTGTCCATCATAATGCCATCTATGTCTCAGTGCCATCTGTTGGGTTCTTATGTGAAATCCATACACTTCACTGAGTCTCTGCCTCTGCGCTTATTCCTTGTAAGACTTCCTTTCTAAGGAGCTAAGCCTGACTCGGGGTCTCCCTTTTTCCTTCCACCCTGAAACATTTTGTCCTGGTTAGTCTGTAAACGATTTTCAGTCAAAGGGCAGCCATGGCCCCTGACTCCTTAAGGTGAATCTTTCCCCCGCCCCCTTTCCATTTGCTCATGAAGGAACAACTCCCTGGTTTGTGGGTTGTGAGGCTGGGAAGTTCTGGGAGTTGTAGTCCCCCAAAATAACTTGTCCAGACTCAAATTGGAAAGCCACCGCCCTCCATGAAGCAGCAAGCCTCTTCTCCCCCTGCAGGGTTGGGGTCACTTGAGGCCACCTTCTCTGTCCTCTCTCCCTGTGCAGATCATCCTAGGTGAAAGCTTCCGAGTGTACAACCTTTCCTACCCTTCCCGCTCCATCGTCTCCAACCCGTACGTGGCTGCTCTCTACAAGGAGATCGGCACTTTCCTCTTTGGCTGCATTGTGGGCCAGTCCCTCACCAACATGGCCAAGCTTGCGGTGGGTCGCCTCCGGCCTCACTTCCTGGCCGCCTGTCGGCCGGACCCCGCTCGCATCAACTGCTCTGCCGGTTATGTGGAGGACTACGTCTGCACTGGGGTTGCCTCGGAGGTGAAAGAAGCCAGGTGTGTACTGGTGAACCCCCACCCTTGGAGAAGCGCAGAGATTTTCATACCCAATGCCCTTTGCTGGACTGAGAGGAGGGAGAAATTTAATGCATGAAAAATAGCGAAGGTGGGTTGTTTCAGACAGAAGCCATCGTCCCTAGGTTTGGGAAAGGGTCAGTGCTGGCTTGGAGGACACCTGGGAGGACATCGTCCCAGGAAAGCGATTTCTCCCCACCTCAGAAGGAGTCACCCTGTGTCTGCAGCACACTAGCCAGCCACGCTGGAAGAGGCTGGTCAGCGGTGAGCTGCTTAGAGAAGAAAGTGACCTTATGGTCCCGAGATGCTATTGCAGGGCCAGCGCAAGCTTAGCTAAGCGGCCCTATTGAGTAGAAATTTGTGGGAGGAGAGCAACAGAGAACAGCTGCCCACTGTGCAATAAGGGCATGAATCTCACAGGGGAAGAATCTGCCATGACACCGTTCAGCTGCTGTCAGTCCCACATTTCTTGCCAACAAGATGGAAAGCAGGACCCGTGCCAGCCAAAACGTCTTGGCTTGAGTTACTATTGTAGCAGTTACGATGTTTCACCTAAGATTCAGCTGAAATTTATGGTTTTCATTTCTTCTTTCATTCCTTCTATCTAAAGCTGAGTTAGGAGAAAATGTGGCACTTCAGGTGTTGGCTTACAACTCTTCGTCATTCCTCATCCAAGGTTGATGGGAGTTGCAGTCCGGAAGCATCTGGAGTGCCAGAGTTTCTCCACTTCTGTTCTGGATCGTGACCAGGAAGGCTTGGTCATTATATTCTGTCACCTAGCCTTTCCCCCAACTTGGCACCCTCTGTAATGCCCTTAATCCTGACCATTCCTGGCCAGAATATTTTCTCCCCGTTGAGACATGCGACAGAGATTTCTGCAGGTGGGCTGTCAGCTAGGTGAGGTTCTTACTCCTGACTAGCAGACAGAAGGAGGAAAGGAAGGAAAGACAGACTGGGTGTATGGATAAGAAAGATCAAAACTCAGCCTTCATTAGAGAACAGTGTTCCTCTTATGTTTGTGGGATTTTGCCACTAGTCCCCCTTGATCTGACTTCCGTCCTACTCAGCCCTTTTCTCCACACAGCTACACCAAGGCATGCCTATCAGGAATCCTAGCATCTAGATCCCACATCTGAGCCCATTCTTTGTCAACCTTGGTGTCCTCCAAGTCTGCTGGACTTACAAATCCAGTATGCCTGGAAAGGCACCACCAGTATGTTCTAGGCAGACTGAATCTTCTCCCTGGAGTCTTATCCCTAGTGAAAGTTGAAGGCACCTAGCCTTCGTGAAATGAATATCAGGAATTTAAGGAAATATTTTCCATAATTCCAGCAATACTTTAATGGGACTTCCACTCTCTCTGGGCCACACATTGTTCTGCCACAGTGGAGCAAGGAGTATCTAAGGGAAACCAGCGTAGGCTGCAAGGACTGTGTGAGCAACTTCTTCTGAGACAATAGCCTTCCGTTTGCCATGCTCAGTTCATACCAAACACATCCTTTTCTCTTCTAGGAAGTCTTTTTACTCCGGCCATGCCTCCTTTGCCATGTATACCATGATGTACCTGGTGGTAAGTCTCTTGGGTTCAAGTTTACAAAAGAAAGATCGGCAAGGTTTCCCCTCATGTATCTGGCCATTTTGTAAGCCATGTAAACAGCTGTAAGGAATGGTCCTTGACAGGCAGTCCACTCCAGGGAGGCAGGCACATGTCACGAGCATGAACTACCCGCCGCCGCACCGCTTGCCATTGGCAGTGGTCGTCCCCATGCAAATGACAAGAGCCTGTGGTGCCATGTCGCTGGCTCTGCAAAGGGGATGATGATGTGGAGTAGATTCCATACAGCTGAGCTTCGTTTTGTCCACTGGAATGTATGAAAGAGGCCCAAGTGCCTTACCTAGCAGCATGGACATGAGTAGAAAGCGTGATCTGGAAGCAAATTTTAAGAAAAAATCCTGCCAAGCTGTAGGAGCAACTCTGTGGAAAGTCAGCAGTGCCTTAAAAACAAACAAACAACCTTCTCCTTAGTTAAATTTTTGTGTTAGGGTGGTGTGCCATCAAGTTGCTCCTGACTTAAGGTGACCCTATGAATCAAGGGCCTCTGAAGGATCCTGTCCTTACCCATCCAGTTCAGGTCTAGCAGACTGAAATGTGTGCCTTCCTTTATTGAAACTATCTACAGTGGTGCCCCGCATAGCGAGGTTAATCCGTTCCAGATTAACCTTCGCTATGGGGAAACATCGCTATATGGAACGGAAAAGCCCATTGGCCCAAATGGGCCCAAAACTCACCGTTCTGCGATGTTTCCCCATAGCGGCAGCCATTTTCACGCCCTCGGTAAGCGAGGGCAGGGCGCGAAAACGCTGCGCGTGGCCATTTTGGGTCTTCCGGCGGCCATTTTGGAACCGCCGATCAGCTGATTTTAAAAAACGCAGTGTAAAGATCGGTAAGCGAAACGCTTACCAATCGTCGCTAAGCGATTTTTGCCCATTGGAACCATTGGTATGCCTTCGCATTAGCGATCCCAAAAAACGGATCGCTATGCGAATTCGTCGTTATACGGTGCGCTCGTTAAGCGAGGCACCACTGTATCTCCTATTCCTCTTTCCCCAGCACTATGGTCTTTTCCACTGAGTGCTGTCTTCTCACAATGTTCCCCAAAGTGTGATAGTCTCAATGAAATCACGTCTGCTTCTAAAGAGTTTCGCAGGTGATTTGACATAGAACCCACCGATTGGGCTTCCCTGGCATTCCATGATATCCATAAAGCTCTCCTACAACAGAACGTTAAGTTTTGCATTTCAGTTATGCTTCTAGACCAGCCTTTCCCAGATAGATATGATCGCTTCCATTATCCTCATTTCACTGGCTCTGTTAGGTGTGCTTGATGAAAAAAAAAATCATCCAACACATTTTAAGTTGTGGATCTCCAACACAGAACATGGTACCCTCACCAGGCTGTGATTCCCAAGGTGCTTTGGCTGAAATACGAAGCTGTCATCCCAATTTCACCTGTGAAATCTTAGAAGATATTTGTGGTGTGGGTGCGTGCGTGTGTTTTTCTTCCTTAATGCTTTGGGGGGCGGGGAAATGGAATGGGACTGGGTTAAACTGATATGAAGAGGAATCCAAGTGTTTTGGCTCCAGGTGCATTTCCAGCCCGCAGTCTGCAGACATTCCTTGGTACCTCCTCTTACTACTCTTTCCTGTTATGCAGTATGGAAGGTGCTGATTCTTATCTCTCTCCCAAGGGTTTGGGCAGGGCTTAATCATTGCTTTATGGCTGTGGAGCCTCTGACTCCATGAGCTTGACAAGGGCAGTCACAGTACAGTCTCAGTGGCTTCTGGGAATGTGCTTTGGGTGACACCAGCGCAAGACCACAATAACAACGAAGACTCTGCATTCACTTGGAGAGTTGGGTGTCTCTTCCTCAGCTTGGAAAAGGCACTTTTTTTGTTGTTGTTTCCAATTCCCAGAATTCCCTAGGCAGGATCTGTGTATCCAAGAATCTGATACACCCTGCTGAATTTACTGTTGTATATTTAGCAGAGGGCTTAGTTTGGCGTCCTAACAGCGCTTCTTCCCCCATATGTGTGTCCCCCCCCGCCCCAGAAGGTCTGGTGCCAAACTGCAGTTAAGAGGAGAAAAAGGGGGAGCAGGAGAGAGATTCAGATCCATTCTGGTGGGTCAGTTTCCCTAAAGCCCTTGGGGGTCTGTAAAGGAGCTCCACCCCGTCTGCTTTTATGAAATAACGACTCAAAAAAAGGTAGCACAGCCTTGGGGCGAGCGTGCCAAGGGTTAAGCATGGCTTGACCAGGGAGTTCATTGCAAAAGGCAAGATCTGAAGTGAAGATTTCCTGGTTCACAGCTCACGTCACCTCTTCGTGTGTATGATATGCGAGCCCTCAAGACCTTGACACACACATCTAGGAAATAAATATGCACATGCAAGTCTGGCGGGGAATAACAGGAGTAGCCAAACAGGGTCCCCCCCCCCCAGATGTTGTCCCTGGAGCGAGACTCCTGTCATTCCTTGCTGTGGTCAATGCTGGTTCAGGGTGAAAGGGGTTGTAGTTCAGTGCTCGTACCGGGAGCACCGCAGGTGGCCTGTCGCTGGATTAAAAGGAGTGCATCAACAAGCCAAATCCGCTATGCATTTAAGCGAGGCAGGCAATTATTTATTATCACATTTACATCCTGCCCTCCGGACTCAGGACAGTGTATATGGGAGCTATCCCCATTTTATTCCAAGCCCAGCACTGTAAGGTTGGGTTTGACTGACTGCTGCTGACTGGCCCCAAGATCACCTAGTGGGTTTTTTTTGGGGGGGGGAGTGCAGATTTGAACCTAGACCTCCCTCTTCTAAATCTGGCCCCACATTTTACTGCCATTTTGGCTCTCATTCTTCTTTCCTTTGGAGTTTACACTTCTATAAAATCCTTAGTCTTTAAGCTGCCGCACCGACAGCTGGTGCGGTGCAAAGGATGGAGCGCTGGAGACTTCAGAGCCATGAGTTCAAACCCCAGCTTTGATTCCCTGAGAGCAAGGCGGCAAATGGTAAGCCACTCCTTGAACGTTTCACATCCTTTGAAAAGCCTATTAGGGTCATCACAAGTTGGAAGCCACTGGGTCAGCACGTAACAAGCGAAGCTTCTAGGCAGTGGTGGCGGCTAAGTATCAAAACTGCAACCAGTGTTCCCAGAATTTTCCAGCCACCAATATTGGTTGGAGAATTCTGGGAAGTGCAGTCTCCCCCACACAAACAAACAAACAAACAAACAAACAAAGAGAAACCTCTTTCCAAACCCCAGTGTACCTTACTAAACAGGAATCCACAGAATTGCATTAGGAACTGTAGGGAACTGCTGGTTGCTCCTCTCTGTGACCTCTCTGGGTCCTGTTTGGCCAAGATTTGGGTTTGGGAGGCTCAGATCCCTGCAGAGCTCCTGTTCACTTACCCATGTCTTTGCCCTTTTCCCCCCCTTCCAGTTTTACCTGCAGGCGAGGTTCACTTGGAAGGGTGCTCGCCTACTGCGCCCACTGGTCCAGTTTGTCCTGTTGATGGTGGCCATGTACACGGGGCTCACCCGCATCTCAGACTATCGGCACCATCCGTCTGATGTGATCGTGGGGCTGCTGCAAGGGGCGCTGGTGGCCTACTGGGTGGTAAGTTACAATCTCCACCACCCCATTCTCCAGCTTGACATACTGTCCCCAATCCTCTGTCACTTGGTGGGAGCTCAGTAACTTTTTGGTCTGTGTCAGCATATATGAGAGAGAGAGAGAGAGATCTACACAGTTTCTTACTGGACTGCTTCATGCTTTTAATCCCAGTTCTGGAAGCCAAGCAAAACATTTTCTTTGCCCTTTAGTTAGGGGACTGGACTGTTGGCTATACATATTCTAACTTTTTTTGTTGTTGCAAAAGAAGGTGGGTAATATCTTTCTGTGGAATTTTTGTCTTGGAGATAGATGCACAAAATTAAAATTCAGTGCCCAAGTGACCCCTCTTCTATGACAAGAAAAGTTGGATCCTAAACCCTGCATAAATTGTGCACGCTAAGTACATTTCCATCATTTCCCTTTATTTTTGCACATTTTATTCCTCTAGAGCAGTGGTCCCTAACCTTGGTTAACCCAGGCGTTCTTGGACTGCAGCTCTCAGAAATTCAGGCCAGCACAGCTAGTGGTGAAGGCTTCTGAGAGCTGCAGTCCAAGAAGACTTTGGGTTACCCAAGGTTGGGAACCACTGATCTAGTGATAAGGAGGGATAAGATGCTGAAGCCTTTCTTGCCCCCTTTCCCAGGACCTCTTGCCCAAGATTTTGGCAGGCTCTTACCTGCATATTTCCAGGCATACAGGGAGGACTTGAAAGCTGCTTCAAAGAATCAAGCTGGGATTCATGGAAGATCTGCGTTAATTCCGCTACTAGTCCCATTTGTGTCACTCTTCCATGCTCATACATGGAGGCACATCCCAAATAGTAACTTTTTCCAGGTGCAGTGATTTCACCAGGGTTTAGGAACATGTAATGTCCTAGACTTCAGTGCTCATCAGTTCTAGCCAACAGAGCCCAGGGTAAGACACTGGGAGACCTGCCCATCACAGATCTGTCACATCCCCTGGTCTGAGTCACTGATTGTCATCACCTCCTGTGGCCATGAACCGTCTAAGTTTGTTATGTCTCAAACAGAACTCAGTGAAGTTAAGTTTGTGGACTGCAGGTCTCAGAATCCTTACACACACCCCCCCCGGAAGTGTGTCCCATAACCATATTAGCTCTGAGTTTCTGGAAGTCATTCCCAAGGGGGCGGGGAGGGGGGGGAACAAGCTAACCTTTTTCTCTTTCTGTAAGTCATAAATCTTCAACCAGTGGTGTTTCTTTGACTAAACTCTGTGTGAGGTCTGTTCTGTTGCAAGAGAGGAAGGCAAACAACAACACCGACAGCCTCTGATTGCTGCCATTCGTAATTCTGTAAACTTCTTTCACATTCTCCCCTTTTTTTGTTGTCCTCTCCTCTCCCCACTGCTCCATTAAAATGCCTCAGCAGAAGGTATTCAACACATTGACTCATCTTGGCTGTCTTTGCCTACTTTTCTGTGGCGTAGAGCAATACGAAGGCCTTGGCCATCATGATGTGGGTTGAGCAGGGAGGGTTGAGTTAATAGATGACCGAGAAAGTTACGCTCTTGCAGAGGTGAGCAACAAAAGTGGGGTTTGGTGCAAGCCGCCAGGAAATAACTGAGGAAGCACACACCCTTGCCTGCATTGTGTACTGGCAGCTCGGAGGAAATCGTTCAGTTTCCTACCCTGGCCGTGGGATTCCAGCCCCACCCACACGGCCCAGGGTGTGTGTAGAACCCAGTGGGGCAGGACCAAGAGATTTCGTGCGGCTGCCCTCTGTTCGGACAACCTGAAGCCGGGAATAGAGTCTAGGAATCCAAGCTGTGGGTGGCCTTATCTGCCACTGTGATGGAGGAGCAGGTTCTGAACGGGAGTGGGCTATAAAGAGTTACGTTGTGCATGCGCTCAGTTCTGTATTGTTGTGGGAATGCTGCCATAAAGCATGTTTAAAATATCTTTCTTTTTTAAAAAAAATTAGACCATGTTTCATAAAATGCTAGCCATGGCAGTGGGGAGCAGTGTTTGGTTTCTTTAAATAGAATTAAAAGATAAAGTAATTCTATTATTTAAATAGAATTTAAAGAATATACGTATATATATTTTAAAAAAAATAAAAAGAAAGGAGCAGAATTTGGAAGCACCATTTGAAAAGTTAGAAAGAAACAGACCTCGGCACAGTTACTTTTAGGGATTGGGTGGTTGCAACAGCTGTCAGAATCCCACACCGTATTACAGGCTGTAGTCCCTCAAAGGTCGCTTTCCAAGCAATGCTGTGAAAGGGAGGGCCATTGCTCAGTTGCAGGGGAGAAGCGCCCTGGGCGTGAAGGACCTTTGGGGGTATGAGTTCATGTGTTCTTCTCTGAAGAAGCAGTAAGGTCCTAGGTGAGAGGGAGTAGGGGTTAATTTGCCATAGCAGATGGAGAAAGGCCCTTGGGTTGCAGAGTGTGTTTTGGATAGGCTCATTGGTCTATTGGTCCTGTTGATGGACTTCCGCGAGGCATCTTGTAACCATGGTAGAAACCAAATAGGACTTTGATCTGACCCAGCAGGGCTCTTCTGAATGGGTCCCAACTGCTAGGGCAGAAGGCACCAGGATAGTTCTCCAGCAGGAGTGTCCTTGCTTGTTGATAGGAGCCATCAAGTTGCTCCCAACCTATGGTGACCATATGAGCCAATGGCCTGTCATTAGCAGCCCTGCTTAGGTCTTGTGGCTTCCTTTGTAGAGTTGGCCCATCTCATGTTCCACTCTCCCCTTTGCCCACCACTTGGTCTTTCCTAAGGCATCTTGTCTACTCGTGGTGCATATGAAGTATAACAGCCTCAGTTTTCGCCATTTTAGCTTTGAGCAAGACAGAGTTCAGTCTTGATTTGTTCTAGAGCCCATTGATTTGCCTTTCTGGAAGTCCATGGTACTGTACCTGTAAAGGTCTCCTCCGACACTGCATTTCAAGGATGGAAATCCAAATGCATCTGAACACATATTTAGAGAAGAGATGGGGAACTGTTTTGGTGGAGGGGGAGGGATCAGCCCAGATTATGTAAAGCAGAGAGGGTCAACTTCAGATGTTGCTGGATTACAGCTCCCATCAGCCCTTGCCAGTATAGCCAGTGGTGAGAGGACTGATGGAAATTTCAATTCATCTACATTTGGAGAGTCTCAGGCTGCCCACCCTTGAGATAAAAGCTGTACACCCTGACATGGCCAGCTCCTTCAGCTCAGGAGGAACAGCTTTCCCTCTTCTCCATCCTTTTTATTTTGGATGTGTGTGTGTGTGTGTGTGTGTGTGTGTGTGTGTGAGAGAGAGAGAGAGAGATAGAGAGAGAGAGAGAGAGAGGCCAGGGAGAAGTGAAGCCAGATCCCCAATTCTGGAAGTTCCCTGTCTCCCTTGTAAAAGGGTTGGAGAGGACCAGGGGACCTCTCGGGGCCCAAATGCAGCAGTCTAACCAAGTAGGGTGTGGTGAACCCTCCTCGTATCAAATAGCGCGAGCTGAGAGAAAGAAGGAGAATAGGTTTCTTTGGGCCACCTTCTGCTCATCCGTGGCCAAGGTGATCTTTGGAGTGAAAACTGTCTGACTTGTGCCTCACACACAGTCTTGGCTGCTACAGTGCCTCGTATCTCAGTTGCTGTCAGCAGTATGAGTATCTCACCCACCCCTGTGAATCCACAAGCCGTCACTTTGGTGAGAGCCAACACTGAAAGACTTGGGTGTTTCTATCACAGCTGCAGTGACTCTTAAAATCTGGGCAGGTGGGGGAACAAGGGTAGATGGGCGGAGGCGACCTGGCCAGCATTCACACCTTTCTCTCTGTTTCCAGGCCTTCCATGTGTCCCACATGTTTCACTGCAAGCACCAACCTCGCGCCCGCCCTCCCGCCATCGCTTCCGACTCAGACTGCCACACCGATTGCTAGGGCGTGTGAAATGACTGTCGGGGGGGGCATGACCAAATGTGTGCCACTTGCTTGGCCTTTGAGGTCAAGGTCGACCCCTGTTTAGGCACCAGCTGGGGGTCTTTGCTTGCTCCCAGGGAGCCCCTTGGGAGGTTTGCTGACTGCTCTATGTCCACCTCTGGCACTGCACCCATGGCTGGCAACTTCCAGGAGGAGAAGAGATGGCATCTTTGCAACAACACCAAAGATTCCTCCATCTCACCCCCCTCCCCCTGCCCGGATGATACAGAGCGGTTTGGCTTCTGGATCTGGATGCCGTGAGCTCCCCTCCCCTTTTTCCTGATGAACTTCCCACCTTCAAAGAATGCCACATCCTCACCGCGGCTGCCAGTCTGGCTTTCTTCATCAACGGACGGTCGCAGAGGAAGCTCCAGAAGGAAATCCCATCCTTTTCAAATGATCATCATTGCTATTATTATTCGTCAGGAAGGACCTGCCCTTCCTTCTCATTCGTTATGGAAGGATCTCACGCTTGAAGTATTACGCACACAGGCTGCGTTGCCAGGAGAAAGATGGATATTGCAGAGAACTCATGGCTCACGGCTCTAGCAGCACATTTCTGCTGCAGAAAACACACACACACACACACACATGAAGGAATGAACCCTGTATTCTGCCGGTGGGGGTGGGAGTAAAATCACTAGAAAATCAATTGCAGAGGACCTGTGGATTTTGTGTACTGATGCTGCTGATGGGTTGCCAGTTACCTCCCACCTCTTCACCTCTCCCACCCCTCACCCAAAATGTGAATGTATTTTTTTTTAATATATAATAAAAGGTACTGACAATCACCTAGCTTATTAGCAGTCAATTGAAAGGAACTGGTGCACTGGAGCATCCCAAACAGGAGCGCTCCTTGCCCCTGCGACATTTTGTCATAGGTTCAACTTATTTATTTATTTATTTACAGTATTTTTTAACCGCACGATTACCAGTGGCTAACTTGTTGCAGTAGGAAGCCAAAGGGGCTTCTGAGAAAGAAAAGGGAAGTGAAAAGGGAAGAAAATGGAACAACCTCCCTCCAGAGATTCATGCGGCCCCGCCGCTGGGTATTTTTAAAACCCAACTAAAAACTTGGATGTTTAAGCAGGCCTTCCCTCCAGTAAACACTTAATTTTTTCTTCTTCACTTATCTTATGTTATTTTTTCAATCTTGAAGAATCTGTTTATTGATTTATAATTTTTTTCTCTATCTTGGTATATTTACGTATATGTTATTTTATTTGTTTGGAAGCCGCCTGGAGTGGTCGCAATGACCAGATAGGTGGGGTATAAATAAATAAAAATAAAATATAAATACAAATAAAAATAAAGTGAGGGTAAAGAAGCATCTGTGGCCCTTTTACATCCCATTTTGGTGTCTGATCTCACTTGCAGAGAATGCTGCTGTACACTGAATCAGATGATCCCCAAAACACTAAGGAGGTGGATGCAAATACTGTAGGATCCCCCTGTCTGTATCCACCGGCTGAAAATATAAATTATGAAACCCCAGAAATATCTATTTACATGTATTTCCAAGGTGTATTTACTAGGACTGGCTACTAGAGGGAGCCAGAGACTATTCTATGTTTAGCATTTGATACTTCTGTGTTTTTCAGTATTCGCCGGGTGGGGGTGGGGAGAGGCTTAGAGTTGATCCCTGGTGGATACCGCAGTCCTGCTGTCACCCTAAAGCTTTGGAGACTGAAGCCACTGAGACCAAGTACCTCTAGCCAGGCATGTCATTGATCTCTAAGAAGCACTGAATGTCTCTCAGGACTAACTGCTCCTGTTCATGGATGTCATTAAAATGAGAAACAGCAGATTCCTGGGGTGTCATCGTTTCTTCTGGAGATACCCAAGATTTCCTAATTTTTTTAAAAAAAGACCGCTTGTCCAGCATGACCAATCTTCTGCAGCTGCAGTCTCGCTTGACTCTGCTGCTTCAGATGTCTGGAGATTTGTGGGGGTGTTGGTGTTGGGACTTCAATTCCCGGAATTGCCGAGGCAGACATGCTGCTCAGGGAATTCTGAGAGTTGTAGTCCCCCCCCCAAAAAAATCCCCACTAGAAATCTGCAGACATCCAGAGTGATCTAGTTGAATACAGACGTCCTTATATACACACAAGATGTGCACACAATACATGCCTACCTGCCTGCTTCTCATAAAGCAAAAAAGAAAAGGGGGGGGGCGTGGACACATTCCACATGAATGCCTATAACAAAACCTCAACAGATGGGGTAGGAATCAGGAATCCCTTCCCCACCAAATGTTTTGTACTTAAATTCCCACAGCTCTTGCTGACTGTTCAAAACATCTGGATTATGAAAGATCCCCCCCCACCTGTGCATTAAGGGAAAACAAGCAATTTTGAGAGGGAGTTATTTTAAATGAAGATGTGAGAAGGAGGGGTGCTGAACCCTTTTATGACCTAATGCTTTTCTCCTGAAATTGTCCTCCCTCCATCACAGGCTCCTCAGGTGTGTTTCCCATAGAAAACAACAGAAGTCCCTGCAGAAAGAAAGAAAGCAATTTCATTAGGAGGTTTCTGCTAAAATGTGCCTCATGAGGAGAAGGCGGCCTTGCAGGCAGACGTTTATTCAGCACTGCTGTGTCCTGAGGGATCTCTCCCTCTGCTTTGTAAGCTCAGATCTGCCTCAGAAGAGAAGAAGGACCGGATTAGCCATCAAAATATGAAGTGGCACCACCATAGCTGGAAATGCACAACTAGTGAGACAGAGGGAAGAGTTTCCCCAGTACATCACCCTCCCCACTCCAAAATTCCTCACGCTATGCTACAATTGCATAGTTTCCTTTCCACACCTCTTTTTTTTTTAAAGTCAGACTCTTCAGCATTTTTTCTCTCTACAGTACTGTGAACGGCCTATGAGAAACATGTACGTATTAAGGTTATTCTAGTTAGTTGCCTTCAGATCCCTAAGGAAAGGTTCCTCAGGGATTTTGAAGTCTGGTTTGTCTGGATACGATCTGCTTCTGTGGTGGTGATCCTTCTTCACACCTGTCAGACGACAGGCAGACTTGCTTCCAGGCTACCATAAGAATGTAGCATTCCTGAGGATTTTAGTTTAATTTTAAAAAAAAACTTAAAACTTTGTGTCAGCAGAGAATCTGGTAGGCTAGCATGAAGTGTTGACAAACATTTGGTTTGAAACGATGGGCTTTTGACAATTTGGATGTCCTTTTGCCCGATATATTAGAATAAACTCGCACTGTTGCATGTGAACAGTCTCTACAATCTTTAGGAATGATCTAAAACATGCTTATTATATTTATTTATTTATTTAAAACATTTATAAGTCAGCATTCTCTTTAAAAAAAAACCCAAGGGACTAAAAGTAAAAGAAACATTAAAAGCTAAAACAAACATTATAACTTTAAAAAAATGAACAGATAAAATGTTAAAACTGCTTATTATACTGACATTGCACTTGTATTCTGCTGTTTTCCTGCAAATACTCCTTACTGCTCAATATAATAATATGCATGTATTTCAGAAGGGAAACCTCATGGAGTTCAGTAGCTCATACCTCAGGTGAGCAGATAAAGGATTGGAGATGGTGCAAGATTAAGACACAACACCATCAATACCAGAAGCTGAGAGTCAGACTAACTTTTTGAGACTACTACACTACAGTTTTGTTTAGTGAGCTCCTCTCATGCCATCTTGCACCAACAGCCTCTGTGACAACCTTTCCCAAGGCTGGGTTCTTCCAGATGTTTTGGGCAAAAGCCCCTATCCATCCCTGGCCATTGGCCAATAGTGGAAGTTATGGACTAAAAGTATGGAGGGACCTACTGTATGTTGGAGAAAACCAGGCTACAAAACTGACTTCAGAAAACAGAGATGGAGACATTGCCATGGGACCTTGGTTTGACTTTGCACATCTGTGTATTTAGATTAATGATCAATCCAGGTAGAAGCAAAGCTACCCTTGTAAACAGGATCAGGAAATTAGGTGGTTTCCAAGCAGCTGTTCTGGAGGTTTATGATGCCAAATGTGAGCACCAGGCCTGCAAAGCCTGTGAGTGTGATCTATCCAACCCCGCTCACCGAAGAGTCAATAAACCTCCTGTTTGAGTTTCCTCTCACCTGGGAGTGCAAACTTAACGGGGCAGAATGTCAAGACATCAGGCTTTGCAGAAGGCAAATTGTGCACCTGAGCTAGAGAAGAGAGAGCAGGAGAGCATGGTTCTTCAAGTGTCATACAATACTATTGACATGCGCCCAAGACGGCACAGATGAGGCTTCAGCATGTCTCTCCTTGCGGTTTTGTTCTGTCTCACCTTCTGTGTTCCGGCCTTTTACCTGCCTTGCCTGGGACAAAGGAAATAGACATCCCAAAGTGTGACTGAAATAGTTTTAGTTTCATCACATTTTTCTGTTTTGAAAACCTCACAGAACGCAGTAGGGGCTCTTTTTCCACCATGTCATTCAAAATGCTACTGTTACGCTCAGCCAAAGTTGAATGGGCTGGACTAGAGGTGTGTTACTGAGGCCTGCCCTTTGAGATTTATTGACCTCGGGAAGCTTTGAAATTGAAAATAGCCCCACCTTTGCCCTTTTTCCTTCCCAGGGGTTTGAGCTTTCCAGGGACAGCCAACCTGAGAGGAATAGTTGCAAGAGTGCATTTGCTAACTTTGTGTACAAACTCAAGGTCAAAGTGAGGAGAAAGAACAGCACATATTTGTTGGGAGGGGGGGGGGAGATGCTTGAAAACAGCCAAAGGTGCCATGGCTTAAGAGCCAGGCTCAAACTGGACTTGAGCTGCCTCCAAAGTGGGGGAGCAGAGAGAAGAGAGTCACAAGATGTGCCTAGCAAAATCCATCCTGCCAAGAACTTTTTGGACTTTCAGTTCTTCACACTGGTACAAGCCTGATGAAGTGGTGTCTCATCCACGAAAGCTCACAGATTGTATGATGACTTTTTTGGTGGTCTATAAAGAGGCCGCCTGTTCTTGCCTTCATATTTGGTTTTTAAAAGTGTCCATGAGCCCAAAATTCCACAGAACAAAAACAGAGCAGTCCCAAAACAACCCACTCTTTCTCTGACTTTGAGCTAACATCCCAAAAAGCTGAATGCGAAGAGTTGGCAACTAAACAGAGATGCTGAGGCAAAAGCAGCAAAGCCCCATGGCAGCAGCTTCCCTGTGTCTTAAAAACATATTAATTCCCATTAGTGCTCTCTTTATTGTTTGGAAGGATCCCAGCCAATCTTCAGGAAGACTGGGGAATCTACAGCCTCTAGAAGATCCCACAAAGCCACAGACAGGACATGCTGGATGCCTAATCAAAGCCAATTTCTCTCTCTCTCTCTCTCTGAAAGGGGGGTTTGTAATGTATTTCTTTATTGTGCAAAACTTTGAATTTATTCTCAATCTACTTTTTAATATTTATTTTTTTTAAACCCTCACATAATCTGATGCCCCAAACAGCACCTGCCAAACTGTTTCTGAAGGACTGGCTCCCGGCCCATAAACTCCAGTTTTTTAAAAATGTTATTATTGCAAATGTTGGCCATATCTGAGTCTGTGGCAAATGTGGGGATAAGGATGTGTAGCTTACTTAGCTTGGACGGTGGTGGTTGCAGGGGGGGGAGTATATTGGCTGGAGAAAAAGTGCACCTGTTGACAGTAATCTTTGTCCCGGCCCTGTCCCATAGATTTTGAGCTGTGTACTTGGTTGGTAACACAGCTTCAATGGTACACAATACAACCCATGACTAACAGGCAGGCCAGGTCCATTGGTAGCGGGAGGACAGGCTAAGGATCCCAAATGTTTTTATTATTTTAGTGTACACAGAGAGCACACACTGTATAACCAAATTATGCCCTGAGTGCAAATTATACCAGCATGCTACGGTGACACTTTCCCCATCACAAGAATTCCTGCAGGCATTCTTGAAGAGACACCTGCCTTAGGTCAAACTTAGACAAGAAAGCGCCCCAAGTACGATCTTCTGAAAATTACTACGTTCTGGGATCTCCTTGTCTTGCATGTAATTATGGAGTAAATGTTCAAGAATACAAATGAAAAGCCTAATACCAATGTGTTCAGATGCTTAGTAAGAGTAACAGACCAAAGAGTGGGCATACTGCAGTTTTCATTGTTTCTGTGCCTGCTGCCTAAGTTGTTAAAGTAAAATCAAAAGGAAGTCAATTTTCTTATTTGTTTTATTAGTAAGAGTAAAGCCTCTTGTGGTGAAAGAAATGGGTCTGTCTCAACCATCGATTGTCCTCATGGATAATCTTTACTTTGGACAAGAGGCTAAGGTTAGGACAGAATCTGGAGACACAGAATGGTTCCCCATAAGCAAAGGTTTCAGACAAAGGTGCATTTTATTTCTCTATCTGTTCAATCTATATGCAGAACATATCATATGGAGAGATGGGTTGAAATTAAATGAAGGCAAGAGTGAGAACTGGTGGATGAAATATCAGCAATGTCAGTGATACAGATGACACCATGTTACTGGCAAAACCAGCAGTGATTAGAAACAACTGACAAAGGTGAAAGGAGAAAGGAGAGAAGCAGGACTGTAGTTGAATCACGGAAGAATTTCATGTTGTCACTGGAGACACTGAAATTGTTAAAAGATTTTGTGTATTTCAGTTCAATCATCAAATCAAATGGAGACTGTGGCCAGGAAATCAGAAGACAACTGGGACTCTGTAAGGCATCAGTGAAGGAACTAGAAAAGATAATTGAGTGCAAGGGTTTGTCACAAGGGGCAAAGATAATCTATAATATGGTATTCCCTACAACTGTATAGATGTAAAAGTCGGGCAATGAAGAAAGGAGGCAAGGGGAAAAAAGGTCCATTTGAAAGGTGGAATCAGAGGAGAGCTTTATGGATACCTAAGACCACCAGAAAAACAAATGGATGTGTGCAAATCAAGTCTCAACCCATTGTGAATGCAAACATGACTCAACTTGGGAGTATTGCAATTTGAGCACATCACAAGGAGACAAGACTCAATAGAAAATATAAATACTGTTGGGAGATGTTGAAGGCAGCACCAAGATCAAGAGGAAGATCAAATTAGAGACGATTTCACCCCACGGTCTTGAGTTTACAAGAGCTGGGCAGGGCTGTTGAGGACAGGATTCCTGGGGTCACCCTAGGGACTTGGCAGCACAGACCAACCAATTCAGGCCACAAAGGGATGGGGAGGAGTAAAAACAGACCCGTGACACTGGGCAACAGCCATGAGAGGGATGCTCGCCCAACACCCTGTGAGCGAGGCCATTCTGTTCCCCCGGGGTGAGAATCTCAGCCTCTTTGCTTTTGTAGCCTATGGCATACTGTTCCGCAGGATCTGGCAGAAACGGGAGAAGTCCGCATTAAAAGAACTAATCATGGCATCTGCCCCGTAGCTGATTAGAGGAGTGGGATGAGGATAGCTTCTGCCTAGCTTTTGCAGGCTAGTTTTCCACGTGTGGGGTCTCTGTAGGTCTGCATGCAAAGCAGCTGTGTGAACTGCCTTCTCAAGTGATAACAGTCTGTGGACAACTATGCTAGTCTGAGAAGTATTTTGTGAATGGCTTTAAAATGTCAAGTGGTTTGTTGTGAATGACCGCGTAGCTTGTTCTCCCAGAATGAAAAGGTTAGGTCACTTTGTTTGTGTGTCAGAAGCTGCTTGTGGGCTGAATTATATGAGGGAGAGGCCGGAGTTTCAAGGGAAATGGCACTGGAGGTCACCCAACTCTGTTCGTTAGGGTCACCTATTGTGTGTGGGGGTGTGTGGGAGTGGGGGTGTGGGTTTGTCTGTTTGTGCCTATGGCACTCTTTCCCAGCCAGATAGCCTCCAAACCTATTAAGCTACAACCTCCATCGCCTCAAGCCAGCTGTGGATGATGGGAGCTATAGTCCCAAAATATCTCGAAGCCTCTCCATTGAGGTGAGCTATGTCCCTTGTTGCACAGCTTGACTTTGTATTTGCCATGCTGCTTGCTTCTGTCTCACAGTCACCGAGGATGTTCCTTGCCTGCTAGCTGGCTCAGTGACAAGCCAGGCCTCTTAAATACCTTCCGGAAGTTTCCTTCCGTAGGGAGTGACACAGGTGTGGCTTCCCTGGAGGCGACAGCCCAGTTCTCTCATTCCCCAAGAGAAGGGCTTCCCCATCCCCCAGTCCTTTCTTTCGAGAGCACAGCCTCTTTTCCCTGGGATCGCTGCTCATTCTATTCAAGGCCATTCTGAATGGCTCCTTTATGTCCTGTCCTGAACAGTGGGTGGGTGGTTGATGGTGATCTGCAGGCATGTGACTCCCTTGACCAAGACTATTTAAAAAAAAACAACAAACCCAACTCCCAAGCTGGCAGTGCTGAGTCCTTCCTGGCATCCTGCACCACCAATATTCAAAGCAGGGAGAAACAACGTGTTCCTTACTCATTTATATAGTCCTTTTTATGTGCCAAGCACAGGGGCTGCCACGCTTGCCATGAGGCAAGGCGAGGGCATCACCCACAAGCAGCGCAGCGTTTATAGCAATTGGAAAGAGGGGTTGCTGCTTTCAGCAGAAGCGTTTCTTGCGTTTTCACCTCCAGTTAATAGGTTGTGCTGGAATGTGTGTGTGTGTGTGTGTGTGTGTGTGTGTGTGTGTGTGTGTGTGTGTGTGTGTGTGTGTGTGTGTGTGTGTGTGTGTGTATTTTAAAAAACCTGCAAAACTTGTTTAGTGAAAACAAAGAGATGTGTATGTGTAAAATATAGTCAGCATTGCGTCTCTCAGACCATTTATATGTCTTACTAATAACTTCTGTTCTTCTCTTGTGGGCGCAAGAAGGCCAGCCGCTTCAGGGAGAAGTTTCTCCTGCACAAACTCCAGACCACACTATTGCCCGGCTCACAGCGTCCGAAGGTTTGAGGGCCATGTTTCTGTCCTGGGGCCTTTGGAGAGCAAAATGCAAAGACAAACATGCACACCAAACTGGGAAGCAAGTAGAAGACTCTGTGTTTTTGTTTTGTTTGTCTTGTTCTGAAAAACTGCTTTGAATTGGCTTGTTTTCCAAAAGTGATTCATTGAACTTTCAGATCAGCTGCAACCTATTTGAAAAGGGAATCATGGCCACTTCCATCATAGGCATCCTTCAGTCTCGAGAGACTATGGTAACGTGCTCTGTATGGAGGACTTGGAACAGTGTCTAGTGTTTTGATGCTGTACGCGAAGTTGGAGTGTCCTCTCCAGGGCACGAAGCCTGGGTAAAATAATATGGAGGATAGGCTGTTACCCAACCAGCAAATCCCCTCTCTCCACATCACTGAAATAGTCCAATGGAAAGGCAAGAGCCAATACAATTGGTTTCAGCGACGTTGCAGGAGTTGTCAGAACGACACAAACTGCCTCTGGGACTCCAGCTCCAGATTTTGCCTCGAGATTAACTCCTTAAGCCTTTTCCATTAGTGGATATAGCCACAAGGCAGTGGAGGTTTGGAATCAGAGTGCGTTCCAACTTTAATTCGTCCTGTGGAAATTGCTGTCTTGCGAAAACATCTTGTGAAACGCGGTTCCCCATTGGAATGCATTGAAATCTATTCAATGCGTTCCATCATAGACATCCTTCAGTCTCGAGAGACTATGGTAACATGCGCTGTATGGAGGACTTGGAACAGCGTCTAGTGTTTTGATGCTGTACGCGAAGTTGGAGTGTCCTCTCCAGGGCATGAAGCCTGAGCCTTGGTGGAACAGTGAAAGGCAGAGTGTTGTGTGTGTACAGAAAGTCTTGGAGGCACCCTTTTCTCATCCATACCAATCTCTCCCACTCCCCACGTTGCACAGGAGATGTTCCTGGAGAGTTTTATATATATATCCTACATACATTAATGAATATCGTGGAGGGAAGGGATATGGATTTTCCACTCTATCTGCCAAGAGTTTGTGAGAGACTGTAGCCTATGATTATGGACCTTGCTTGTTCTCACAGAGCTGACCGATCACTTGTAAATGTCCCATTTTTGAAAGGGAGCATCAGGAGCCGTTTCCTTAGGCAGGCTGGCAAGTCAGTTCAGGAGAGGCAGCAGAAAGTGCCCAGAGCCGAATGACTGAACAAATGACCCAAAAGCAAAAGAGTTATACTCACTCTTACCTGTCAGTTGACTGGTAACCAGCAGTATACAAAAGACAAGTACCACCACAGATGGCCACACAAGCCATGAACTGCACCACGTGCATAGGACTGGCCTGGAATGCACCTGAATACCCATCAACCCTACAGCAGCGTTCTGTCTTTAAAATCTGTGCTATATCAACCCACCAGTCCTGGTGCTGTATGTTTACTATGAAGAGTTGGTGACGCAGACATTGCCCATAAATCCCATTATTCTATTCCCTGCATGTGTGGAAAAAGCAAGGTTTTTATTATCCTCTTTTCACCATCACCCTAAAGCCATAAGTTTTGAGCTCTGTACCATAAATCCACACAGCCTCCGAAAGAAGCCACCCCAAGGCATTTTGGTGCCTGAGGCAATGAACCCCAGGGAGCCCCACCCCTGGGTACAGAAGGAAACAGCTGCATCCAATCTTCCTCCTCCACAATTTAGTAAAGTTACTTTTATTACTGATGTGGGATAAAAACTACAGTCTCGCGGCAATGAGGTGATCTGATATTAAGTTCTTCACTTGTAAAAGTCACCCATTTTACTAGGTACAAATGTGTCTCCTGGGTAGGAATAACATTAACAAGCTCTGGTTCAGCTGGAGACGTGACATCATGCCGTTATACCTTCAGTATCACCAGGCAGGGAACTAATTACAAGTAACGTGTTATTTGCAAAGAGTTGCTTCTGAGCCGGGACCCTGACAGTGACAGTGGCTCCGGGGAAAGAAATTCCAGCATCCAGCGGGGCTAGGACTGCAAAAGCACATGTGAGCAAATTACTGGGAATTCTTCTTGAAACAGATGTGTGACTGCCTGGAAGTTTCTACCATTGCATCATCATCATCATCATACACACAAACAGACACCAACACATGACTGAACCACAATCCGTGTTTGCTGTTCCAGAACCTCAAAGCCAAAATCTGTCAGGAAATGAGGATTAACACGCAGGCCAAGATTCAGCACTGGACGCTTTCCCATCCTGGGATCAGCATGAAGCTCGTCTCTCACATGCAAGCCCAGCTGCTGATGGCTGCTTCTCGGGGTGTGTGTGTGTGTGTCACTTCCTGTGTGGATCAGGGTAGATTGCTGCAGAGAAAATGGGTGTTAAGCATTGGAAGAAAACTAAAATGCATGCCTGTGGACCTTTCAAAGGAAGTGTGTGTGTGTGTGTGTGTGTGTGTGTGTGTGTGTGTGTGTGTGTGTGTGCGTGTGCGTGTGCGTGTGCGTGTGCGTGTGCGTGTGTGTGTGTAGGGTCTAACCCTCCCCAACCAGTTCTGCCCTCCACCTGCAGCAATGGCAGACTGCGATGCTCTGGACGTTTGCCAGGTTGCAAGTCCTAGCATCCCCTACCGTTGGCTATGCTGGCTAAGGCTGACGGGACTTGCATTCCACCAAAATCTGGAATGCTGCACTTACTTGCTCACCACTGTGCTGATGTGCTGAACTAGACCTAAAACACTGGCAGGCAAAGGGCCATCTTCTAGATATCTGTGGGACTGCAATTGCAGTAGTGTGGGACACTACGACTTGCAGACCAACAATATTTTCCATGCTCCCCATTCCTGCCAGCCAAATGGCCTCTTTTCAGGCCCTTCAGAAGCAGGCATCGGCCTGAAAGGGGGGGGGGTCAGATCTGAGGCTGTGGGAGTGCTGGTATGGGATAGGGAACCAACGAGTTGTTGCAGAGGGTCATCTCAAATCATTGGATTTAAGAATATCAGCTTAAAAAAGAAAAAGGAACAGGTCTCTGGCTGTCATGAGTGCAAAGATACTTCACTAAATGTACATGGGCAACGCCCGCTGAAATCTCAGAAGCCAGAGCAGATGTTGAAAAAGACGATCAGCCATGACCCTGCGGGGTAGTCTGCTTTCGCTGCCCTGGATAGCTCTCTACATGATTGGCAGAAGCAGGGGAAAACACACAAGAGGTATAGAGAAGAAGAAGAAGAAGAAGAAGAAGAAGAAGAAGAAGAAGAAGAAGAAGAAGAAGAAGAAGAAGAAGAAGAAGAAGAAGAAGAAGAAATGATATGTAAATATGGTGGCTTTCCATAATCTTTACCAGCTGAAAATCCTCTCTATTCTCATGGCACCATCTGGATGACCTTGACACCCGATTTTAGGTGTCACTGGGCATTTTTCTTTAAACGGCAGATTCCACATGTCTTTGAGAAGCAAGTGAGATATTACCATGCTGTAATTTTTACCAACTAATACACCTTCTGTTCTTATATGTACAGTTACTGTATGTGGCATGTCCTGGGCCAATAAGTATGGATTTAGTGTCATTCCCTTGTAAGGAAGCTTGAAAATGTGACCTTCAAATAACATAATTTTCAGTGGGGGAAAAAACACTTTTAAACACTACCAGTGTCGTAATTCTTCATGTTCTTGTGAAATAAGGATCTCGTTGAATACTAACACATCAGGAACAAGTAGCAGAACAGCTCCCCAAATCCTGGAACCCAAGTTGTTCTTGAACTATAGCTCCCAGAAACCATGGCCATTGGCTGTGATAGCTAGGGCTTCTGGCAGGTGCAGTCAAAGAGTGTCAGAGACCCCAAGTTTGAGAACTACAGAATTTCCAAATGTAAGTACATGTCAGTGAAGATGACAAATCCAAGTTCTCTTAAGTCCATAGTGCCAGTGGTGCAGTGTGAATGCCAAAATGCAAGCATGTAGCCCTACTGCCAGGCCTACAGGCAGAGCCAACAAAAGCAGCTGTGTTGATCCATGTTAATCATCCACGTTAATCTAATTCTAACCTTGTTCTGGGAGCAGATCTTTTGTAAATCTAATAGATCATAATTTTGAATTCACAACAACATTTGGCCACAACTACTTTGCCATTTCAACAGTTTAAACTTGCATCAATACAGTATATTATTGCCGAGAAATTTATTTTTCCCTACACCAACTAGGGGAGGATGAAAGGGAAAAGGGAAGCTTGAAGGTGGTAGAAAATAATCTTATTAATTTGCTAATAAAAACACTTGTTTTTTGCCTTGACCTTGGAGGTTTTCATTCCACTGTACCACTGCATCCCAGATCTATCACATAAAAGCTAATAGCAAATAAGGTACAGTCATGGCTGGGCACACATTTAGTATAAAGCAGCAAACTATACTTGTTTAAAAAGCAAGTGTAACGTGGCTGAGCCACTCTGAGGTCACCTCCTACTCAGGCCTCTCAGAATGCCCACCCCACCACTAAACACTCTTGCTGCCACCAACCTTTCCTTTAAATGAAAAGGACAAGGGTTTCTTTCAAAAACAAAACTGGTTTATTGAGTACAAAATAAAATAAGTAAATCACAGTAAGATAATCAAGGTGCAAATCACTTTCTGGTTTAAATCAATCACATAGACTTTCCCTCACTGACACGCAGGCCTCTAACAAACTCTCCAGATCTCACTCTGGTTCTCTCACTCAATCTCTTATCAATCTCCCCACACACACTCTTAACCCTCCTTTTTATACCAGCTCTTCCCCTTCAATTCCACCCTCCGTCACACCATTGGCTGATGATTCACTGCCCAGCTGTGACGGACAGGTGAGGTCATGGCTGCCCATTACAGCAAGCTTCAGTTAGGCAGGGAACAATGGGGTGTGAAATCATTTTAGTGATTAACCAAGGTGGTGGTGGACGGGGACGTCTTTTCTAAACCCAGAGTCTTCCTAACATTGGATCTGAATAGCATTCCAAACATGGGTTACTCTATAAAAGAGCAGGTACAGCTGTGGGTTTCCTGCATTGGCAAGGAGTTGGACTAAATGCCTCTTTGGAGTCCATGTAACTCTATAATTATATGGACCAAATCCTTCATTGTTTAAATAAGGAGTGTATAAATTGCCATAGCTAATTGTGACCTCCCCTTCATGGATTCCTGCCTTGTCATGGCGAAGGGGCCTGAGTAATTCAGAGAAGCTATGGGCTATTCCGTGCAGGGACACCCAAGACGGAGAGGTCATGGTGGAGAGTTCGGACTAAACATGATCCACCTGGAGCAGGAACTGGCAAGCCACTCAAGTATCTTTGCCAAGAAAACTCCTGGCAAACAGAAGGGGAAGATATGGAGGCAGTGACAGATTTTACTTTCTTGGGTTCCATGATGACTGCAGATGGTGACAGCAGCCACGAAATTAAAAGAGGCCTGCTTCTTGGGAGGAAAGCGATGACAAACCTAGACAGCATCTTAAAAAGCAGAGACAATCTTGCTGACAAAGGTCCACATAGTCAAAGCTATGGTTTTTCCAGTAGCAATGTATGGAAGTGAGAGCTGGACCATAAAGAAGGCTGACCACCGAAGAATTGATGCTTTTGAATTGTGGTGCTGGAGGAGACTCTTGAGAGTCCCCTGGACTGCAAGGAGAACAAACCTATCCATTCTGAAGGAAATCAACCCTTAGTGCTCACTGGAAGGACAGATCCTGAAGCTGAGGCTCCAGTACTTTGGCCATCTCATGAGAAGGGAAGAATCTCTAGAAAAGACCCTGATGTTGGGAAAGTGGGAGGGCAAAAGGAGAAGGGGATGACAGAGGACGAAATGGTTGGACAGTGTCACTGAAGCGACCAGCATGAATTTGATCCAACTCCGGGAGGCAGTAGAAGACAGGAGGGCCTGGCGTGCTCTGGTCCACAAAGAGTCCAACACGACTTAACGACTAAACAACAACAACAAATTGTGAACAATTGCCAAGGTGCTGGAGTACATCTTGGTTGTGCCATCAGGCATATGATCAAGATGCTCCAACCGTAGGAAGAACAACCTTCAGAACATGGCCAAAGAGCCCGAAAAACCCACAACAATCATGCACTATAATACTTCATCTATTAGTTACAATTAGCCATAGATGTTACACAAGTTTCAATAAGACTCTGCCCATGTCCTACTTTAGAGGACCATTGAAAGGACTACGGTGGACAACTCTGCACACATGTTTACGGATTTCTCTTTATACCTATTTAATTGTCATGTTTTTCTTGAAGAATGCTGGGAACTGTATTTTGCAGATGGCTCTGTACATTTTCTAGTAGAGGTCACTGATACAGCTTCCCAGCTCACAAAGTTTCATTTTCCTGGAACAGAGAGTGAGGGAATTACATTTAAATCTGTAAGACTCTGAGATAAGGGTTAAAGCCTCTCTGAGACCACAAAAAAGTTTGGTTGTTATTCCTCATTAGCCTAGCAATTCTATGACTGTACACTGCTATTTTTTCCTTTCATAGGCATCTTTATATTACTACAGAGGGACAGGATCTCCATCTCACAAAATCCTGCTCCCCTTAAAGGAGACCAAAACAAACAAACAAACCCACAATACTGGTTAATCATCTTTTGTTCTTCTAACCTACTCCTTTGGGGGTTAAAAACAGAAGCAGGGTGTTTTGAGCAGGTGTGTATTTAAGTGGCCGGGCGCTTACTCGTTTCTGTCGGAGCCTCCGGGAGCTGAGGATCCCATATCCACTGTTCACTCCCCTCTAGCTGCCCAAGCTTATCTGAATTCCAGATAAGTCTAAGAGAAAAATTTTCCAGCCGCCTGGTACATTCCTCCTCCCCACCCCAGCCAGTTTTTGCTGATGGTTCCATATTCCAGCTTCTTAGAGTGAGTTTCATGCAGTGTATTGTAGGAACAGCAGCTCCTTTGTGCTTCTTGCTGAATTGTGATCCCTCTCTTCCTTTTGCCTCCGGCTGGGAGGGTGTGGAGAGCAGAGTTAGTCCAGTTGGGTGATGGAACTCTGCCTGAAGATGAGAAAAAAGAACAGCGGCATGAGCAGACGGGACTTTCTAGCCCGCAGGACAATAGGCACATTGTTAGCCCCTGGAACTCATTGCCAATGGACGCTATAGAAGAAGCCATTGCAGGAAGAAGTTTGGAAAAGAGAGGGCAAAACTAAATCATATTTAGATTCCTGGAGAATCTAAATATGAATCCCAGTTGAGTTGAAGCAAGGGTTGCAACAGAATGTCCAGTTGCATACACACTTATTTATGTTATATTTAAAAAGCTTTAAAAAAAAAAAAGAAAATAAAAGAAAAAGGAGGATTTGCCATTTTTAACCGGTAAGAGCCACCAGTGAGGTGGCTGCAGTGCTTTCATAAAGTCTTCTTCCCTCTCTTGGCTAGTGTCACCACTTCCTTTTCAATGTTTACTATGTCGTTTTTCTGTCTCTGTAACAATGTGAAATACAGCTGGAGAATACATGTGACATGTTTCTCTTCGTTCTTTCTTTGCTTTGGCAAGCACACGCTTTATATAAACATTTTTGGCTCTCTTGAAGGCTGGAAGAGGGCCCACCTGGCTCAGAAGGACAGGGCCAAGCTGAGGAACTCTGGATCTGTGATTTTTGTCATGCAAATGGGGACAGAGAAGGTCACCTCTGCTCCAGTACTCCACAACCACCCTCGACCGCTTTCATCACTGCCGCTACACCTCTTGGAGTGGATGGTTCCGGAAAGAAGTAGGGTTGGTTCTGGCAACAGCTCTGTCTGTCTCATTCAAAGTAAGTGCTGTGAAAAAACAACAACACACAAAACATACGAGTTAATCATGACATTCTTGTTGGTTTAACTGGAAATTCATATGGAAATTGTCATTTCCACTAATGGTCAGGCTGAGATTAAAGAAAGGGAGAGGAAAACCACTTAATTATCATTGTCCTTACTGACACCCAATTAATTCACTGCTGAAGCTTGGAGGGTTCCTTTGACCGATCTATCAGCTCCAAGCTGAGAGATGAACGGGCTCCTAAAGTGGTAGGTCTGAGGCAAAAGCCCTGGGGATATATTCCACTTGGTACTCTGCTGCTGACAGAGTGGATGGCCTTGGGAATGATCCCCAGGGCTGTCACCACCCTTGTTCCAAGGAGATCCAGGAACTTTCCTCTTCATTCCAAGATCATTTGCGTAGAAAGAAGTTCTGGTGATTTATGCCTTTCAGTCTCTTCCTCTGGATCCCAGTGGCCAACAAAATTCATCAACCTTTCCTTGTGCATAAAAATGTGCAGAATGTGTCTGCCATTCAGAAGCAAATGCTAAACACGAAGGATTCAAATTAATGCTGGAAGAAGGATGCTGTATTCCCCCCCCCCCTTTATTATTCGTATTTCCATCAAGTTGAAGACTGATTTAATAAGTATTCTTGCTCTTGCAATGTCAGCAGTTTCCCCCCCACTGTTATCTTTCATTAAACAAGTTCTTCAGGTTTTCATACTGCTTAAAAACCTGCAAAACTGTTTCTTTGGAGATTGCGTTTGCTGAGTGTTCCTGTTACACAACATGCGCAAGATGTTTTTTAAAAAAATCATGTCTTCTTCAATTTGTATGCTTAAAAAAAAGCTGGCCACAATGTCTTCTTTTACACAATAGCTAAATATTCTGGTAGTGGGACAAAAAAATTATTCACTCTATCAACACCCTCGCCGCCACTCCCCCCCCCCCAATGTTTAGGTTTGTTTTACTCATTTCACCCTCATGCACCACCAGTTGCGCTTCTGCAGGAGTTGCTGCTATTATCAAGCCCAGAATAGGAGCTCATGCAGAGATACGATTTGACTTCCTCTACAGGGAAATAAAACATTGGCACATTGTTTGTTTGTTTATTTATTTAAAACTTTGCTCCCCCCAGCTTTTACCTTAAAAAGGACCCATGGGAGCCTATATCATTAAAAGGACAATATTTAAAAGCTAAAAACAGTAAGTATACAAATATTTTAAAATAATTTAACAAATACTGTATTAAAATGGTAAATAGACATAGGCTGTGTCCAGACCATTCAGCCACTCCTGATACAGCAAAGTAGAATTTGCCCAGAGATGAGCCTTCCTAGAACAACCCATGGCTTAAAACCACAGGGTTTACAGGGCTTCAGTGGTTTCCTCTGCGATAATTTCTGTTTTTTTTTTTTTTTTAATGAAAATAAAATGGAAAATTAACTTGTATTTTTGGGCTTGTGTGCCATCTTCTGGTTACAAAGCATATGGCATGCTTTGTCATGTTCCTCCTGGTCCTCCACCACAGAATTGCTCTTATGTCCCATTGAAATATTTTGTGCACATGGTAAACCTATTAATTAGGGCTCTTTTAAAGGTCATGTCATTAATAGCCAAGATCAAGACATAATATCCTTCTAAAGATGATACATATAGTCGTCTGAATCAGTAACTGACCCACCAAGGTCACTCAGCTTTAGGAGATTTGGTTTACACACTTGTTTAAAATATTTATACCTCACCCTTCACGGACAAATTTGAGGGTGGGATACAAAGAGCAATAAATAACTATTACATCAATGTGAAAATGGAAAACCAAAGTTGAAAAAAACTATGCTTGTCCTAAAATTGACAAATTCTTACTTGAACAGGGATGCTTTCCATAGACATTCAACCCCCACCTAGGCTGGTGATTTTCATCTTGCAGGTGTGGGTGGGTGCCATAACAATAAAGCTCTTCTCCTCAATACCACCCACAGTTTGCTTGCTTCTACAGTGGTGCCTTGCTAGACAGTTAGCCCGCATGACAGAGGGTTTTTTTTGCTAGACATTGACTTTTTGCGATCGCTATAGCGATTCGCAAAACAGTGAATCCTATGGGGGAATTTTGCTGGACAATGTTTGGTCCCTGCTTCGCAAACCAATTTTCACTAGACGACAACTTTGACAGCTCCCTCCGCGCTCGCAAAAGGGGTGTTTTGGGGACCTAAGCTTCGCAAGACAGTTATTTAAACAGCTGATCGGCGGTTCACAAAGTGGCTTTCCTATGGCCGATCTTCGCTAGACAATGAGGATTCTTCCCCATTGGAACACATTAAACAGGTTTCAATGCATTCCAATGGGGAAATGCTTTTCGCTAGACAATGATTTCGCTAAACAGCGATTTCAGTGGAACGGATTATCATCGTCTAGCGAGGCACCACTTGTATTTGCCTTTGCCAAGTTTTACTAGCCATTTTCAGACTTGACTTCACAGTATCCTTCTACATGGAATCCCCCTTCATTATGGGGAAGCCAACAGGGGCCATGGGATGAGGGGAAATCTTTAATGGATGAAAATTGCCTCCTCTAATAAAGTTGGCCTGGTGGTGATGATTTTTGGAGAGTAACAACCTCCCCCCCCACCTTGTCATGTGGCCCCCAGTGGCTTCCTTGCAATGAAGGGGACCCCATGAGAGCCCTTGGACTTTTGGGGGGAGGGATGGGAAATGTTTTGTTTCCAAAAGGTTGATGCAGTTGATGATGTCATCATCACCTTATGCTACATCACTGTGTGAACAAGATTTCAGCCATTGAATTTGGTGCTTTTGTACAACAATAGCCTCTTGTTCAGAGTACACCTTTCGCACCAGGACAATCGAATCCTGTGGAACACCCCTCCCCTTTAAACAAAATAATCCATATAGTTACAATCCATAAAGTCAATCCTGGTCAAGCAGAGACATGTCCAATTCAAAGAAAGGCGAAATAGGGAGGTCTGTATGTGAACGGCCTGTACCTCTTTGTGTGAAGAACTGGGGTGTGATACCGTATGTAGTTTACAGCTGCCTCAGATGTCACTTTAAAACAGCCCTAATGCAGCCTGCACCACTCCTGACTTATATCTAAGAAAGAGGTGCCTGGTGAAATCCATCTTGCCAAGAACTTTTGGACCTTAAATTATTCATGCTTAACGAAGTGAATGGTCTTGACCCACAAACACTTGCAGATTGTATGATGATTTTTTAGTAGTCTATAAAAGTATCACCCATTCTTGCATTTGTATTTTGTATTGATCACACAACTTCCTTTTATTTCATACAAAGACTCTGTTATAAACTATAAAGCACGGACTGATTTTATTCTAAAATTAATTGATACGCTCCAGGAGCCAATGTATATTTACAATATGATCTGTAGAGCATGTTCTTTTGTGAATTTGGCTCAAATGTCTGGCTTTGTTTGGTTGGTTGGTTTGCTCCATATGTGGTAAAAAAAATTCTTTAAAAAATTGAGCATCACTTTGCTTGTGTGTGAAATTAATTCAATGATCCTATTGTTACTCCAATTTTTGGCATCTCCTTTCTTTTAGATTGGAATGTATATTAATTATTTCCATTTTGTGGGCTGTTGGCTTGTTTTCCATATTTGACTTTGTTAGATTAAGTTTCTGTAGCTTGAAATAGTTCTGTTGGTGATTTATTTCTTCTAGTTGTTTTAGGAGCAGAATTCACTTTACTTTCTAAAATTGTTCTCTTTTTTTAGAGCTTTAAACTAACACTTTATTTAACAAAGTGCTTGCAAAGCACATAGCAGGCTAAAAAAAATAAACCTATTATCTGTCTCTATTACCCATTATCTGCAGAAACGTCTGGAACCAAACAGTGGGATATGGGAAATGGAACTGGAGCATGGTGCAGAAAAGAGGGGAGGGGATCATAGAGCATTTATAAAAATAGGGGATGGAGCAGGACAAGAAGAGGTTGTAAGGAAGCAATAGCAGGCAGTTGCACCACCCAAAATATGGACTGGTGCCCAGGGAGGTCTTATGCTCCTGTTTGCTCTTTCCCTGGCTCCTTTCCTAAGCACATCATCCTGAATCTGTCTCATTGTATCCAGCCCTGAGTCACCCTTCTGGAAGAAATCAGGTCTTTTGAGGCTGCTGCCCCCAAGTGACCAGCCAAAGGAAGGACTGTGAATGGGAGCATTGGAGAATCTTAGAGGCCTGTTACAAAGGAGGGCTTGGACTGTGTGCAGGGAAAAAAAAAAAAAACGGCAGGCTGCTTGGTGTCCAGAATTTCAGAGGACAGCTGACAACCATGAGCCCTGCCTGGGAGCGGCAATAATTGTTCTTTAAAAGATGGCTCTCTTCAATGTGTTTTGCCTCTTCTAGGCAACCCTTACAAGCATGTGTTCAGGTTGAAACTAAAGAAGGCCCAAGAGTCCCATCTTGCCTCAAACTCTACTGTCCAAAGCTGTGTGTTCATATCACAGCAAAGAACCTTTTCCTCTGGCCTGGAATTCAAGAAGTGTTGTTAAGGGGCCACATTCAAGCCATAGGCAATGCTAATAAAGAGCCCAAGGTGGAGTTTGTTTCTTATTTTGACTTACATAGTGCCCATAGTGCTAAAGCACTCTCTGGGCAGTTTTCCACTTAGTTATGCAAACAATAACTTTGCCCCCCTCCAAAAAACAAAAACAAAAACACAACCAACATGGGTACTTGAGTTGAAGTCAGAGAGAGCGTGGCCACATCTCCTGCTTACATTTTCTGACCCACAATGGACAGCATAGCTCAATTCTATGCGTGCCTCCTGGGACCATTGCAAGAGGTTTCTGCCTGCGCTACAGTGTGCTTTTGTGCATCCAAAGCAGAGAACAGGTCCAGGTGATCTTCTGCTGCCTGCCAACCATGGCTGCCATCCAGTCTCCTGAGCAAGCAAAGAGGTCAACGCCCTATCAGGGGTAGCAACTTTTAATGGCCCTGGGCAATGTTACCTCTAACTCTCTACCCCACTGGGCGGGAGCCTTGCTCCATGCACACATGCAGGGTCCCAGCCAAAACGAGAACTAAATGGGTACCAACACCAGCTGCCAGTGCACAGTCCCAATGGAGGTCAGACAGGATTGGGGGCCTGGAACAACTGCAGTTCATCCACCTCTGCTACAGATGTTTCAACTTAAAATTATTGGGCCAATCACTCTCTTTCTGACTATTTACCTCTGAGGGTTGTTACGAGACCCATGAAAGGAGAACAAGAGCCAAGTAGCCTACATTGAGCTCACTGGAAAACAGATGGGATATAAATGTAATGTGTAAATAAATCAAAGCTCATAGCTATTTTTGTGATTCTAAATTCACCAAAAAAAATTACCTACCGGTTCTAAATGGAGGCAACAACATGATGCAGTAACAGAAAATGCGAAGGCAGTTCAAGGTTTCATCAAGAAAAGAATTTAAAATGCCACTCCGTTTTGCATTGGTCAGACCTCACTAACAACCCTGCACCTATTCCTGGGAATCCCAGTTTTTAAAGGATATTGGAATGCATGTAGAGGAGAGTAACCAAGGTGTTGAAGAGTCTGGAAAAGAAGCCGTGTGTGGAACTGTTGAGAAGACATGTTTAGCCTGGAGAAGAGAAGAGGCCATCTTCAAATATTTGAAGGGTCTGTCAAATAAAAAGATTATTTGGAAAAGACAATAATGCTAGGAAAGGTGGAAGGCAGCAGGAAAAGGAGAAGACCAGATACAAGAGGGATTGATTCCCTAAGGAAGCAACAGGCTTAAATTTGCAAGAGCTGAGTGATGCTGTTGAGGACAGGACAGATTGGAGATGACTCATTCATGGGGTCACCATAAGTCCAAGGTGGACTTGGCAGCACATGTCAGCTGTCAAGTGGAACATGCAGCAAACATAATTTGTTTTGTTCTGAAGTTTAGGAGATGAACCCATGGATTCAATTTGCAACAGAATAAATATTAAGAACTTCCCAGGAGTAAGAGCTCTTTAACAGTGGCCTTGGAGTGCAGAGGGCTCCTCTTTCATGGGAGGGTTTTAAACTGTGGATTCTTTCACTGGACTAGAGTCGGCATTTATTTTATCCTTTTAAAAAAGGGAATGGGAAGCTATGACTGGGGAAGTCTGTGACACAGAAGGAAAGGATTAGCATATTTTTCTAGCCATGCAGAAGGGCAGGCTCCCCACTAAGAAAAGAGCATATCCTGTCATTAGCATCTCTTAATGAAACATCAGTCAACCATCCTGGATAATTTGCAGGCTATTAGACTAACAAAAGATGGTTTCCCCTGTTCAAACTGCCCTCCCTTTTTTTGCATTCTTTTCGAGATGGGAAGCTAAGAACTGTTTCCAATTTCTAATGATCAAATAAAAAAAATTAACAGAGAAATACCCTCCCTTCCTCTCTTTCTCTCTCCTCCTTTTCCTTTGGGGGGAAGTGTCCCATTTTTAAGGAAAGTGATAAAACTACAATGTTTTTATATGCAGCAATGTACCACCACCATAGAATATTAAAATTAAAAAAAAAGAGGTAAAAAGAACCAAGAAGATTCTTTTCCAGTTAGGACAGCAGCCATGAAATTAAAAGACGCCTGCTTCTTGGGAGGAAATCGATGACAAACCTTGACAGCATCTTAAAAAGCAGAGACATCACCTTGCCAACAAAAGTCTGAATAGTCAAAGCTATGGTTTTTCCTGGAGTGATGTATGGAAGTGAGAGCTGGACCATAAAGAAAGCTGACCACCGAAGAATTGATGCTTTTGAATTGTGGTGCTGGAGGAGACTCTTGAGAGTCCCCTGGACTGCAAGGAGAACAAACCTATCAATTCTAAAGGAAATCAGCCCTGAGTGCTCACTGGAAGGTCAGATCCTGAAGCTGAGGCTCCAGTAATTTGGCCATCTCATGAAAAGAGAAGACTCCCTGGAAAAGACTCTGATGTTGGGAAAGTGTGACGGCAAGAGAAGGGGACAGAGGATGAGATGGTTGGACAGTGTCATCGAAGCAACCAAGATGAATTTGACACAACTCCAGGAGGCAGTGGAAGACAGGAGGGCCTGGCGTGCTCTGGTCCATGGGGTCACGAAGAGTCGGACATGACTAAACGACGACAATGTTTCTCTACACTTCTCTTATAGCTATGGCTGCTACAGGTCTAGTCATTTGTCAAACCATTGAAAAGCAAGAGCCTTTTTTTCTTAAAGAACAATTTTTGCAGATGGAGACTTGCACACTGGAGCTCTATCACTGGTTTTCTAAGGGCTAAGGGGTGCTTTAATTTTTAAAATAAGTTTAATGTATTTTTTTTTAAAAAGAAACCCAAATGTTGTAGATGGACACCAAGCAGCACAGCTAGTACAGCCTAAGCGAAACAACCTGGCCCACCAAGCTATATAACACATGGACCTATTGTAATGTGAAGGTAAGCCCTTATATGCAGGGTAGCACCAGTATTTTCAAGAGTAGTTGGTAGAATAACCCACCATCTGCTCTGCGCTCTGAAAGGAAACCCCTGCTTTTCCAATAAATACTGTATTCCTTTCCTCCCATGCAACTTCTAAGCTTTCCCTGAATGCCAGCATATAATAGGATAATAATGGATAATAGCTACCCTGGAGTCCTAGTAATTGATGCCTTCTGAACAGCATCCCATAGAGCCAGACAGTACCAGTCTGTCCAAACAACTTGAACAGGTATTGCTACAAACTGGATGTTTTAAGAATAAGCATTACAGGTGTCAAGGGCAAAGGGAGACAGACCCTCCAGCTCACTCAAGCCCCCCTACCTTGCAAAACTAACAAGCCTCAGTTCACAACATTTAGACCGCCATCATGTCAGAGCTCCTTGGGCTGCCCTTGGCTTTCTACGTTCACCCAGCGAAGGTTGCCATGCTACACACACTATCTTTAGGACAGTGGGCCCAGTTGTACTATCTCAGTTGGGCACACCTCACAGAGTTTTTGTGAGAATAAAATTAGGAGGGTGAGAGCTACATCAGAGCCACCTTCAGCTCATGTAAGAAAATAACATTTCTAATCTTAGCATATAAGGGTGTGTGTGGAGATGACCGATCTCTGCATCAACTGTACTAGATGACCAAGGATTTCTGACTAGGACCAGCAAGTGATTCCCCCCCCTCCCCATTATTATTTAAAAAAACTTGTTTAGAATCATAGAATAATTGAGTTGGAAGGGACCAATAAGGCCATCGAATCCAACCTCCTGCTCAACACAGGAATCCAAATCAAAGCAGATCTAACACATGGCTGTCCAGTTTTTTCTTGAATGCTTCCAGTGCTGGAGCACTCAACTTCTCCTGAGGTACCGTATTTTTCCGTGTTTTTTAACCTCCCCCCCATTGTATAAGAATGACCCCCTAATTTTGTCCCTTGCAGGAGGCAGAGGAACAGTCAATGGGCAGCCGCGAGGGGCAGCCCCTCTGCCTCTGCCTCTTGCGGCCTCCGCTGCTCCAGTATGACTTGCCATGGCTCACCTCCTGCTCATGTCGCCACCTTGTCCCCTGTCCAAAGGGAGCCCATGAATGGCGCTGGAGGAGGCGATCCAGTGGTGGCTGCAGGAGGAGGTGGAGACAGAGCCAAAGGAGCAGTCGCTCTTGGCTGCCTCTCGCAGCTGCCTATTGAACCACTGCTGCCGGATCGCCTCCTCCAGAGCCACTCACGGGCTCCCTTTGGGCAGGGGACAATGTGGCGACATGAGCTGGAGGTGAGCCCTGGCAAGTCATACTGGAGGAGGCCATTGGGTGGCGGCGGCGGCGGCGGCTGTCAATAGGCAGCTGCAAGAGGCGGCTGAGCATGGCTGCTCCTTTGCCTCCACCTTCTTCCATGCATAAAACAATCCTTTGTTTTTCCTCTAATGATTTTAGGGAAAAAATATTGTTTCATACACGGAAAAATACAGTAATTGTTTCCATTGTTGTACTGCTCTAACAGTTAAGAAATTTTTTTCTGACTGGCTTCCTGTAGTTTGAGCCCATTATTATGTGTCCTGCAGTCTGAGATGATTAAGAGAACAGATCCTGTCCCTCTCCTGTACGACTACCTTTCAGACATTTGAAAAGTGCTATCATATCTCCCTTCAATCTTCTTTTCTCAAGGCTAAACATGCCCAGTTCTTTCAGTTTCTCCTCACAAGGCTTGGTGTCCAGTTGCCTGATTATCCTTGCTGCATGGGATCTGTCCATCTGTGTATTGCAAAGTGAGTGCAATGGACCTTGCTTTGGAAAAAGCTTAGGTTCATGTTGGACATGATTGTGAGAATGGGTATCATCTTAGAATGTCTGTGCTCAATAACAGGTGCTGGTTATGACCTAGAAAGTCCTTAGTGGCTTAGGACTTTGATACCTGTTGGAAAGTCTATCACTGAAATCAGTTACCCAATTCACTCTCACTCTTCCCGATCCATGTTGCTAAAGGTGGCCAAAAAGGTGATGAAAAGGAATTGGGCCTTTTTTTGATGTTGGCCCCCCGTCTCTCAAATAAATTACAAAATGAGAACAGCATCCTTCCCTCCTTATGTTCAGGAAATTAATGAAAACAGAATTATTAAAAGTTGCCTTCAACCACTGGTTGTCCTGGATACTGTTAATCTGAATGTTACATTTTGCAAGAATTTTAGACCTATACTTGTGAACTGCCACATTGTTAAATATACAGTATTTTGTTATGTGGGGTTTTAGGTTTTAACTGTTAAAACTGCCCAGAGTGGTGCTTGCACACACCACCATTCTGCACTCATAGGGCAGTATAAAAATCAAATCAATAATTATTAGTGGCCCAGTGCAGCAGCTGAGCTTGCTATTGAACAGGAGTAATAATCACTCTGGAGGCTGGAATTAAGCCAAAAGAGGAAACATACTACAGTACTTATTGTGTAGGAAATCCATTTAGAAATAGGGCAGAAGGATAAATCTGTAGCTTTATTGCAGAAGTTTCTAGACCTGGCTTCTCCCTCTGCAGCTCTGCCTGTTTTTGTCCTGTGAAGAAAGAAAAGCAAGAGGAAACAAAGTGACCTGGAGGCAAGGGTGAAGAATAATACTAATCTAGAGAGATGCTAACAGTCATTAAAACAACAAGAAGAGTAGTATATTCTATATTAGCCTGTCCCTCTCTCCCACTCCTAGCACAAGTTGCATTCTATACATACATGCACTGGGTAATCTGTTTTCAAGACACCAGGTGATGGAAACAGTGTCAGCAGTTTCAACCAGACATCAGTCTGGAAAGCTTTCAGGTGCTAAGTGGCAGTCGCTCAGATCTCATAACAACCTCTGGCAGAATCCCATCACCCGATTCTCTTTGGGAAGGGAACAGGCTTGCCAAGGTGTATGGGGTGTACTCCAAAAGAACTGCACATACATTTGTAGCCACGATTATGGGTCTTGGGAGGAAAGACAGCAACCACATTCAGACATAGCATTAAGGTATGGTTTAGCATTGTGAAAAGGAACCACTATCCTGTACCACTAAGCCTTGCAAACTTTCCCACTCCTCCTCTCCAACTCTGGAATGGCCCTGAAGAGTTCAGGTGTGGAAGCCTTTATAAAAAGCTTTTGTGGATGGATGCTGCCTCTTTCCCCCAGTGCCTAAGTTGGAATACAATTTAAGGGTAGAATTCTGCCAGTATGTGAGTCACAGTACCCAGCATGGTGCAGTGGACAGAGTAACAGGCTCAGGAGGCCCAGGTTCAAATCTCCAGTCAGCCATGAAAACTCACTGGGAGTGTGGAATTGGTACTCCTTACTTTGAAAGCCCTATTAGGGTCACTATACTGTGAGTTACTTCCAACTTGACAATACATAACAATGACCGTTTTCACACAGTGCCTTGTTAAAAGCATGCAATGTTCTCTCACAAGAGGTCGTATTAGCCACCAACGTGCAGAGCTTTGAAAGAGGATTAAAGGAATTCACGAAGGATCAACCTGTCAATGGCTACTAGCCTCAGAATTGGAGACAACACACTTCTGGACACCCTCTTCTGGAGGACCCTGCTATATATTTATTGCCCTCATGTCCTCCTTTCAGACTCCTTTCTGAAAAAAATTAACCTTCCTTTTATTTGTCCAGAATTTCTCCCTCATTCAATTTCAGTGGATGACTTCATTTATAATATTTTAACCTGCCTTTCTCTTTAAAAATGATCCAAGACAGCTTACAACGATTGAAAGACAGTATCTAAGTTAGTAATAATTAGCATAAAATACTAAAGGGATCAATGAATACAATACCAAAAACATACGCAACATCAAAATACATTCAATACAGTAAGGTTCAACAATCCATTTGTATGCCTTTTTTAAAAAAAATTATGGATACCATGGGAAGATAAATCAGTGGGTGCTAGATCAAATCAAGCCTGTGAGCAAAAATAACTGACCTGGGCACATGTGAACAGACAAGACTCACGGGAGAAAGCAATAACGCTAGAAAAAATTGAAAACAGCAGGAAGAGGACAACTGAATATGAGATGGATTGAATCCTTCCTCTATTGAGTCAATCCAGTGCACACAGCAGGATGAAATTCTAATACTAGTTTTAACAATATTAAATAGAACGTGACAGATCTATTTTTTCCTTATTTTGTCCTTTAAATAACGGAATGTAAAAATGCACCAGCAAGCAGGCAAAATATATAATCAATGGCCGATTAGTTTTGAGCTCCCTCATCTGAAAAAAGCAAACCAAAAAACACTTGGATTTTTTATATAGTTACCCCCCCCCCCGTGTTTTTCCTTCTTTCCCAGAAATGCCCTTGCTGCCTGTCCACATAACCAAAAAGGCAGTTCAAGCGGGGCTCTCTTTTTTTTCCCCTTTCCCGACTCAATCCAAAGGTGCACCAGGAACTGAGGCTGAGCTGACCCACCTTGGGGGGCGGGGGGGGCAGCCCTACCTTGAAGCAGAACGAGCGAGTGAGGCCGGTAGCCGAGGCATCCGCCCGGCTGGTCCTTCCGAGTCTGGCTGGCCCCAGCTATTCCCCTGGCTTGGTGGGGTGTGCCCCCCCCCCAGCCCGTCCTAGGCGGCCCCTAAAATAGCTTGCTTTCCTCAGAGACGACGGAGGACGAGCCTTCCACTGTCAATCCTGAAGTCAGGATTAGCCTCCGGCCCAGTTCACTTCTGTAGATGAAATGGTGGGGAGGGAGGGAGGGATCTGCTCCCCAGCTTTGGGGAGCAAAATTTCGGGAGACCCAACCCTCGCACACACGAGAGGCCACCGCAACCCCTCCACGTCTGGAAGAACTGGAGACTTTCCCCTTTAGAGACATCTCCGCTCCTGACTCCAAACGGCTCTCTCATGGCGTCTCCTCTAGGCGCCAAAGGAGCCTGGCCCTAGAAAGAACGGCAGCAGTTCCTCTGAGCACGTACAAAGCGTCTTCCTGATTCTTCCCCCCCCAGATGACCCACAATTAGCCCACCCCAGCACCCATGGAGGGCAAAGACGCCGGCACAATTCGTCCACGAGGCCAGAGGTGGCGTACAGGCGAGAGAAAGCGCCGAGCCCCACGGCCGGGCCGCCGCTACAGGAGGAGCAGGCGCCGGGCAAGAAAGGCGGGGTCGGGGGTGGGGAGACGTGGCCGTGGCTTTGGCAGGCAGGCAGCGGCCGCCCATGCGCAGTGGCTCCCCCCCCCCCCGCCAAGCCCTTCCCTGCTCTTCCCCCAATCGGGCCCATTTAAGGCGCATTAGAGCAGCGGGCCGGAGGCAGAGAGCCAGGGAGGAACCGCGAGACGACGACCTCGGAGCCCGCGCGCAGCTGAGAGCAGCCATGAGAGAGATCGTGCACCTGCAGGCCGGCCAGTGTGGCAACCAGATCGGGGCCAAGGTTAGGGCGGAGGGACGAAGGGAGGAGAAGCGGCAGGAAGGAGCATGGCTCGGTGCCTGGGACTTCATTCTGCCCCGGAGGCGCCGGGTGGGGGGGGGGGCGCGCTCGGAAGAGAGATCTTGGCTCTTTTTAGCCCTGGGAAGGAGAGGGGGCTCTTTCGCCTCCAAGGTTGGAGCTGCCCCCCCCATGGGACAAGGGAGGGGGCGAAGGAGCGGGTGGGTGGATGATGGCGGCGACCCTGGTAAATGGGGCGAAGGAATTCTCATTCTCCTCCCTTCTCCCCCCCCCCAAATGCCGGCGCGGTGGGACGGCTGCTTGGTTGAAGGTGCGCCTGGAGCGCGGGGTGGGAGGGGGGAAGAAGAGGCGCGAGAGACCGAGGGACGCTGAGAGGAGGGCAATTTGCGACGGAGCAAGGAGGGTGGCGGAGGCAGCAGCGGCATTTGGTGTCTGATCTAGAGCCGAATTTTCTTGACGGGTCAGTCCTGAACTCCCTTGCCGCCCGGGGGAGGGCTGCCTATGTGGCGGCGGCGGCGGCGGCGGCTGGACTGGACTGGGTGGATCTCTCTGCAATGCGGCCGCCAACATGGCTTCCACTCTTCCCCTTAGTGAAGAAATCCCAGTAGGAGGTGGGAAGGCGTCTGCGATCGCCTCCCATCGTAACCGCCTCGCCCGTTCCTCCACCGGCGAAGAAGAACAGATTCCCCAGCGCTGCAGTGCTGGCGAGGGAGTCGGAAGCACGTGGCCTCTTCCCCCTTCGCACCCCGCAACTCTTCACTTGGGTTCTGCTGGTTATTCCGGAGTTTTTAGTTCAGATCCAGTCAGTCTCAAGGCATGATGGAGAGTAAGCCTGAACCAGTAATTCTGGGTTATGACAGGTTGTGCTGATCTGGCATTTTATAAAGCCAGACACCCTTCCTCTTCCCCCCCCCCCAACCCCACGCCTCCCATGAAGCCTTTAAGCTTATGCTGCTTGGTGAGGCTGGGAACTCTTTCACCGACGATTGCAAGCCCCTTCCCCGGGTGGATGTAAACAGGAATCTGAATGTACCTTCCTGCAATTCCATATGCATTTGCTTCTGGGGAAGCTATGGTAGATTTCAGATACATACAGGTGGGAGAAGGGACCGTGCTGGTCAAGGATTGTGAGAAGTGCGTGGAATGTGGTGTAGAAAAATGGGCTTGTGTAAAACAGTCTTGATGTGGGGACGTTCTACTCCTTTCCACATCAAAGAGCTACACTCTGTAAGCGGGAAGGTTGTGCTGTATCCTAGAGCAGCCATTCTATTCTCAGCCCTTTTTTTTTGTCACACCCATGAACACAACATGAAAGAAATATAGGCCAAATCCAGATTGTATAAATCAGGTAACCCACTTTATAAGGTGGTATGTGAAGAATTGTTTTTAGTCTGTGTTCCCCTTCAAAGGTGCCCTATGCTGCCCCCACCCCATTGAGAATGGCTTGCCCTAAAGAATCCGGGATGCTGGTGCTTCCTGGATTTTAAGGAGCACCTTGAAAGTAACTGCTTAGGTTATGCCTGCCCAGGCGTTCGTTCCTGGAATTGAATAGGCACCTGTAATTTAAAAAAAAATTTTTTTTTAAATGTAACTTTAGCTTCACGGTCTCCTTCGGCTCTAGAGGCAATGGAAAGTAGTTCTGGGTCTTGCAGTGTCACCATTGTGCCTTTTACTTATTGCGGAGAATATGATTCTTTCTTGCAAGCCTCCTATTCCCTCGTGTTACTTTGTATCCACTGACTGGCAGGCTTCTGGCAGGGCCTAGTAGGCAAGGCTGCCCCTAGGAAAGGGAGGCTGCTGCTCATTGAGGGAGAAGAAGTAGGTCAGGAACGTAGTAGCGCAAGCCTTCCCGTCTTGACCTTCAGGCGTGCTCCACCCTTGCTGGCGAAAACAGGTCTTGCCATCCAGAGTGGGGATGCTGGATTTACGGCAGTGCAAGAAAGTGCCCCTCGTGTCCTTCCTTGAGAGCAGCTGTTAGGTGAAGGCCATATTCCCCTTTCACATCTTCTCCCTCTGGCTCTCTCTCTCTCCCCCCCCCCCACCCATCCACACTCCTCTGAAGGACTTTTTCCCTCCTTTTTTTGGGGGGGGGGAAAAAGGTGGTGGCTTCCTAGTGTGGCTTTTAAGGCCTATCCTTGAGAGGATCAGAATACCTCAGAACTGCAGGACAGGCAAAGCCGCCTAGAGTGGTTGCAATGACCAGATAGGCGGGGTATAAATAGAATAAATAAATAAAGGGAAGGGGGGGGGGACCTTTTGGATGTTTTGGACTACAACTGCCATAAGCCTTTACCCTTGACTATGTTCCCCGAAGCCTTTGGGAGTTAAAGTCCAACACCGTTAGAGGTTGGGGGGCAGTTCCTGAGATAAGGGAAGAGGAAATAGTTCCTACTGGCAACACCCCCTAAAAAAAAAAAAACACTAGAAGTCAAAGGAGGTCTCTGGCTTAGCCATTTTTTTGGATAGTTGCCTGTTTTCTCTGGGGAGGAACCACCCCTCCACCACTTGTCTTCTGAAGTAGTAGAGAGGAGATACAGGTTTCCCACCTCGGTGAGACCCAGGCTTGAGTCATCCCTGCCAAGCTCTCTTTCCCTCATGTTTGAGAGCTGAGCAAGTAAGTCCTCTGGGGGGGGGAGAGAGGGATCTGATCTATGAATAACCCCAGCTGCTAGCCTGTAACCTCCTGGAGAGGGAGTGACTTGCCCGCTGGGCTGCCACTCTTTGAGACTTTCCCAGACAGCTGCCACGGCTCCTGGTAGCAATATCCCTGCCCACCACGACTGCTGCATGTGGTTGGGAGCCGTCTTTACTGCAGTGTGCCCATGGGATTACAGCCCGTTGTGGCTCTCTGGCATAAAAACCGGCCGCTTTGCTGCCCTCCCTTCTGCCTTGTCTTACACATCTGTCTGACTTTGCAGCTAAACATGGTGGGGATCTGAAGGCATTAATAAAAACCCAGGGAAGGCTTAAAGACTTATCTGCTCAGCATGCTTGGATGAGCAGAAGAGTTAACGCCCCTGTACGCAGACCTGGTATGCTTCTTTAGGGACAGAGGATTCATCCTGACCTTGAGACTCAGGACATTTAGAGCCATGGAAGGGTTTTCTCGTGTTAGTGCGCTCAACTGCCGGCCACCCTTCTGCGCTTCCTGAGGAGTCAGGGTGCTGGTTGCTCTCTGCCTTGCATTTAGGCAGATCCAAACAGTGGCCTCACCCTTGATGGTAATCAGATCTGGCTTTACCATCCCACATACCTCTATCCTTGCAGAACAAAGACAGCACTTGCACCCTACAAACCAGGGGGGGGGGATTAAAGGTACACTGGCATGAAAGCTAGTGTGGCAGAAAAGTCCTTGCAAGGAATATTCTCCATCCACCTTCTCCATCCCCCCCCCAGCTGAGTCCCCCTAGGTCTGGTGCAAAGGATGCTAGACGAAGCCTGCAATGGAAGGTTTGGGTTCATTTTAAGGCACTGACATCTGGAGAGAGATTGGAGGCCTACTACAACTAGCTACTAGGGCTGGGGGGGGGGGGAAGTGTGAGGAGAAAGGAAGTGAGAGGCTTCTTTCTAATAAAGGGGGAGGGTCAGTTCTCTGAAGGGCTGCCAATCCTTAAGTCTGCAAGGCTATAGAGTGGGTGAAGGGGGAGGATTTGCCTTTGAATAGGTCAGTGTCACCTTCTTGCATGCAACCTACCCCCCTTCTTCTTCCTGCAGCCAGGGGAGTGACCTGACAGTTGGCTGGGCAAGTGCTGAGGGAGGCCATCTTTGCTCCCTGCTCTGGGATGTCAGGCTTCGAGGCTGCCAGCCTCCTCTTGCGCTGGATATACAGCATTATGACTGCATTGCTTGCCGCTCCCAACTGTCCTGGCTGCCTTCACTGAAGGGTGTATCTCTATGGGGTGGGGACGGTGGAAGAGATACAGCGACTGCTGCATCCACCCTTCAGCTCTCTCTCTCTCTCTCTCTCTCTCAGCAAGTTCTCCCTCTTTCCTTTCCCCTCCCCTCCTCTAGTTTTACATGCATGGAGTATAAATAGAATCTGCCACTGGTGCTGCTCCTGTTCCTGCAGCAGCATCAGGCAGGCAAAAGCTGAGAAAGGGAGACTCCATTTTAGAGTCCGGTGTGTGTGCGTGCGTGTGTGCTGTAGAATGCATTGAGAAACAGCTGTGCAAAGTGCCATACCTGGGTGGGGGTGGATCAGAACTGATGGGGGGGCCCTTTCTATTTGTGGGTTTTCTGAGAGGTCTCTAATCTTACGCCTGCTGTACTTACATGGTTAGAGCTTTTTGCTGCTTATGAAACCGTAGCATAGGACTACAGTCAGTAGCAATACAGCTGATTTCATAAAAGGTATTGTATGTGTGTGTCTATTTCAGATGATTTCTCAACCCTTGATTATTTCATAATAGGGAGGAGTCATAGAATAAATGAGTTGGGGCCTATAAGGCCGTTGAGTCCAACCCCTTGCTCAATGCAGGAATACAAATCAAAGGATATCTGCCAGATGGTTGTCTAAGTTTCTCTTGAATGGCTACAGCGTTGAAGTGCTCACCACCTCCTGGGGCAATTGGTTCCGTTGCCGTACTGCTCCTCTTAACAGTTAGGAAGTTATTCCTGATATTTAGCCTAAATTTGGCTTTTTGTAGCTTGAGCTCATTATTACATGTCCTGCACTCTGGGATGATCAAGAACAAATCCTACCCCCTCCTCTGTATGACTACCTTTTATATTTGAAAAGTGCTACCATGTCTCCCCTTAGAATTCTTTTCTCAAGACTAAACATGCACAGTTCTTCATGTATCAAATGGAGGTGGTGGTGGTGGGGTCTTGCTAGCTAGCTCCCCAGCCATGGCTAAAACCTATCTTTGTGTTTTTCAACACATAATAGAAAGGGCCCGTGTTCCAGACATGTACCTTGTATATTGAAAGAATATGGCTCTAGTACAGTGGTTCCCAGACTTTCTGGGAGTTGTAGTCGAAGGATACCAGGGGAACCACTGATTTAGCGGATTAGTGAAGGGGCTGCATTTTACTGGCCTCTTCCAAGTTCCAGGAGAGCTGCAGGGAAGTTGTGGCAGTTCATGTTTTGGGATGACAAACCATAAAGTGATGCGAGGGGCAGACCTTTGGGCAGATGGGCAAGCAGACAAGTGATGCACTTCTTTAAGCCCTGTTAGCAAGGAGCTTCTGCATGGATCCCAGTGAAGTGAGTCAGCAGTGCTTTCAGTGGGGCTTGTATTAATCACTAACATGGAAGCACTTGGATTTTTCAGCCCCAGGGGCAGGAATGCCTTAGTAGATGTGGGGTTCTGAACAGGTGTGTTGAACTACAACTCCTACCATCCCCAGCCAGCAAGGCCATTGGCCAACATGTATGGATAAGCGTAGAGGGGGGATAGACTGGCCGTTGGGCATCCATCTCTCATTACCATTAGCTTCTGGCCACTTTGATTATTTTATTATCTATCTATCTATCTATCTATCTATCTATCTATCTATCTATCTATCTATCTATCTATCTATCTATCTATCTATCTATCTATCTATCTATCTATCATCTATCATCTATCATCTATCATCTATCATCTATCATCTATCTATATCTATCTATATCTATCTATCCATTTTTTTATTTTTTATATCTGATATATTTTTTTTATATTTTTTTTTTATATCTGATATATTCTACCACTCTGGGCGGCTTCCAACAAACATATATTCATTAAAATAACACAAAAGCCATTGACATAATCAATAACAGAAACAGTGCAAAAATATATATAATAATGAATAGCAAAAAAGAAAAAAAAAAGAGTCAAGTGCTGACAGGAGGGAAGACCTGGATGTATATCCATGTTTTTAGTTGACTTTTAAATGTACCCAGTGTGGGGGCCTTGTGAATCTCCAGTAGAAGGTTATTCCAGAGACGAGGAGCCACCGCCAAGAAAGCCCGGTTTCGTGTTTTTTCTCTCCAGGCCTCCCTCGGCGTCAGGCTCCTCAACCTCACCTCCTGATTCGCGCGGGTGATCCGGGTAGATCTTGGTGGGAATAGACGTTCCACCAGGTATCGAGGTCCTAAACCATTTAGGGCCTTATAAGTAAGCATTAAAACTTTGAAGTCAATGCGGAAACGAATGGGCAGCCAGTGCAGCATGGCCAGAACAGGAGAAATACGTTGGTGTTTTCTCACTTCAGTAAGGAGTCTGGCCGCTGCATTCTGCACCACCTGAAGTTTCTGCATCAGCCTCAAAGGCAGCCCCACATAGAGTGTGTTACAGTGGTCTAATCTTGAGATTACGAGCACATGTGCCAAGGTAGTGAGCGCCCCCGTGTCTAGGTAGGGCCGCAGTTATCCACCAGAGATGGGAAAAGGCGGTATGGACTACCGACGCCACCTGTGTTTCCATGGTGAGCGTTGGGTCCAAGTGTAGAACTTACGTCTTGTCCGGGTTCAGCCTCAGCCCATTTTCCTGCATCCATTGCAGTACAGCCCCCAGGCAGCACTGGAGGGACAGGACAGCATCACCTGTAGTTGGAAAAAAGGAGATGTAGAGCTGGGTGTCATCCGCATACTGATGACACAATGCTCCACACCCCCTGATGACCCCACCCAGCAGCCTCATGTAGATGTTAAACAGCATTGGGGAGATGATCGACCCCTGTGGAACCCCACAATTGAGACTCCACAGGGCCGAGACACTCTCCCCAAGCTGCACTCTCTGGAGACGGTCCCCCAAGAAGGAACAGAGCCAGGCGAGTGCCGAGCCACCAATTCCCAACTCGGAGAGCCTCCCCAGGAGGATACCGTGGTCGACGGTATCGAAGGCTGCCGAGATATCGAGGAGGACCAACAGAGACCCTGGCAGGTAGAGCTGCTCAGAGAACCCATTGCTTGGGGGAACACCACATGTAATGTGCATTTCTGCCTGGTGCTTGCCCCTTCCCCTCACCGCCTTGTGAGCTGTTTGTTATCGGGTGTATCCTGTGGCTCTGTGTGGCACCTGCCATATGAGGGTCAAAGGACCACCATGGATCATTTTGCATCTTGTGTATGCCTTTAGTCCCCCCTTCCATAGAACGAAAGTCTTTGTACTTAGCTCTGTTTAACGTTATAGAGATCAAGTATCTGAGCACGACAGATGAGTACGGAGCCATTTCGCTCTTTTAAAAAAATAATAAAAGTGTCTTCTTACCCAGCTCCGAGAACAATGGGCAGGTATCTTTCCTCCCTGCAGGTTAGCTAAGTGGATTTTGCTAAATCATCATCCCATCAAATTGAGGCACGGAGACACATTGTGCTTTCTAGTCACGTTTTTTTAAGTCTCCCTTGGTCAGTTGCCCTGCAGGCTGTATCAAGGAATCTTAGTGCAGTAGCATCCCCAAGGGAATGAAATCACCTCAGTACCTCTTTGCTGCGAATAACCTACTTGAAAGAGTATCATCAAAGAGCCTTGACTCTTTATTGGTCCAGTCTAAAGCACTGGTGCAAAAACTGTGGAAAAGCTAGGGAACACTCGGATTCTTGATTTGAAGCCAGTATTTTGATTGTAGCCAGATACATTACTAACAAAGTAATCCTGGCTTGACAGAAAATTGGCATAAAGTCCCTTCCCCCTTAGTCTCTATTGAAGGGGGAGTCTAATCCCCACCTGCGTGCCTTGCCGCATTTCCCTTTGCCCATCCTGTTGTGAAGTCCACGATTCTCAGCTTTGATCTTTCTGCATGCTCAGCTAAGCTCCTTGAAGCCTCAATTCTGGGTGGTGGTCGTGATACACAAGATTTATTCAAATTCATGATCTATATTGAATGGAAACTTATTTAAGATTGTTCCAGCTGTTGGGGACAAAACAGTTTTCTTCTATTCACAGTAATACTAATTTGTAGAAAAGGACCCATGTTGGCTGGGGAATTCTGGGAGTTGTAGTCTCCAGATTAAGTTTTCCAAGCTCAGGTGACATGCACAGAGCCTGCCCCAACCCTTGTCAGAATCACACACACTGGGGTTCCTTTCCATGAGATTCTGTGGCTCACAGCTGATCTGACAGACTCTGGAGCTTTTGGTAGCCCCGTAAATCAGTGGTCCCCAATCTTGGGCCTCCAGATGTTCTTGGGCTACAACTCCAAGAAGACTTCACCACCATCTCTGCTGGCCAGGATTTCTGGGAGTTGAAGTCCAAGAACATCTGGAGGCCCAAGATTGGGTTCCACTGCTGTAAATGGCCTTCTGGAAATATCAGTGTCTCTACACGTACTTAGTGACTTGATCTGTAAGTTCAGATGACTGTGTGTGACAATCTGCTGAGTTTCCAAAGTAGGGTGGTTTTCTGAGTTTTAAAACCTGGGTGCGGTTTCTGTAGTGTGCCTGAAATACAATATGAAAGAGGGTGTCGCATTACTCCAAAGGGAAGTACCATGTACAGGGAGCTGCTTTGGGAAGGTATATGCCTCATGCAAAAGATGCAAGCGGTATATGACGGTAGTGCTGTCTATGACTTCTTGCCATATTCAGGTCTTTATTTCAGACAAAGGGTATGGATGTGCATACAGAAACATTCTGGTTAACAGTCAGTGAAACATTCAAGGAAGAATGTGAAGCAGATGAATATGGGGAGCCCCCTTATCCAAAGTAAAGATCACTGGGTCAACAACATTGAAGCTAACAAGCAGAGGTGGGCAGATTTGTGTTTTTGGGCTACAGTATATGCTCCCTGGGGAATTCTGCGGGTTGTACTCCAAAAATACAAATCTGCACACCTCTATTAAAAAGCAGCAGACTTTAAGGAGTTTCAGACAGTCATCTTCCCCATAGATATCAGAGATGGAACCAGGGCCTTCTGCATGATAAACATGTTCTGTCACTGACTTGTGATCCTACTTTAAACTTGGACTGTATTATTTCTGGAATGCTTTGTGGGGGATTGGAAGGCTCTCATAGAAGTAGGTGCCTTATATTGTGGGATACTAGTGCTTCATCTAGCCCATGAGCTGAATTTAGCAGGGTTGGTTAAAAAAAGAGAAAAGATCGCTCTAACATTGCTCACCACTGTTCTTTTTCAGTTTGCACCTCCTGTTGAAAATTAACTCATTCTCCCTTTGGGGATCTGGTGGAATGAACCAGAGCTGTTAGTTAATTAAACGGTATCCCTAGTTTGCTTCCTTCAGAACTATCAGTACAGCCCCTCACTATGACGTTGAGTCATGGCAACTCAACTTTCCTTCAAGGCAGAGGTTGGGAATGTTGCTTTCTTGGGTTACAACTCCTAGAACGCTGGGATGGCTGTGGAATTCTAGAAGCTGTTCATAGGGGGTAATTTTTTGAACATCTACCTAAAGGACAGTTTGCCATGCTGCTGTTTACTGTTTTCTGCAATAGGCATCCCTAAGGACAACTTATTCTGAACGCAGAGTGTCTTTGAACAGTGTAGAGTGCACAGCTGCCCCACTAAATTACATGGCTGGTTTTGCTTTCCATGAAATTGAATGCCATTTCTACCCAAGTTGCTTCAAAGGTCAGAATAACAGATAGAGTGTGTTGAATGAAGAACAACCGATGCCCCGCAGCCTGCTGGCTCTTGAGCTAATTAGCAGCAAACCCAATACATTTCATCAGACTATTACTGATCTAAAGTGGTGGTGGTGGGGATTATGATGATACCTGGCCTACCCACCCCCTACAGAGATATCAGAGTTCACCCCTCTCCTGTGCAGCAGCTGTAGGAGGACCCTGCGCTCATCTCCTTGCAATATTAGCTTGCTCCAGGGATTAAAAAACCAGGAAGGAGTCATTGATATCTGAAAACCCAGATGGTATCCTCTGTGCTACCATGAAAGCCCAACCAACTGGGACGTTCCTCCATGAACTGAATTAAAATGAATGGGGCATAGGTAAGAATGCAGCGGCACCTTAGAAGCTGCTTGTTTCCCCATGTCACAAGATCCGAAGTTCATATGACTCTCCCCTAATATTTGGTGCCTGAACTAGGTGGGTAGCTCAGTGGTTTAGGTATGGCAGCTCAATTCCTCCATTGTACCTCTTGAGGGAAGAGCCAGCCTATGTGTCTTTGAGAAAGCTGCACAGTCCCAGGATGCCCCCTGACGAAGAGAATGGCAAACCACTTCTGGGTATTCTCGACCTAGAAAACACGGGGAAGGGTTGACATAGGTCAGAATTGGCTTGAGGGCCTTTAATTAGTGTTAATGTTTTTGTATGTTTCTCTCCTTTTTACAGTTCTGGGAAGTCATTAGTGATGAACACGGCATAGACCCCACTGGTACCTACCATGGAGACAGTGACCTTCAGTTGGAGAGGATCAATGTTTACTACAATGAGGCCTCAGGTGGGTCTGCAGTGCTTAGTCCCAAAGTCATCCCTCTCACCTCATTCTGGGCAACCTGAGGTCCTGTCTCGTGGGCTGCTTTCCTTTTGGTCCTCTCCACTCTCTGCCCACGTTTCTCAGCTTTTGTTCCCAAGATATCCCTCTCATTTATTTCAAGAGATTTTGAACTGCTCCTCAGCATAAGTAGGGTGCGTACAGCCAATAAGGGATGGAATCTGCCACTTAATTTTTTCCCCCCTAAAAATATCAACCTTAATTTTTTTACAAATACAATATCCTGGGTTGTTTGTCTCTAAACCTATGTGCCGTCGCTGTACATAGCAATGTTCAGTTTGAGATCAAGTGGCAACCAGGGGACATTTGACGCCATTTGCTTTCATCTCTGTCCTTGTAAAGAAAAAAAATTTCCTTCTCCAACATCACTTAAATTTGCCACTCCGAGAAACAACTTTTTGTTATTTCAGACTTAAAAACCTTTCCTGTGACCTAGATCGTGACCTCACCATTTTCGTTCATTCGTTGTAGACCTTAATGATCTCAAGGGTGGGGAAGATGGGAGAGATGCAGGATGACAGTGAAAATCAGCAAAACTAGTGTCATTGGTTGGCTCTCAAAGCCAGCAGTTTTATTCCTCCATCCAATAAGTCTCTTGCATGGGATTGAGCTGTGCAAGTAACAGCCCATAGAAAGTAGCTATTGTCTCTCCACCTGTAACCTAGGGGTTTTTGAGAGACAATGACAGCAAGTCAGGCATTGCAGATGCATCTCCAAGTTAATCATCTTTCTGCAAAGGAATAAGCGGGATGGTCTAAAGGTCCTGGATGCAGCTCTATTGCCAAAACTCAGTAAGCTCAGCCCATAAAGAGAGGCAAAACTTGAAATGGTTCCTGTCTTTGAGCCAGCTAATATGCTCAGCATGCCCTTGTCCCATTCAGTGCCAGATTTGTCTGGGAAGATGGGTTTGCCATGAAGCTGATTCTTAACTAAGTCTGAAAGGTTTCCTTTTCTCTTCACAGGGGGCAAGTATGTGCCCAGAGCTGTCTTGGTTGACCTGGAGCCTGGCACCATGGATTCGGTCAGGTCTGGACCGTTTGGGCAGATATTCAGGCCCGATAATTTTGTCTTCGGTAAGAAATTGTCCAGAAGGAGTGTTGCTGGCTGCCAAGATTAAAAGACTAGATGGTTTTGTATCATGTCAGCCTGTCTCAATTTAAGCTCTTTCAAACCTAGTGTAATTTTAACCATGACACTGTTTTTTAAGTCCAAGTCAAAATGAAAAAAAAAAAAAAAAGAGCCCATGTTGCTGTAACTTGGTTGTTTACTTCAATAAGGCATAGAACACAAGCCCTGGGAAAATCTGGGTTTGAACATCTCTTCACCCGTGGCATTCCAAAGTCATTGGTCTCAGGCCTGATTCCACAGTCCGAGCACATCAGTTTTACCTGCCATCAAGGATGTCTGAAAGGTTAATAGTAATGCAGAGGAATGTGTGTGCGTATATATATATATAACTTGTCCCATAAGTAAAGGGCAGAAATCGAACTTTTATCAGTTGTAGGTAAGCTGCTTCCCTCTATATTGTATTAGACGACAACTCTCCTCAGCCAGTGGGGAAAGCTAGGAAAGTGTTGGCCCAAAGCATCTGGAGGATGCAATTGCGAAGGATTGATTCAGCGTAGTCCAGAGTAGGTGGTGTGCTATACTGTCCTTTCTTTTAAGCCGTATTCTTCTAGTTACATGACTAGGATTCAGGTTCTTCCCTGATGCTTAGGGCAGGGCCACTGCTGCTCCACTGCACAATGTATTTGCAAATCAAATTATCCTAACCAGTGTGAAACTAGAAACTGTTATGAAGCTAGGGTGACCCTCACACCCTGAAGCTTTTAGACAGGGCACCTTCAGGTCCTTTCCGCTATTAAGAATCTGATGTGCCAGCCTCTGCCAGACTGGCACCTTCCAGAAGTGTTACATTATGGATCCCCCCCCCAATTCCCATTCAGCATAAACAGTAGGATGAGTACACCTGAAGAAATGGCAGACTGGGGAAGGCGACTGAATACTTGAACTTTGCAGTGCCTGGGTTCCAAAGCGCAATTTGCCTTGAGGTTGGACAAGAGAAGGAAAAACAGTAGTGTTGGGTGCCTTTATAGCAAATGGCAAGCTCCCTCTTATTTGCTGTATAGTCATAATTTTGTCCCATCAAGCTGATTCCAACTTATTGGCAACCTTTCCCAGGGTTTCCTAGATGCATGGTTTACCATTTCCTTCCTATTGGGGAATGTTCTTGGGCACTGTAGCTTGCCCAAGATTACACAGGCTGGCTTTTTTTCTTACAGAACAGTAGGGAATCAAGCCCCCCCAACCAGGTGATCTGGTTTGCCGAGCTATCCAGCCAAGCTATTTGCTATGTACAACATTTTGAAAATAATTTGCTTGATGCAGCATTATTTCTGGGGGGGAAAAGCAAGCCTTAATTAAATCATCTTTGTAGTGCCCGGAGGAAGAGAGTGCAGTAAGACAGCAACAACTTTCAGCTGTTTCTTGCTACAAATTTGCATCCCACAAGTATAGGCATGGGCCCGTATGCATATTATGGGTGTGCTGACTGGGAGGAGGAAGGTATGGAGCAGGAAGCTACCAGCCCTGGGGGTGCCTGTGAAGAATTTGGAGGGTGACCTCATTTGTAGAGGTGGGAGGAAGGAGATGAGTTGGAACAAGATGGAGCCCATCTAGGAAGTAGGAAGCTGAGGAATAGCCACAGTGTTTCATCATGCAGAAAGCTGGCTTTCCTTGCAGCAGCAGGTCCTTGCTTCTGTGACAGATGGTTTGAAACGCTTGTTTGGACCATGTTCAGATGATGTAAATACGAAGTGAGGACACATTAAGCAGACAAGTGCTGTGGGTGCAGTGCTGTTACGCAAAGGTTTTATGTGGCTTTATGTTCCTAGTTCTGAACTGTCTTTTTCTGAAAGTAGCCCAGGGCTTTTTAGGACTTTCTCTTGGTGAGGAGTAATTAGGATTTGCAAGGTAATGGCAGGAGATGGGAAGGAGCAATTAGTTACACAGAGCACCAAAGCAACACCCCCTGAGGGGCCTGTTGCAGATGCCAACATGCAGTTTTTTTAAAGGTCCAGGAACCTTAATGTGCTTAAACAGCCATTTTTTTTGTATCAAAAGTTGATTTTCTGCTCACAGCGTGCACATAGTCTTGCATGCTTGTAGGAAAGATGTGAGCTGTGCACAGTGCTTGAGAGACGTGACTTTTAAAATGTGAAACATTTAAAATGTGAAACATTTAAAATGTGAAACGTGCAATTCAGTGCTATCTTCCTTTGAGGCTTCCAGGGGCACAACCTGAAATTGACCGAACTTGCAGCTGCAACAGAGCAGCTGCATCTGAAAATGTTGCCCTGCAGTCTATGAAACCGTACACCAAAGAGAACTTGCTAGCCTTATAGGCGTCACAGGACTCCTTGACGCTTTGCCAGAACAAACTAGCAAGCTGTATCATTAACAGGATTTTGTCTTCTGGCTAACGTGAAAAATTGTTATGTGAAATGGTTTGTTTCCCATGAAAAAGGGGAAACCTTTTTTGGGGTTTTGGTTAGACATGCCATGCAGCCAAGGAAGCAGCAGTGTGCAAGGGCTGAGAACTTGAAGGCCAGATTCAATCCCCCAGCCTCCTTCCAGGTCCAGACAACCATTTTCAAAAGGGGGGGGGGGGAATCCAAGCAAATAGGAAGTGCCAAGTGCCTGTTCTTTCCCTTCATTGCAAGGGAGTCTTGGAAGACACACACTGCAGCCCTAGAGTGGAAAACCCCAGCTCTGACCTTCCTTGGGCCATTTTAAAAGGGGAAATGTGACCCATAGACTGCATTTGCCTACCCTTGTTCTAAAAAAGGCTGTGGATAGCATGAGCCTTCATTTAGCAAACCACCTGGCAACTTCTGAATGGTGCCACAGAAGGACTCCTGTGTGGTCTGCGCTCTTAGAGGAAATCTCTAGGCCTGCAGCCTTTCTGTGGCAAAACACTAGCCAAGAATGGCGACATTTTTCACTGCCATGAACTGGTTCCCACCTTCCCCTCAGGGGATACTACACTTCTGTAGAAAACGTTGTGTCCCACAGGATGGCTGTCTCGGTTAGAAGGGAACTTGTAAGAGCAGTCTCAGGCCACGTTTCCTCTCAGCTACGTGTCCCCTGTCCAGCACTCCAGGAAGTTAGAGGGAACATTGGTCCCAGGTGAATTTGGGGTTCTGTTAGACTAAATAGCCAGTCTGGCTGACACGTGTTTTTTTTTTACTGTGAATTAGATCCCCAACCATTTCTGTTTCAAAACTGTATTTTCTGTTTCTTTTGCTTGACTGACCAAAATTGCTTTACAGACTGGGAAGCTGGATTCTAGGATAGAAGTCCAATCAGTTTCCTCACTGGGGGAGGATTTGGTTCCCTTTTTGGCAAATCCAGAAATTGAAGGGAGGGGATAATCATTTTTTGGTGAAAGAGTGTCTGTGAAAGGGAACACTGATTGGAAACACGTTGTAAAAAAAAATGATAACCAAACATCTTTAACCACTTCCTCTTGTCCCCAATTGTTTCCTTGCTCTTCAGGACAGAGTGGTGCTGGAAACAACTGGGCCAAAGGACACTACACAGAAGGAGCTGAGCTGGTGGACTCAGTCCTTGACGTGGTAAGGAAGGAAGCAGAGAGTTGTGACTGTCTCCAGGGCTTTCAGCTCACCCACTCACTAGGTGGGGGCACCGGATCCGGGATGGGAACCCTGCTGATCAGCAAGATCCGCGAGGAATACCCAGACCGTATCATGAACACCTTCAGCGTGGTGCCCTCGCCCAAGGTTTCGGACACCGTGGTGGAGCCTTACAATGCCACTCTCTCAGTGCACCAGTTGGTGGAGAACACAGACGAGACCTACTGCATTGACAATGAGGCCCTCTATGACATCTGCTTCCGGACCCTCAAGCTCACAACTCCTACCTACGGGGATCTCAACCACTTAGTCTCCGCTACCATGAGCGGTGTGACGACCTGCCTTCGCTTCCCTGGCCAGCTCAACGCTGACCTTCGCAAACTGGCTGTGAACATGGTCCCCTTCCCTCGCCTCCACTTCTTCATGCCTGGCTTTGCCCCTCTGACCAGCCGTGGCAGCCAGCAATACCGGGCCTTGACGGTGCCAGAGCTGACACAGCAGATGTTTGATGCCAAGAACATGATGGCGGCCTGCGACCCCCGGCACGGGCGTTACTTGACCGTGGCGGCCGTTTTCCGAGGCAGGATGTCCATGAAGGAGGTGGATGAGCAGATGCTGAACGTACAGAACAAGAACAGCAGCTACTTTGTGGAATGGATCCCCAACAACGTGAAGACAGCCGTGTGCGACATCCCGCCTCGTGGCCTCAAAATGGCCGCCACATTCATCGGCAACAGCACGGCCATCCAAGAGCTCTTCAAGCGCATCTCTGAGCAGTTCACGGCTATGTTCCGCCGCAAGGCCTTCCTCCACTGGTACACGGGCGAGGGCATGGATGAGATGGAGTTCACAGAGGCAGAGAGCAACATGAACGACCTGGTTTCCGAGTACCAGCAGTACCAGGATGCTACAGCCGAAGAAGGGGAATTTGAAGAGGAGGCTGAGGAAGAAGTGGCGTGAACGCCGACTTTCTTTCCCTCCCCTTGACTCCTTCTGATTCCCACCAGTCTTCTGAACCCATGGACCATATTGCCTGCGCTGGCATAGACTTGAACATTGTTGGCCACCCTAAAGGAGGGAAACAGCACTGGGTTGAGTCTTTATTCACCTGCCCATCTGAAACAGCATACATTTAACAAGGCATGCGGGTTTAATGGGGGGCAGACTTGGGGAGAGTAGTGGGATTCGTAGCTGTGTTCAGGAATGGCAGCGAGTGGTAATATGTCTAGCTAAAAGCGTTACCAACATACTTTTGCATCCTCCCCTCCCGCCGTATCCTTGCCCCCCTTTCTCTCCTGCCCCCCCCATCCCCACTCGGATGCACCTTCCCTCCAGTGCTGTCTGTCCTGGGTGTTTTGTGGTCATGTGAGTTTTTGTTTTGGGGGATGAGTATGCACTAACTCGTAACTTGGCATTTGTTTTGGGGGTTTTGTCATCCCTGCTGGGCTTAAAGAAATGGTTTAATGGAAAAGTGGGGGGGCAGGGTTGGTTTGAGGGGGAATGGGGCTCGGTCATTAGGGTGAAATGTAGTTCCCCTTTTGAGTGTGTTTGCTATGTCAAAGCAGTCCTATGTCTCCACAATAAACTACTGAATAAGGATATGGGCTAGTGATGTTTTTTTTAAATCTTTTCTTATCAAATCCAACTTTGTGGCTAAAGTATGGCTAAATCATTGTGGCCAGACAGTGGAAGTGAAGCAGGCCCCTCCCTCCACCCTCACCCATCCTAGTGAATTCACCTGAAATCCTCAAGCATCATAATGCCTATTAAATAAGAGGCCCTTCACTACAGAAGAGAGCAGTTCCAGTCTGGTGATTTCTCATTTGCTGAAATAGTATATACTGTGCTCAGCAATTTATTTTCCAGTGCATTAAAACCCCACAGGCAATGATCTTGCCTTAACCAAAACAAAGAGCACAGTTGATGTCCTGAGTTGTGGTGTTTTGGTTGTGTAAGAATGCCTTTGTTGGGTTTAAAGACTGGGACAGTGATGCTACATGATTGAATTCATTTTCAGAAATGTTTTAAACACTGTTCCTCTCCAGATCTTCTCTAAAGGATGTGCATTTTAACGACAAGATGTTGCAATTTTTTTGTGTAGCCTCCAGAAGTGTGCAGGCAAAGATTCCTTATTACGAAGCATATTAGGGATACCTAATGGAAAATATCCATAGGTTGCCTTTCCCACTCCCTTCATTCATCCCATTAGATTGTAATTCTGTAAGACAGGTACCAGTGGAACATGGCCTTTTTCCAGGAAAGAAGGCAGCAGCAGAGAGATGGCAATCTGTTATGCTACTGAAAATTGTGCCCTCAGTTCAGGCTTGAGGTTTGAAGTGCTCGGCTATAGATCTCCCCTTCCTCCCAGGAACTCTTGCGAGAAAAGTCTTCGATCATTGATGTCAAATTACAGGCATTTAGTAGACCTTAATACTTTTAAGGTCAAATAGCATGTTATATTGCCAATTGTACAGTTTCCAAAATAGATCTCTTTTGGATGCATAAAAATAAGGGCAAGGTGCCAGCCACAGAAGATACGATGATGTGTGGAATATATTTATTATTTATCACATGTACTTATTTTTATTGTTTAACACATTCAATTCTCTGTCTGAAAAGTCATAACCCACGGCTTCCAGCTGGGCTCCAGGATCAACAGTCGGTCCAGCTATGGAGGGGGGGGGGCCATGAACACTGTGTGCTTGCTTGCCCCTTTTGTACACTGACTTTCCTGTACAGGCTGCTGATCAAAATCTGGAATTGCTATGGGCTCCTCTGTGTGACACTGTTCTTGGGAACTGATTGCTCCATGACCTAGTTTTGTCATTTGAAAGCTAATTGATGGTTCCTTTTTCTGCAGGTGTTCATGTGGGAGAAGGAATGTCCCCCAACAGCAAAAAATAAAAAACCCACACAACAAAAACAAAAAAGGAAGCATCTGTCAGGGTGTGGAAGGGCAAACAGGTTCAGGTAGTAGAACAGGATCATATTCCTTCCTTGTTTTCACTCTCTCTCCTGTCTGAATAACTGTAATGCAACTCCCACTGGGTAATTACCTTAACTGTACCCTTCAGCACTCTCCCTTAATTGCTGTCAATTCATGAGCCTGATGGGGGAGGCACATTGATCACAGTATATCTAGGGCAGTGTGTGTGATTGTGTGTATCTGGTACAGCAAGACTGTGGAACCACAGCACTGAAGTAGTGGCACAGAGTGCCGAGTCTAACTTACTTTCAAACCCTGCTTATGTACAAAAGACATTTTTGCCCCTGTAAAAGCTCCATAAAAATGAGGTAGCTACTATATGTAGGTCAGTAAAAAAAAGAAAGAAACGGATTCCAAATTCCAAGCCTACATGAGCAGTACTGTAACTTCATTAAGCCAGCCCAAAAGGCACAGGAAATGTACAAGATTCTGAGACATCCTTCCTGATGAAGATATTGGTGATCCTGAAAGCTTGAACTATTTTTTGTGCATTTTTGAAAGCATGGGAGCGATGCTTAGGAGTCTGCTGGAAAATGGGAGTTGTTGAACTATGCTAAACTCGGATGTATAGGAGCTTAACTATGGCTGAAAAATAATGGGAGTGGGGAATCCAACAAGTTGCTCAGGTCCAAGCATTTCCCGTCTTTGCTGCAGGGGCATAAAATGGGAGTTTATGAATGCTGTTATAGTTATGTGTCCACAGTGGGCGAGCAGGAGGAGGAGAGGAGCAGCCAAGCAGCTTATGTCCATCCATTAAATTGGCTCCAATTCACTCTGAAACATTGCAAAACTGATCTGCTTTAATTACAGAAATGCCTCACAGCTTTTACTCATCTTTACAAAAATGCTAGAAGAGGTTAGCAGTCATTGTCATGAAAAAAAGAGGGAACTGTAAGCTGGAAATAGCGTGCGTATGTGCATGTGGCAAGTGGTACGGGAACATACGTTATTCCTAACATCAACATCAGCCCACTTCATTGTTTGCATCTGATGAAGCAAGCTATAGGGTAGTTTATGTGAAATAAAACTTGTTAAAACCTTACTGTCACAAAGTGCTCTGTTATTCTTGCTGTGACACACAAAGAGTTAATAACTGCATCGTCAAGTCCATTCTAATTTCTGGTGGCCCTTCTGAGGGTTTTGCAGGGAGAGGGTACTCAGAAGTGGTTTACCATTCCTTTCATCTTGGGGCATCCTGGGACTGTGTCGCTTGTCCGTAATCGCACAGTGGGGAACTGAACTCCCAATCTTTGGCTCCACAGCCAAGCACCTAACTATCCAGCCACTCCACCTTGCTGCAAATATATAGTTTTTAAATGACAGCTTGAGGGGAGGGGGAACCTTTTTTTGATGTCCCACTTCCAGAATTCTCCAGCCAGCCTGGCCACAGTAAGAGCAAATGTGAAGCTACCATGAACTTTCCTCATAGGAGCATCTGTCTCAGAGATGAGAAATGGCTGGCCCTCCAGATGGGAACATCTCCTTCAGCCCTTCAACATTAGCTATGGGAATGAAGGCTGAAAGGCGTTGAAATCCAGTCGTGTCAGGGACTGCACATTTCTCACACCAACTAGCCCAAGTATTGACTTGACTGGAGGTAGAACCTGGGATCTTCTGCAAACCAAGCATGAGTTCAACTGCGGAGTGTCAAGCCTTCCGTGAGTGTACACCCCTACTGGCTCCATTGGTAATGTCTTACGAGCATAATTTTCTGTATATAAAAACAGTTCACATGCTACTGTTCTGGAATGACTGAGAAACAGAACTTTGGCTGGTGCCGTATAGCTGACTCAGCTCGCCATAGTTTTAATTAAAGCTTCCTGTTACATAGCATAAAGTGAGGGACACGTCTGGAGCAAGATGCTACTAGCACCATCCAAGACGTGACTCCGATCTCCTTCAGTTGACACCACTTAATGTGTTTCCTTATGGCTGAAGAGGGGTGAAACAGACAAATGAAGCTCTGATCTCAGGTCAACGGAGGAGATGAAATAGCATTGCCTTTGAGAATAAATACAGGTAAGAGTAACATGCCCCCAAAGTCTGTCCCTGATCATGGCTGAATGATACCTGGCCCCCCTGAGCTTCTCCCCATGTTTTCCCCCCTACCTAGATTGATTTACAGTTACTGAATAATTGAGTTGGAAGGGGACTGTAAGGCCACTCAGTCCAACCCCTGCTCAATGCAGGAATCCAAAGCATATCTTGCAGGTCATTATCTACTGTAGTTTTCAATACCTTCAGCATTGGGAGCACACATCACCTTCAGAGGTAATCAGTTCCATTGTTGTACTGCTCTAACCATTACAATTTTTTTCCTGATATTCAGCCTAAATCTGACTTCCTATAGTTTGAGGCCATTATTACATGTCCTGCACTCTGGGAAGATCAAGAACAGATCTTGTCCCTTCTTTCTATGACTACCTTTAAAAATAGGGAGAAATCGCAACCTATTATTACAAAGCTGAAGTTAAGAACCAAAATGACTCAGAAAGAGAAAGCTGGGAAACCCAGTGTTTTTATTATAATCATTACTGTTGCTTCTACCAGAGCAGACTTGTTGATCCCCCTTTTTCTAAGGACAATTGACTGATTCTTTTCATCAAGGCCCCCACACTGCCAGTTCTCTCAAAAAGGAGACACACACCCCACCCGCCAAGTTATTTGTGTCCCTCCCCTTGCCATCTCTGGTGCCAGTTTTCTCTGTCAGAAGAGAGCCCTGTGATTCACCCACTGAGTGGAAGTGTTCCAGCATCACAATGTGCCTCTTTGTACAAATTAGAAAGAGACGGCTCAGCACCACCTGTGCTCTACTCTGTTTTGTTCACTTTCCTATTATGACATCTGCTCAGTTTGGGGTGACAAGAGGGAGCATCCAGAATAAACAAGGCAAGACTTCTGCTTTGGTACCTCAGGCTGAAAATATAAACAATGACCTTGCTCGCTAATTAAAATTGGGAAGCAACCTACTGGGAGGTTATCCTGGTTAAATCCCCACTTACATTATTTGTCAGTTGAATTAAATTTTATCCTGCCATTCCTCCACTGAGCCCAAGGCCGTTCATATGTTCCCCCTGCCCCCCTGCAGCCACAAACACTACAATCCTGTGAGGTAGATCAGGCTAAGGGACCATGACTGGCCTAAGTCACATTGTTAAATTTCATGGCTCATTGGGGCCTAGAATAAGCATTGGTTTAATAGCATGCTGCAGAACCTGGCTATTCTCATGCAGCCCAAGAAAAGGAAGGGTTTTCTGGAAGCACCAGCTCAAAGGAGAAAGTGATTCATTCATACGTTGCATGACAAATATGGCTTAGTCAGCCATCACAACACTGCTCCCACCCCTTGACTGACTTCCTATTCAGAGAGTAGCTCCAGCTAAAAGTTCTCACAATTTCCATTATATTCTATCAGGCAAAAACAAAATTAAAATTAAAAAAAAGACAAAAGCATTATGGCACCGTAAAGACTAACTAATATATATTTAATATTATACAGTATTAGTTTCTGGTCCTGTGAGCATCACTTGTCTAAGAGGAAATGTGGGAAGTGATGCTCATTGTGCACATTGTAACAGTGATGTGCATGTTAAGAATTTCTACAATCACAGCTCATTCTTAGACATTCTCTACACATCAGCTTTAAGGTACATATCTGTTCAGAAAAGCACAGCTCCAAAAATTGGAAGTTAGCATTTAGAAGAAATGGGGGGGGGACTGTGCAATTAATAATAGGTGTTTCCCCAAAACTTGCATTATTACCTATTGTGGGTGATCACAGAACAAAGGGAAGGCAATTAGCCTTCAGAGAAAGCATAAAGAAGAGTCGACAACAGATGTCCAAGCCAGCGGAGCCTAAAGGCAACGCCCTAAGTGCTCCCTTTATTGACTTAGCACGAGTTACATAGTACTGTATGTTGTGAGAATTCAGATAGGACACTAGTTACCTAATTGCCACTAAGATTGGCTGAGGAAATTCTTTGATCTAATGCTTTAACTCTAAGCAAAAGGGCAGAATGAGAGGTTACCCTGCCCGCTGAGACCTGCCGCTCCTGTCAGGAGTGTTTGCACGTCGCTGAAACAGAATGCAGCTTACAACCTTGGGCAGAAGTTTCCCACAACCTATTTTTGAACAAGAACTGTATGCTAGGGAAAAGAGAGAGAGAGAGAGAGAGAGAGAGTTAATTATGAATATGATAATGGCAGGTAGATTAGTGATTGCAAAAACTTTGAGTTTTTGAAGTATTCAGACGTGTATTTTTTTCTGTTGTGTATTTTTTTCTGTTGTGTTTCTGTATTGTAGTTATGTTAATTACAAAATTTTTAAAAATTAAAATGAATAAAAACACGGCTCTCCAGTTTCTGAGGAGGGAAGTCCTATTAGTTTACGGTAGCAAAACCAAAACGGTGTTCTTTGAGGATCTGGGAAAAGTTCCCTTTTTAGGACCGTTCATTCCCATTGAAAAAGCACTTCTCCCAAGTTCTGGCTTTGTGGCACCTTTAAAGGCACCTGATGAACAGGCCAAATCAAATGGCAGAATACCCATAAACCAAATAAATTGCAAACACTTATTTTGCAGTGTTGCTTTTTTTTCCACCCAACAGGTTTCCCGCAGGGAACAGGTCTTACCAAAATAGATGAACAAAAGTGAGAAGTTGAGCAAGATGTGGAAAATGTTCTAGCCAGGAGAAGACTTCAGAGAGAGGTCAGAGCTTCTGCTCAGCCCCAGGGTCTCCTCATGCTTGCTCTGTACAACAAACAGCTCCGGCAACATGGTCACAGTAAGGAAGTCTCCGTGAGTGGCTTCGTGGGGGATGGAGGATCTGTAGCAGTCGCTAGCAGTATGCCAGCAATGGACAAATGATGGGTGAGGAGGTGTTCAGAGGACTGTACAGTATAGAACTGCACAGTCAATATATCCCAGTTATTGTGTGGGGTGGGTGGGTGGCTGGCTTAGTCCAGTGGTTCTTAACCTTTGTTACTTGGATGCTTTTGAACTGCAACTCCCAGAAACCCCAGTCAGGACAGCTGGTGGTGAAGGCTTCTGGGAGTTGCAGTCCAAAACTCCTGAGTAACCCAAGGTTAAGAACCAGTGGCTTAGTCCACCAGATTCCTTAAGATGTGCTTATTTTTAGCTTGTTTTGCGGTACCCAGTGTGGTGTAGTGGATAATGTGATAGACTAGGGCTGAGGAGATCCAGGTTTAAATCCTCGCTTGGCCATGGAAACTCATGTCTTTAAATATCTCACGTACCTTAGAAACCCTATGAGGTTCACTATAACTTGGGTGCAATCTGATGGCACGTAACATACACACAACCAATGTATGGAGTTTGGGGGGGTGTCGGTGGCTGGCAACATGAGGAAATATCCCAACACTTTTGAGAATTAGGCCCACAGCTGAGGTGAATAGGTATAATAATGAACAAGTTCCCTAATATTATAGCGATATCGTACTGGTAACGCACTGGTGATAAAACGAGATCCGGGAAGGGAAAATCCCTGCAGAACAGCCAGAGCCTGAATGAAGGTTCACACAGTAATATATGTAGTTACCATATTGAAGGTTCCTTCATTGCATTAACACCCAGAGATTTCAATCTTTAATGTTATAAATTAAACAAAAGATGGCTAGTGTGTTTCAGCTATCTCACAGAGTTTGCCCCTCTTAGCAGGAACATGGTTGCTGTTTTTACCTTTTTGCTGCGCAGGTGGGTTAACCTGCCTGCAAAGTCCCCAATCAATAGCTATGCTGATTATAATAGCTTTCAATTTTTAGCAAAAGCAAAATATATGCTGTTATCAGAACCTTCAGATGCATTCACACGCTGATGTTTTACTTGAATAAACAGCGACTAGTGTCTCATGATGCTCCTGTTGTCATTCTTCGAATGGAATTTAAGTGACATTAATTTTGTAATGTCACAAATGAAAAAAAATTCTTTGTCAATAAAATAAAAGAAAGCATTTGTGTGTATCCGTGTCAAAGCCCATTAGGCAAATGACAACTCAAGGTAGGGCACTGCCTCCCGATGGCTTCACCCTGGTTCCAGCCCTATCCAGCTCTCGCTTAAGGCAATTGAGGTGTGAATAGATACAAAGTTTTCCCCATCCCATTGTAGAAGTGAATTCATTTGCCACTGTTCAATTGCTTGTGTGATCAGCTGTCACTGTACTTATTTTGCAGGCATTCAAAGCAGCAACAGCTCGTGATGAAGCCCCTTTTCCAAGGCTGGTGCTTCTGACTTCTGCCCTCTCTTGGGTGGTGTGCTGAGTTCTAGGCTGGTCAGTGATCAATGCTGGCCCCACCATGAGATGGAGCGAGAGAGCCATTTCAGCAGCAGGTGCTGAGAAACAACAAATGTGCCATCATTGCTCCTGCTCTCTCCAAGGCTCTTTCATCAAATAATTAAACCAAATCCAAGCGTGTAGGAAGCTAGCACGTCAACAAGAAGACTAGGCAGGACCCTTTCCATATGATATGGTAATTTAATGTGAAGAATGGCCTTTAATAACACCGAGAGAGGCATTTCAAAATGTGAGGCTCTAATAGCACATAGATACAGGTTACCAGAAGCACTCTTTTTATTAACGAATTTGCTTTATTTTGCCTCGACATCTCAGCTGCCTTTGATACCGTCGACCACGGTATCCTCCTGGGGAGGCTCTCTGAGCTGGGAGTCGGCGGCCTGGCACTTGCCTGGCTCTGCTCCTTCCTGGAGGACCGCCCCCAGAGAGTACAGATTGGGGAGAATGTCTCGGCCCCGTGGAGTCTCAATTGTGGGGTTCCACAGGGGTCGATCATCTCCCCAATGCTGTTTAACATCTTCATGAGGCCACTGGGTGGGGTCATCAGAGGGTGTGGGGCATCGTGGCACCAGTACGCTGATGACACACAGCTCTACATCTCTTTTACTCCAACTTCAGTGGATGCCGTCCAGTCCCTTCAGCGCTGCCTGGACACTGTACTGGAATGGATGCAGTCAAATGGATTGAGGCTGAACCCAGACAAGATGGAGGTCTTGAGGGTGGGTGGCCCTCCCGTCAGCGGCATAGGTGACTCCCTTTCTTTTGGAGGGACGACCCTTGCCACAAAGAGTGAGGTCCGCAGCTTGGGGATACATCTGGACCCGGCACTAACCATGGAAACCCAGGTGGCGTCCGTGGTCCGCTCCGCCTATTTTCATCTATGGCGGATTGCCCAGCTGCGGCCATATCTTGATCGGGGGGCCCTCACTACTCTAGTCCACGCGCTCGTAATCTCGAGACTAGACCATTGTAACGCACTCTACGTGGGGCTGCCTTTGAGGCTCATGCGGAAACTCCAGATGGTCCAGAATGCAGCAGCCAGGCTTATTAGTGGGGTGAGAAAATATCAGCACATCTCCCCCACTCTGGCTGCGCTGCACTGGTTACCTATTCGTTTCCGCATTGATTTCAAAGTATTAATGATTACTTATAAAGCCCTAAACGGTTTGGGACCTCAATATTTGGCAGATCGCCTCCTCCCACCCAGATCTACCTGAGTCACCCGACATAGCCAGCAGGGACGGCTGAGGGGACTGACGCCGAGGGAGGCCTGGAAGGAGAAAACAAGAAACCGGGCCTTCTCGGCAGTTGCCCCTCAGCTGTGGAACACACTTCCCACTGAAATTCGGCTGGCACCCTCGCTGGGTGTGTTCAAAAACCAACTAAAAACATGGTTATTCAGACAGGCCTTCCCCCCAGACACCTAAGTTCTTTTCCCCCTTTTTTCTGGTTCTTAATGTTGCCATCTTGGATAATATTAATTATAATAATTGCATTATGTTAGTTATTGTTCTACATTGTTTTAATGTGTTTTAATTTTTGTAAGCCGCCCCGAGTAGACGTTGTCTAGGGGGAGCGGGGTAAAAATTGAATGAATGAATGAATGAATGAATGAATGAATGAATGAATAAATAAATAAATAAATAAATAAATAAATAAATAAATAAATAAATTTGCTGCATTTAAATCCCACCTGGAGCCTATAACTGGCCCAAGGCTACAAAGTTGATATTATGGCCAAGGGCGATTTAAGTCCAGGTCTCCCATCTCCTAACCCAGAACCCTAACTGCTATACCACATTGACCCACTATAACATTTCTTGTTCCAGACATCATCATTTCAGGCCAAATGTGTTGTTCAGAACCCCTGTTGCTTAACTGCCTGCCTGGGATTTTGTTACAACATCCCATTAGAGTTCTCATGACCTGAGATTCCCTTTGGAGCACGTGCGCTAACTCTTGCCACAGAATGCAGCAGCTTAAAGCTGTTCCAAAGCTGCCCTTTCACCCCTCCACTGGCAGATGTACATGTCCCCTTTTCCTAGTCTGGCAGGGAGGAGAAAAATATTTGTGGCTAAAGATGAAACAGCCAGACGCTGAAAATAAATGCAGAGCCAGCTCTGTTCAACAAATTCTTAAGCCTGCAGCATTCCATGTATCCTTATGAAATAAACCAGTTTTCCAAAGGCGGCCCAGGGCCATGAAATGGAAGTTGTTTTTAGTTCCCTGCCAAAAAAAAAGGACAATAATCTTAGCATTATCTTAACAGTTACATTTTGGGAATTTGCTAGAGGGGGGATGGTAATGGTGGCAATCCTTTTAGGGGTGCAAAAAGCATGCAGTCAAACAGCAGCTAATTGTCTCTTACAAAGTCTCAGGGAAATTCTGGGATACTACCCAGATTTCAAGGGATGTGGTGGCGCTGTGGGCTAAACCGCAGAAGCCTGTGCTGCAGGGTCAGAAGACCAAGCAGTCGTAAGATCGAATCCACGCGACGGAGTGAGTGCCCGTCGCTTGTCCCAGCTCCCGCCAACCTAGCGGTTCGAAAGCATGCAAATGCAAGTAGATAAATAGGGACCACCTTGGTGGGAAGGTAACAGCGTTCCGTGTCTAAGTCGCACTGGCCATGTGACCACGGAAAGATTGTCTTCGGACAAAACGCTGGCTCTATGGCTTGGAAACGGGGATGAGCACCGCCCCTAGAGTCGAACACGACTGGACAAAAATTGTCAAGGGGAACCTTTACCTTTACCTTTACCCAGATTTCATGTGGATGTTTGGGTGACACAGACATTTGGAGATGAACAAAATTGCTTGAGCCAGGTCTGGGGGTTCAAAGGCAATGTGTGCCTTGAATTTATGTCCTTTATGCAGATGAGTGGTTGTGTGTTACTGGTCCACATGACCATATCTATGAACAAGGGCATAAAGAATGTTCCATTGCAGGGCAAAGTCCTAGCTCAGCCCAAGTTCTGGTCACTTTACTTGATTCTTGCAACTCAGCACCAATTATGTCTTTATTAAAGTAACAGAGATGCATATTGGCCAGCATTTGCTCTTGGGCAATATTGTTATGCCTCTATGGTTCTCTGAACAATTCTAAGTGTTATGATCCTGGCTTAATTTCTTTGAAGGGGAGTATCCAGACTTAGCATGCCTTTGTAATATTTGCCTTACAGTAGGACCCTCTTATCCATGATATCAGTATCCACTGATTCACTTATCCACGATCTGAAAATATAAAAATATTAAAAGAAAAAAAATATTTTCACATGTATTACCAGAACTGGCCACTTTTTATTGAAGAATACATAGCATGGTTTCTATTAATGGATATTTTTTACCCTTTTACAATGCTCTCTCTCTTTATATATATAAACAGGAGGTCACAAAAGAGGTAGAAGGAAAACACAACAGAAATAAGGCAAAGTGTGGTTTCCTTGGTCATCTATAGCAGAATATATAACTAAAACAATAAACCAGGCCTAATTAAAAAAAACATGGTTTAATGTGATGTGAATACAGCTTTCTGATGATGATCATAGTGGTGGTAGTGATGGTCATACTGAGAATGATGTTGATGATAATAATAATTAATAATATGGCCTGGTAGGTTGATAGGACCTTTATCTGAATAAGGTCCCCAAGTCATTTAGCAACTTGGTCTTCTTGTCTTACATACTGACAAGTTGACCAATGAAAAGCAGACAGTTGAAAGTATTTAGAATGGCAACAGTTCCTCAAATGCATCCTTTGTGATGACTGCTTGTCAACAGTCTTCAAGAATATACATCTATTTCTCCCTTTATTGACACTGTATTGTACTGTAATTGGAGCATTCTTTGGCACTTCCCTTCTTTGGGATTGGGATGTAGACTGATCTTTTCCAATCCTCTGGCCACTGCTGAGGTTTTCAAACTTGCTGGCATATTGAGTGTAGCACCTTAACAGCCTTATCTTTTAAGATTTTAAGTAGTTGAACTGGAATGCCATCACCTCCACTGGCCTTGTTGTTAGCCAAGCTTTCTAAGGCCCACTTGACTTCACTCTCCAGGATGTCTGGCTCAAGGTCAGCAACCACACTATCTGGGTTGTGCGGGACATCCAGATCTTTCTGGTATAATTCCTCTGTGTATTCTTGGCACCTTCTCTTGATGTCTTCTGCTTCTGTGAGGTCCCTCTCATTTTTGTCCTTCATCATGTTCATCTTTGCACAAAATATTCCTTTAATATCTTCAATTTTCCTGTACAGATCTCTGGTTTTTCCCTTTTGTATTATTTTCCTCTATTTCTTCGCATTGTTCATTTTAAAAAGCCCTATTGTCTCTCCTTGTTATTCTCTGGAAGTCTGTATTCCATTTTCTGTAACTTTCCCTATCTCCCTTGCATTTTATTGTCCTCTTCTCTGCTGTTTGTAAGGCCTCATTGGACAGCCACTTTGTTTTCTTGCATTTCCTTTTCTTTGAGATGCTTTTTGTTGCTGCCTCCTGTACAATGCCACGGGCCTCTATCCATAGTTCTTCAGGCACTCTGTCCACCAAATCTAGTTCCTTAATCTGTTCTTCACTTCCACTGTGTATTCAAAAAGGATTTGGTTTAGATTACACCTGTCAAGCCCAGTGGTTTTTCCTACTTTCTTCAGTTTTAGCTTGAGTTTTGCTATAAGAAGCTAATGATCAGAGCCACAATCAGCTCCAGGTCTTGTTTTTACTAACTGTATAGAGCTTTGGCTGCAGAGAATATAACAAATTTATATAGTACTTGTTAAATAAATCAATAGGAAAAAACAAATACAAGCTACTCTAGAGCTCTGGCAAGTGGATTTTTTGAATCCTATCCATCAGTATGGGAGCATTTAGTAGCTGGCTGGGTAGGTGGGGCTCATCAGCCTTGGAAGGCAACCCATCTAGGAGAAGGAAAACTCCAATTTCAAACCTCCACTGCCTTGTGGCTATGTCCACTGATGGAAAAGGCTTCAAGAGTTAACCTCGAGGCAAAATCCAGAGCCAGAGTCTGTCATTCTGACAACTCCTGCAACATCGCTGGAACTAGTTGTATTGGCCCATGCCTTTCCATTGGACTAATTCATCGATGTGGAGAGGGGGGATTTGCTGCTTGGGTAATAGCCTATCTTTCATATTATTTTACCCAGGCTTCGTGCTCTGGAGAGTACACTCCAGCTTCGCATACAGTGTCGAAGCAAAATCAGGGAGCTGGACAGGGGACAGATTGTATTTGTTTTCAGTGTGGAAGGGATGGTCACTCTCAAATTGGCCTTCTCAGCCACACTAGACGCTGTTACACGTCCTCCATACAAAGCACATTACCATAGTCTCTCGAGACTGAAGGATGCCTACATTAATTGACACTATTCTAACAGCCATGCTGTTTTTCTCTTAATTTATGCGTACAGAGATATCAGACCCCACTCAAGCAGGTAGGATGACATTAGCCATCAAAGACCATTAAGATGAACTACTTACACCCAGACCACTACACAAAAGCCTTGAAAGATGTTGATACAGTGGGGTCTTGACTTGAGAACTTAATCCGTATTGGAAGGCAGTTCTCAAGTCAAAAAGTCTGTAAGTCAAGTCTCCATTGACCTACAGTGCATTGAAAACCAATTAATCCCGTAACAGGCCGTTTTTGTTCCATTTTGGTTTTTTTCTGGTCTGTAAGTCAAATCTCAGTCTGCAAGTCAAACCTAAATTTTGCGGCCAGAGAAGTCTGTAACTCAAAAAGTCTGTAAGTCAAGCCGTCTGTAAGTCAAGGGTCCACTGTATTGTATAGCCCAAACTCTGGTTGGTCCCTAGAATTTGCTGGCACCTTAACTGAAGCTTCAGGTAAGCAGGAAAAAAGCACAGCAAAAGAACAGAAAGGGGGCAGGCCAATAGCTACCATTTCGCCCTTCCTCCCCACCCCACCCCCCAATCTGAAGCTTCCACCCCACAGTGAGCTAAGGCAGTCACAGGCTTCATACTTCCGCTATCAAAAAGCCACAAAAGGAAATACTGCTTTTTGAAATGCACTACAGTCAGCGCTAGTAAGCTTTTTCAGTTTTCAGGAAGGGCTGCGGTCTCCTGGATAGGAGAAAAGATTGTCCACCTTGGTGCTTCAGCAGCATGGCCTTGTAATGGAGTGAGCCGAGGACGATGGGATCCCGGATCAAGTAAGACCAGGGGCAGGGTGCTGTGAATAACTGGGGTGGATCATCCTGTCTAGCTTGCTCAGCTTCAGCTTGCTTCAGCTCGAGTTTTGCAGGGCTCAAAGACCAGCCCCCGATTTCTGAACTTCTCAGATGTTTTGTGAGGGATGTGGGTCAGGAAGACCACCTACAATGCTACCAAGCAAGCTTGCTGTGGGGCAACTTTTCCAGTGTTGCACTACTTTTACTAGCACCTCGGGGAATATTGCTGACCCACTTGCTGAGTCAGGCCTGGTAGTGGCCCTGAAAGGGCTTAAGAGTGTCCCAAAATACCATGGCTGATAATCTTCAGTGAGCGCAGTAAAAAAAACTTGGTAACCTGGACACAGGAAGATCTCGGTTTTAACAACTGAGATCAGGGGAGGTTGTGGAACTCCCACCTACAGGAGATCAGTCTGATCCCCTCTTCGCTTCCTTCCACAGGCAGGCGAATACTTTTCTCTTCAGGCAGTCTTTTTCTCAGTGACTGGCTGCCTAAGACTTAAGCTTTTTTCGTTCTCTTTCGGATGGATGCGGTTGTTTATTCATCCCCTTCCCTTTCCAGTTTTTATATTGTTGGTTTGTAATATTGTAAGCCCTCTTGAGAAGAAAGGTGGGGTATAACAATTTTAAATAAACACATGAATGAATGAATGAATTTATGGCCCTCTTATGCTAAACCTCTTAGGAATTCTGTTGGACTACAGTTCCCATGAGCCCTAGACAGCAGAACCAATAATGGGAGATGATGGGAATTGTGACTCAACCATGTCTGGGAGGCCAATCCATTGCTCACCCCATGTTGTGATCACCGTGTGGTGCAATCCTTGGAGGAACGGCAGGAACTAGGGAGTGGTTGGGGGCTTGACAGCTTTTTATGAAACTTTCCTTCATTAACTCAGACCAGGGGTCTACTAGGACCTATTCCAGCTGGCAAGTGGAGAAGATGGCCAGAGGTAAGGGCCTCCCTAGACCTGCAACGGTCAGGAATCTTTTAGTTGGAGGTATGCTGAGGTTTGTAGCTGGGACTTTTTGCATGCAGCACATATTGAGCAGATTTCCTTTAAACTCTCTCATGTGGTTATTGAAATCATGGGAGACTGCTGTACCTTGCTGCCAGACCACTGACCATTAGAAACAGCAAGTGGTCAGTGGCAGCACCAAACAGGAAGTGAAGCGCACACTTCCTGCCCACTTACTCCAGCAGCTGGTTGACTTCCTGCCTGCCCTCAATTGCTAGGTTTCTTTGAAGGAAAGTCATTTTTAAGGCACACATCATTAATCAACTGGAAAGTCAAGTAAGGCTGCAGTCTGAAGTATACGGAAAAGTTAGATGAGATTCACCTATACAAAATATACTGCTCTTTCCCTTCTACCCCTCAGAGCTAAAATGCACGCCGTTCTTTCTGTGTCATTTTTCTGGGCTTACTGACAACACTACTGCCCATCTGGACTGGCAGACATTCCCCAAGTTCCTTCTGCCAACTCTGGTTCTGATACCCCTTTTTTAACCACAGATGCCATGGAGGGTTAGGAGGAAGTCTGTCTGCTCTAGGATCTCCACCACACAGAGATGGAGGCTGGTCTCTCCTCCCTCATGTGAAAGTCAGCTTAAGCATTTCAAACAGTCTTGGAGTATTGCATCACTAGCACAACAACATGAAACAAACAGCACATTGTGGGCATGGGTGTTCACAGATCCAGGAAACAACTGTGTTATAATAACCCCTTCTCCATGCGAGTCTAATTAGGGCCTGTCCAGACAGGGGAAGTTGGAGCTTTCTGGTTTGCACTTAAAAGGTTCCTATCTTTAGCACAATATGTTTTATCTCTCACTTGAGCAATCTTTCCATTCACACTGGACATGTTGATTCTTCTGTGAGAAGGGTGCATGCAGTCCTTGGACTGCTGGCTTACTCGTGTGCAAAGTTCACGTGGTTTACTCATGAGTAACACAGCAGCTGTGGCAGTCAAGTTTATGATGGTGGTGCTGGCACAAGGGGAAAATGTTGGGGTGAAGGTTGGGGAGATGGAAGGAGATACACACACACCCCCAATTTCTCAACTATGTCTTCAGCCAGGGCTCTGTTGAGGTTGTGTTCCGTTGTGGGGGCTGAAGCCCATGGATTCAACATAGCCCCCTTCCTTGCATTTTCTTACATTTGTCATTCAACAGTTTGCTGTGACTTGCCTTTTTCTCTTTTTCTTTTTTCGTGGTGTATTAAAAGATCAATGCATGATATTTGAATTGTGCTGCATCAGTTAGGGATATATTTTTGAAAAGAGAGATGAAGATAAAGAAGGTTTCTCCATCCTCCCTTTTAATGTCACAATTCACCTATTACATTATAGGGTTGTCACCTCCGATCATGTTACCTACAGCTCTATATGGGTGCAAACTAGCCATCTGTACAGGCTACACAATGGGATAATTAGGAGTGTACTGAATTGTGCCAAAAAACCAAGAAGTTCCTAGCCCCTGTACATGAAAGGAGCAGGACCACTCTTAAAGGTACCAGTTGGATTGGTCCAAGTAGAAATATGTGTGAACAACACAATTTGGTTCAAACCAAACAGCGATCCAAATACCAATCTATATACTTGTCTGGACAGGCCCTAAACCTCATCAAAATAGTGTATTTCCCTCCTCCCCATCCCAAAAGACAATGGCAAGATTTCATCAAGGTGGCAGAAATGAAAGGAGGACACTTCAGGGATCTCATTTGCAGCAATGATGGGGTGCTCTCCCAATATCGTTAGACCACAATTACACAACTCCTAACAACTGGCCATGATGGTTTATCGGGCTTTATGGGATTTGTAGTCCTACAACATCTGGAGGCTCACACATTCCCTACTCCTGGTTTCAGTTGAGACGCTAAACACAGTATGTTCTTGAATACTAAATACTGGTGGTGCTAGAATTTTCCAGGTCCTAGGAACCAGGTTTGTCTCTGTCATGTGCAATTCTATTTGGCCATGCTAAGGTGGGATGAAAATGTTTGGAAATGACACAGAATCTTCAGCTGGCAGTTCTTGATCCACAACACAGCCCCCCCCAACCCAAGTGAAAGTGAATCACCACCATTGTCTCAGTAGAAAGAGCATCAACTATGGAACATAGATATAAACAGTCAAAACTGAAGAGTAGAATACTGTAGCATTCCATGAGATTTTTATTTTCACTCTCTTAGACACCATGGCTCCAATTGGCTCTGCCATTTAAAAAAGCCGTGTGAAGTACAGCCATCTGAGCACACACCTCATAATTCATTATGCTCCAAAAAATTGTGTTTTTGCCCAGAGTGGGAATATTTCCTCTCTTTTTTGGAATACAACTCCAAGAATCCTTGCCCATGGTACTCATGAGATGTTGGCTATTGTAGTCCAAAAAGCAGCCATTCTATATTCTCTGGTCAATGTTTAGAGCAGTTTTGGGTTCACTGATTCCTCTTGTCTCTCCAGAGAAAATCCACAGAAAATATTTGATCTCTTCTTTGAGGCTGCTTGTCCAACTACTGAAGATGATGGTGAGTCTTAACACTGATGGGTGGAGATCTTTTGGGAGGATGGTGAGGAGTGGGGCCATCCCTGTCATTCGGGAGAAAGACAGAGGCAGCTGTTTTCCCCTCTCAAAGCCTCCATCTGTTCACCTCTGTTGAAGAGTGAGAGGCCTGTACTCCTTCCCTAGACAAGTCAGGTGCCCCCAGGTGAGTACTGTTTTCGATTACAGTACCAGTGTAAAAGGGCTGTGGTCTTCTCCATGCACTTGCCGTGAAACATCTCAGAAGCATTTAGCTGGCCAACACTGAAAACCAAGTACAAGATTTTGATTTTATTATTTTAGGTTGTAATCCTGCATCCATTTGTCTCGGAATAACTCCAATTAAACCAAATGAAATTCATTAGGATTGAGTAGACATGTATAGGATCGTGCTACCTACCCCATTCAGAAGGCCTGTCTTCTTCCATTCAGTTCTGTGTGTAGATCAAACCCAATCATCTAAACAGATTAGGTAATCACGGAGGGCAGGACTGTTCAGGAGGCACCGGCGTGTCCATTCAAATGCCATGTTTCCCTTAGCCAGCACGTGGGGTGAGCAAAGAGCTGCTGCTGGAACTGTTTTGTGTTTACATTCTCCAACGCAAGTGTGGGCGCAAAGTTAGGCAGCTGTAAACCCCTGTTAGGAACTGCCCTGTTTTAAATGGCTCTATCCAGGTTCAGAGGTGCCCTGCCCTCTGCTCTGTAATGTTAAAAATAAACTAAAAAATTGGCAATGCAACATTTACTGTTGGCCCTCAAAACCAAAATCAACAACAGCAATAGGAAGACCAACCCAAGACATACCTTGAGCTGTTTGTGGCTTCTGAGGCAAGCACAGAAATATCCCTACATAGATTATGATCAAAGTTTTTGCCGTGTAAGAGTGAAGACTCCAACTGCAACCTTGAGCAAAAGCTGGGTGGAGGTTGTTAGGTAGGCACTGCTTTCATCTGTGTCCCAATTTGCTATCAGCAACTTGCTGCCAAAGGCAAAAAAAATGAGATGGCATTCACTGCCTTCCATTCTAAGCACAAACGCTATCTGGGCTGGCAGCTGGTGATGGGACAGCATCTTCCACCACATCTGGAAAAAGCAGGTTTGCTTAGGAGACAGAGGCAGGCCACACTTAGCACCTAACTTTCTCCTCCCACACACTGATACTGCCTTCTGGCATCTGTTGCTGGAGGCCACCACCCCACTCTGCTTATGGGTAGAGCCGGCTTTATTCAGTGGTCCATGGTATGGCTGGCTCCTGCCCTGTTTTTTTTTTACAGAACTTCAAAGTTTTCATAGGCAGGCCATCTATATCTCCTTACACCATCATCCCTCTTATTTCTAATATGCTCCGAGCATCCCTATAGAATGGTGCCCAACTGTAGCACTCTCTCCTCTTTCCTGCGGTTTTCTCCAGATGGTTGGAGACAGCAGTTGGGTAGTTGTTAAAAATAATAAGAAGAGGGGAACTGGAAATCATCGTATAAGAGGCTGCCTTGCATGCAAAACCCCAGCCCTGCCCAGAGACAACACAAGGCAGCATGAAGCCCTTTCATCATCTCCTGCCAGACTCTCTCCTTCCTCTGTGTGTGTGCACATGCACTTGAGACCACATTGGTTAGTTTCTGAAATGGAGGTGCTGAGAGCATGCCTGCCTGCTGCCTGAAAGGCCGACTCCGAGGCACAGCGGTTGTAGGGCTATGGCTGCACAGTGCCACATGGAAGGCTGTGCAGAGTGAAGGCACTCTTTATTGCAGAGTATGGCAGAGATACTTTTTTTTTGTACTATAGTGCCCAGAAATAACTGTACTGACTGGAGATTGTGTGTCCCCTTAAAAGTAACTATTCTGAGATCTGATGGGTTGTTGTTGCTTTTCATATACTGAGTGACAGCGCTGAAAATAACTGTCGGGTCGGAGCGCTGCTGACGCCTGGCTGATATTAAACCATGTATTTTGCAAAGGTACTAGGTCCCATGGGTCTGTTTAAGGAGCTTACTGTATACCAATGGTCCCCCAACCTTGGGCCTCCAGATGTTCTTGGACTTCAACTCCCAGAAATCCTAGCCAGCAGAAGTGGTGGTGAAGGCCTCTGGGAGTTGTAGTCCAAGAACATCTGGAGCCCCAAGGTTGGGGACCACTGCATACCATACACTCCTTGCACAATATGAATGTTTTTGATCTAGAGTTTCTTCAGACGGGCTTCTGTGTCCCAAAAGTTGAGAGAGAAGTAGCAGATTTTCCAGCTTTTGTAATGTATTATCACACCATTTTTACTTAATTGCCATTTGCACATTACTGAAGCTCTTTTGCCTGCTGTATCAACTATGTTTCTATAATCTGCAAGAAAGAGTCCTATAGTGGCTTCTGGATGAATCCAACATGAGATTCTCCAAATATTCCAGGAAAATCAGTCCCTAAATCCAATATGCAGACGTGTAGATTTTGCTCACCTGCCTCTCTGAGAAGGGCATTAAAGTTAATTACTTGCACCATGAGGTTCTCAGAAGTTTGCTTCTTCTTGTTGTTGTTTAAAGGAAACTGCTATGATTCTCCTTGGGAATTGTAATCTTGCTGCCCATTAGGCTTTATAGAGGGTACCTCCCAAAGAACTATAACTCCCAGTTATTGTTGTTTTAAATCAGCAACAGAGAACAAAGACCTAAGAAGCTGATGATGCAGACAATCAACTTAAAAGCCATTCTACAGTGGGCAGGGAAACCTGTAGGTGTGCAGATTTCACTGGGCTGCAGTTCCTACAATTCTTCAAGAATATTGGGAGTTGAAGTCCAAAAATATGAATGAGCACAACCCTAACCATTATAGCTGCAATTCAAGCACATTCTGAAACATATGCCATCTGGTCTATAACTCCTTTGTACCCACACATCCACACATGTCCATGTTTTGTCCAGTCACAATATTTGCAATCTCAAGAAATAAATGTCTCCATTCAGCAGATATCCATTCTACAGATATGAGGCTAGGCTTCTCAGTTATTAAGCTGGAAGAGGGGACTTGATTCAGAGTGGGCCTCGTGGTGCCTTCTGGCCGTCCCCAAGCTCTGCTTCCATATAAAGCCACTGGAGAGGTATTCTGTGTTTGAAAGGCTGACCTTCTCTCTCTCTCTCTCTCTCCGTGCAGATCCTCAAGTGCTCAGGCAGTTCCCTCAGGAGTTCGATGACCAGGTCTGTTCTCTTTTGCAAGGGGGGGGTGCACAGCAACTCCACCATCACTTTCAGTCCTGTGCTAGAGTTGCTGCCTTTTCCCTACGGGGGGCAATGAGGATAAGCCAGCATTCCAAAGGATCCTGGCTTACCGATGAACTCGCTGCATGCTGGGGAACATGGGCTGCTTGATCCAAATGACTCCTTCTTGCTGGTTGAGTAGTCCTACCAATGTCATTGCTGGGAGCCACTGAGGTCCCTACCAACACTACAGTGATGGGCACAAAGCCCTGTGGCAGTAGTCCCCAACCTTGGGCCTCCAGATGTTCTTAGACTACAACTCCCAGAAGCCTTCACCACCACCTCTGCTGGCCAGGATTTCTGGAAGCTGACGTCCAAGAACATCTGGAGGCCCAAGGTTGGGGACGACTGCCCTGTGGTACTCTGAGAGACACCCAAGCACCCCTATGTACTATAAATCCCTGCAAACTAACTGGGTGGAACATTTCCTTCCTTCCTTCCTTCCCATAGGCCAAGGTAGGAGGGTTGCCCACATCTGGGCTATGCCAACCAGACATTGCTGCCATCTAAACCAACCTAAAGTCTTCTGGCTTCTTGCTCCCAAACCAACCAAGAACAGAGCCAGGTTTACAAGGCTGGCTTGGGCAGGGCTCAACAAGTCAGGAACCTTGGTTCAGAAAGCAGACTAAGCCATCTGTTTTTGGTTAGTTTTCACTGGCATTCAAGGTTCAAGAGTTTCTTGCAAATCTAGATTAAATTAACAAGGATACAGAATTATTCAGCAGCAGCAATTAAAACAGCTTTATATATAGATCACAAAAGTAGCTAGCTAGTAACCCAGAAATGCACAATGCAGAATATTTTGTTTTACTGTATTTTTAAGTTGTCTTCGACCAAATGGGCTGGCTGGAACTGCTGGGCAGGCTTCCTGTTCTTCGTGGTTAGCACAGAGACCAAAGGGAGATAAAGACTTGTTCATCCTCTGCCAGTTTTCTTACTTGCTAGAAGGGAATTCATTGTCCTATACAACTACCCGATAGCTTTTAAAATGTGAGGTTGCATTAAGAACTTGGAAGGGAAATTTTTTAAAGAAAAGTAGGGAGAGGCAGTAAGGACTAGTGGTTAAAGAAGTTGGCTAAGTCTTGGGAGCTCCAGGTTTGTGTCCTCACTGAGCTATGAAAGCCACTGGGGGATCTTGGGCTAACCACTCTATATGGCCCTACCAGCTTTACAGTGCGGCTGTTGTGAGCACAATGTGGGGAAGAGGAAGCCCTCTGTGTTGCCCTGAGCTCATTGGACAAAAGACAGGGCATAAGCACAATGTAGAAATAAATAATAAACAAATAACAAGAAAGAAGGGATGAGCAATCTAAACTGGTGGGAAACAGCTCTGGGTATTCCTGCATGTCTGAGCACACTGAGGGGCTGACTACATTGACAAATAATGTAGGAAATTTTCCAGGATTGGGACAGTCAGATTCATGCTATTTTTTGTTGACTACATGTTGTACAAATCAATACTGTACAAGTCAGTCTGGAGTTCCCCCCCTTAATCTATACATTTTTCTGCAGTGCTGGGGCTTCAAAGTTTTTGAAAGTGAATGCATTCATGCTGCTGTTACAGGCAGCATGATTGCTTGGGCCAAGGCAACTTGATGGCTGAATGGGTGACCAAAAGCTGACTCTCCCAGTTTCCTTGCTCAAGGTGGGGAGAAAAGAAGCAAAGGGGTACTCGTGGCAGTGGCAGTTCCGCTCAACCAAGCACCAAAATGTCTGTAAAGTGTTTATTTTTATTAAAGGTTTGGTGTCAGCACTCATGTGTTGGGGAACCTAGAAAATCAAGAGAGAGAGAGAGAGAGAGAGAGAAGAGGAAGTCAGCAGTCAGCCCCTGTTTAGAAGACTAGCTGGGAGAAATCTATTTGCTTTAGCCAACTAGACAGGAGTCAGAGAAGAGGAAATTGGCAGCTGGCCCCTGTTTGCAGCTTGTTAAAGTAGCTCTGCTGTAGCTATGCCTCCTGCAAATCTGGACAGCTATAGTCCAGCTGCTTTACAAGCAAGGGCTGACTACCAATTTTGTCCTCTCTCTGACTGCTGTTTGGTCAGCTAAAGTGAATTTCCCCAGGGAAATATGACTTCCCATGTGTGATTTGACAATGGATTATGTTGCATTTTTCCTGCTGTCTGGTCGCACCCAGAACAGCAAGCAGACAGGAATGCACAGCTTATAGGCGAGCAGTGGGAGGGAGAGGAGACTTTATACTAACCACTGGGAATCTTTGTCATCTTTAATAGAACAAAAGAGCCTAACTAACAATCCTGCCCATTCTTTGCACTTAGTGCCTATACAGTGGGGTCTTGACTTGAGAACTTAATCTGTATTGGAAGGCGGTTCTCAAGTCAAAATGTTCTCAAGTCAAATCTGCATTTCCCATAGGAATGCATTGAAAACCATTTGATCCGTATCTGCTCTTTTCCGTCCATAGAAACTAATGGGAAGCTGCTATTCTGCCTTCGACCACTAAAGGGGGATATTTTGTTTCTTTTTTTCTTAGGTCAAGAAAGGTTCAGGGAAGGCAGGGAAAATACAGTCCAGGCAGCACTAGGCAGTCTGAAGACTCCCAATCCACTCTCTAAACGCTGGGAGGAGTGAGGAAGCAGACAGGCACCCTTTTCACTGGCCAACAGTTAACTGAAAGTTCAAATTTTGCACTTTCCCTGCCTCCCACGTGGTTTTTTTTAGTTCTTAACTCAAATCTAAGTATGTACGTCAAGTCAATATTTTCCTATGAGAGTGGTTCTTAAGTCAAAATGTTCTTAACTCAAGGCGTTCTTAAGTCAAGACCCCACTGTACTGTGATATATATATAATTTAGGTGTTGTTTGTATCAATTTTAATGGGCTCCAAATGTGACTGTAAATTGTAAATTGAGATCCAAACTACTGATCTTAGAATAAGTCCCACTGAACTGAATGGGGCTAACTTTTGAGTTGGAGTGCCCAGTGTGGTGTAGTAGAAGATTAAGTGATGGGATAGGACTGAGGAGACCGGTTTGATTTCTGACTTTGCCATGGAATATTACAGGGACGGGGGTGGGAATTGGTAAAAACACTCCTTAAATACTTTACCTACTGTACCTTCAAAACCCTATTTGGGTCGCTATGAGTTAGTTCTGACTTGACCACACGTAATAACACCTTCTGAGTACACAAGAAATGCACGTTGGTCTCTAAATGCTCAAGGGGTTTCCATGCAATCGAAAGTCTTCCCCCGGATTCCCATTTCAGTATTTCTGTGTTCAGCCTGATGTATGCCCTGTAATAACTAAGATCTCTTTGCTCTTTCCTTAGGAATCAATCCAGATGCTGCCCAGGTTTTGTTTCCCTTTTGACATAGAAAGGTATGCAAAACCCTGCAAGAATAGGGGCTTCCCTGCTAACACAGGCTTACTTTCTACCCCTCAGGGTTTCCTCCTTTCAGTTTAAGGTTACTAACTTTTCTGATAAGTAATCCGTCTGGCTTGTTTCCTCAGATCAGGCAACTATTTACTGTTAACAGTGGACATTTTCAAAACCACCGAGAGTGTCCTGCCCCCTTTAATTCAGAAATTGCATGTACCATAGCTGTTGCAACGTTAGGGAACCCTACCTTAAAGGAGGGTTGGCGGGATAAATCGAATTTAACTTACTGGTAGATAGTTAGATGAGTTACCAAGGATTTCTGACTTTGGTAATTGTTTAACAACAGCAGTGAGAAAGATGAGGTATCAACTTGAAGGCATGGTACGCCATTGGGAATTTTTTTGTGTGAAGGACTATGACCTTTATTCTGGTAAAAAAAGAAAGAAAGCTAATTCTGTAAGACAAGCTGGCCCACACCACCTGACAGAACACAAGATGAAACTGCTCAGCTACAATTCACTGGCAAATAATTCAAGGGGGTGGGGGTGGGCAGCTTGCTTCTTACAGGAAAGGATTGCCCCACAACGTGTTTATGGGAAACTGAATTGCTATGCTAATTTTTCACCAGGAGCCTCAGTTGGGTGGTCTGGGACATACCCACTCACATTGGATTCCATATTGTAAGAAGAGGCCAGCTATTTCAGGCTAAAAGGCCACCCTTAATGCCAACCCAAGGCTCGTGGGAAACCCACAAGCTAGTCACGAATGCCACAGAACCCTCCTGTTTGCGTTCCTTAGAAACTGGTCTTCAGACATGACTCCATGATGCAGGAGGGCCTAAACCTCCTTCCATGAATTGCTCCCACTCCATTGAGCCCTGCTCAAGTGGCTGACAATCAGCTTGCTAACCTCTTATGGCAGCAGATGCCAGCCTTTTAGAAAGTATATACTGTGTGGGGAAGGGGTACAGTATTTCCTTTTCACCCTTCTGAATCTCTCCCCCTTCAGCTTCCATAGATGATGACCCTGAAGCCACAGCTAACTCATGGGGGGGGGGGCGGCTCCATCCCAAGTGAGGGAATGAAGCATCCCCAACTCCATTTCGGCTAGGGGTTGCCCTTATCTTATGAGGCTTTATTATTTCAATTTGAGGATTATGAGATTTCTTCCACGTCATGCAGCATTTTATTTACCCCTCCAGTTTGTCATGGCTTCTGCTTAGAAATGAAGCACAGTTATTGCTTTTGCTTTGTTGGCTCCACAACATAGAACATGATTCACCTTCAGGTGAATTTACTCTTTAGTAAACTAAATGACAGCATCATGCATCGGACTTAGTAAGATGCTGCCCACAAAAATATACAGCATGTAATAATAAACTGAGCCCAGTTTTGTAAGCTCTAGTTCTAGTTGGGTTTCCCTCTCCGCATTTCTCCTGTTGCCTCTTTTACACTCTTCCCCCATTTCCTGCATAGGGTCAAGGAGAGCCCCATGGTCCAGCATTTCACTTTTGCCCTCACCGACATGGAGGGGAAACAACGCTTCGGGTTCTGCCGACTGGCCGTTGGTGTCCGCAGCTGCCTGTGTCTCCTCAGGTAAGGGGGTTCGCGCTAGCTTAGCTTTTTCTCACAGGAAGGATTTAAAAAAAATAATAACTCAAAAGAGCCATGTCATTTAGGTGTAAAAACAAAAATCTGGATTGGGGAATACCTTTATAGCACTGGTTCTTAACCTTGGGTTACTCAGGAGTTTTGGACTGCAACTCCCAGAAGCCTTCACCATCAACTGTGCTGGCTGGGGTTTCTGGGAGTTGCAGTTCAAAAACATCCGAGTAACAAAGGTTAAGAACCACTGCTTTATAGGATTGCTACAGAGTCCTGCATGATTTTTTTTTGCTTTGTTCTGTTCTGTTTTGTTTTTGTTTTGTTTTAGGATATAGATATTATAAAAATAGGGAACTAAAGATCAGACAAGGAAATAGATCATCTTTTGTACCTCTTGTGTAGTGGGTCAGTGTGATTTATTTCCCCGTAGTTATGGGACTTATTGGGGAAACATCCTGTAGCCCAACCTAGACCCATGTCCAAGCTGTACCAGAGGATTTGACCCAAGCCACAGTACTGCTTCTGTGGATCCCTCCATTACTTCGGTGAGGCCTACAGGCCCATTTTACTAGCTCACAGTAGAGAAAGGGGTATCGACACAGTAGATTTTATGTCTAACAAGCAAAAATTTGAATGTACAGGTGAGCTTTGCACATACAGAAGCAATTTTGATAAATTGGTATTCAGGAGGATCCAGGCATAAGGGGTGATTGATCTTAGTGAGGCAAAGAGCCATGTTTCAGATCTACCAAATGTTCAGTCATTAAAAATACTCTCAAGGGTACAGGCTCAAGGAGTGGGGCACGGCCAAAGAGGCTAATTTGCATCTTTTAATTTTTTGTTTTAATGCTGTTATTTTAAGCATATTGCTACAGTTACATCTCTAGTAGATCCATGGATCTTCCCACTCAAATTTCATTCCCCACATACTCCTACCCTTAAATGGCAAAATGGGATAACAATGCTGATCAATCTTACCAGGTTGTTTGCAGGATAAGGTATGTGTGAGGCATGGAAGATTTGAGAGCTCTCTATGTGTTCTGAGTTTCATTCACCAATGGCCCTGTAGGTAAAAAATGTGATTGCCTTCCTATTGCAGATGGGAGGCTAAGAGAGAGAGAGAGAGAGAGAGAGAGAGAGAGAGAGTCTCCCTCCATAGTAAGATCTGAACTAGGGGCTTCCAAGTTCACAGCTTAATCCCTTAGTTTCTCTACAAAAATTGATAGGACCTTCCTCATACATGATACAGTATTGGCATGTGAAATAAATGTTATTCCATTTGCAGTTATCTGCCCTGGTTTGAGGTTTTCTACAAGATCCTGAACTACATTGCAGACAATTTAGTCAAGGAACAGGTGAGCATGGGAATTCTACTTCCCTTTCAAAACCTTGTTGAACTTCCTATGTTGCTATACTGACCCTTATCCTGGCTTCTATTTATTTTTTTCACTTAAAGACTCAACCTCTCTCCACCTTTTTCTCCTACACCAGTTCACACAGCTGGATGAGTTCTTATCAGCACTGCATGCCCACCCTGTGCCTCATCTGGGCAGTCCCATCAGCCTGGAATTTGTAAGTATTTGTAGATATTCCCTGATGCGGGAATATCTACTGCCACCTGCATGCTAGACATTAAAGACATCCACAAATGTCATTAAGACAATTATATTTTTTGGTCACCAGGGTAGAAGGTATTTTTCTGAAATTGTATTCAACGGTTGTTTGGGAGGCTGTAGTTCAACAGGTGCAGCTATTTCTTGCGCCAACATACACCAATGGAAACAATTGTGTTCTCCAAAAGCCAATATACACACCAGCACGAAAACAAACAAAACTTGATCTTAAATACTTTGCATTTATTATCCAGATTTTAAAGATGAACTCTAAGTAGAATTTATGAGACCTGAGCAGGGCTGTCAAGGACAGGACATTTTGAAGGTCACTTATTCATAGGGTCCCCATGGGTCTGTGGAGACTTGGGGACAGGTAACAACAACAAGGAGTCTGGGAAGTTACATTAATCAGCAGGATCACAGAAGTTTGTGAGAGGATTTAACTATTTCTTCCCTTATTGCAAACTCAGGAAGCATCTCTGTTTTAGTGAAGTTGAAATATGCAACAGGAGAAATTCTCACCCTGGTGCCCTTTAGGCCTTGCCTGAATATTGTACTGTACAGTTCTCCATGGCTGAAACCCTGTTGTTGCTGAGTGTAGTAAGTCACAACTAGAGTAGGCCTATTAAATCCATGGGGATTTGCTGAGTCAACTCTTCTGTAAGTTCCATAGATTCAATGGGCCTACTCAAGTTGCAACTGCTATGCTAAGCAAGCAGATCTCAGTCCCTTCATCGGAGGAAGTGGAGTATGATGCAAAATAAGCTCACAATGAAATAAATCTCTTAGTCTGAAAGAAACCACAATATTTTGTTTCTTTGTGTGTGTCCCCCTCTGTGAGCATTATTCATCAGGCTGGGCACTAGAGGACTTCTGGGAGGGGGAGAATCGATAGTTAACCTGAAGTTCCATTACAAAGGATCCATTTGAGGTGCACCAGTAGCATCAGATTTTACCCCCTAGACTAGAAGCTATAGAGTCACTCACTTTCCTCCATTTTGGCAAGTAAATTCTCCCTTCCCTTTTACTGGAAACCTGGGAGTCTGGATTCCAGTATATATATAAATAATATAAATTATTAATATAAATAAATTTTTTTATTTTATTTATATCCCGCCTATCTGGTCGGTTAAGACCACTCTAGACAGCTATATATGTCTGTCTTTAAAGCACCGCATAGCTATTTGTTCTTTCCCACTACAAGAGACTGGCAGAACTTAAAACTTTGCAAATGGAAAATTTAGGATTATCATTGAGAATCTGTAAATGAAGGTCTTGGCTTATCTGTAAATGAAGGTCTTGGCTTATTAATTACATTCCTGGGCCTTTTGCCCCCTGGGATTCATGCTCCTTCCCAACCTTCTAGCTTCCTTTGTAACTACATACTGTATTGTATCTTGTCTTGTAAGGACCCCAAAGTGACCAGATTGACAATTTCAACAGAGAAGCATCTGAACAGGCAGGATGGGAGCAAGTCTCTGGGCCCTGGGACAGCATCAGTGAGTCAAAAATTGGATGCTGCTGCTGAATTCAGTGCTTCTTAGCTGTCTAGCCTTTCTCTTTGCTGAATGTAATGTTTACCTGGTGACTAATACAATTAAGGAACAATTGGCTTACCTGTGCAGCAAAAGGAGGTGTACTGTTCCAAACTGCAGGGGAAAGAAACCTCATTTTTAATGCTCACTATATTAAAAAGAAAAGAAAAGAAAAAAAGAATCTATAAGCAGTAATGATATGAGACTTCTGTTTAGTACTCAGTTCTCTTGAAACTTGGTTCTGCTGAGTTTAGAGAACCAAGCTTCAAAAGATCTGAATACCAAACAGGGGTCATAAATCATTACTAGGTATGAAATGCAACCAAACACCACTGTTCCTTTATCTCAAAGTCTTGCATCAATGCTTTACCATAAAGTCTCTGTTTTCAAATGTCAGAGGAAATAGTCAGTGTTCCACGAAAGCTTACATTAATATATGGCTGCTAGTCTTTAAGGTGCCACAGCATCTTTTTTTTTTTGCTTTCGTTTTGTGTTGTGTTTCTTGTTGAATGCTTGTACAGAATAACATGGCAACAGCTCCAAAAACGTCTTTCTATACAAAAGCTCTGAGATCCAATCCATAATATCTCCTGGGCAGGCTGGAAAAAAAACTCATACCTGAAACACTGGAGAGGTGTTGCCAGTCAATAGGACAGTGCTTGGCTAAATGGACTAACAGACTAACTTGTTATATGGCAGCTTCCTACGATCCTAATCAAATTAGCACCATCATCCCCATAGTTACCTATGCACATAAATATATATATATATATATATACACACACATATATACTGTACATCTCTATTCAAAAGCTGAGTAAACAGATAAATTGTGTTTTTATTGGCCATAACTGGTCTTGCCAATCAGCTCCTGCCAGTAACCTCTGGGGCTCAGATTTCTCTTAGCGTTCCTTTTCAAAGAACCACAGAATGATGGGGTTGGAAAGGGCTTATAAAGCCATCGGGTCCAACTCCGTGCTCAATGTAGGAATCCAAACCAAAGCAGATCTGACAGAGGGTTGTGCACCCATTTGGCTTGACAAGATCATCTACACTTTTCCCCCCAGGCTTATTTCATTGCTCCGGACCAAGGCAAGCTGCCCACCATTCCTGAAAATGTAAGTCACGCAATAGTGATTCTGTCATAGAGCTTTTTTGGGTGGGGGGTAGGAGGCTGAAGTTCTTATGGGCACCGTTTCCTTTTTTAAGGGAAAGGGAAAGAAAAATGTGCCTCCTCCTTTACAAATACATAAGTCCAGCAGTGAATTATCTTGGTGTCGAAGGCGCTTTCCTTATGTTCCTCCATGCTGAGGCCTAGCATTGAAAATAGATGCTGGGACCCAAGTGTGCCTTGGCGGAAGTCAAGCACACCCCCACACTAACAGAAAGGGGGGCTCATCCGCTCATGTTCATTCTTTAGAGGCAGGGTCAGGACTTACTTTTACTTTTTAAAAGTAATTAATTGTACAATCCATTACAAGTCTCTCCAAGTAACAGGTGGCTAAACTGTATTTCTGGACGATCCATTGCTCGCTTTCTTTCGTCTGTGTCAGGTCTGTCTGGCCTCAGTTTAGGCCAAAGTGGCCTGGTTTTCTCAAAAGGCATTCAAAACCCACTTTTTTGAAACTGCTAAGCTTACCTGACTATGTGGTTAGGTGACCCCATATGTCTTCTTTTGTAGAGGACAGTCCTCTGTTTGAAAGTGTCCTCCATATGAAGGACTGCCCACTTCAAGTTAGATTTAAAGATGACCAGGAACTGTGAAGTTGTCCATTAGTCCCAATGAACGCCTGGATAGTAGACTCAGGAGACACACCCAGAGAGGTCTCTCAGTCATGCCCACAGGCAGCTCTGTTAACATTGGAAAACATTTCTTTTTTAATGGCAAAACTCAAATCTTTTACATTTCAGTAGATATCCATTGGTACCTGCAATTTTAGGCAGAGCAACGCCTGCCCGCCCCCCGGCTGAAATGCAGTGCGTAAGAAAAAAGAGGTGGAGAGGGAAGGTGATTCGGAAGGCAGGGTTCTGCCATGGATCAAACAGAGTAGGGGTCGAAAGGAAGAAGAAGGTGAAGGTCCATGATGCTGGCTCAGCCATGAGGGGCCTAATGAGGTGTTGGCTTCTCCCCTCAGAGGAATCTGACAGAGTTTGTGGTGGCTGTGGATGTGAACAACATGCTACGTCTGTATGCGAGCCTGCTTCACGAGCGACGGATCGTACTTACCACCAGCAAGCTGAGCACGGTGAGAGCAAGGGAATGGGGGGGGGGGAGGGAGATGTGTGGGGACACAGATCTTCTGAAATTCTGGCTGTGGAGCTCAAGGGGTAGAATCCAGACCCAGTATGTCTTACCTAGTGAGCTCCTTTTCTCACAAGATCCTCCCTGATGTTTAAAATCTTCAGGGGGAGGTCTTTCTCTCAGTCGTCTCGCCACGGTCACAGGCACGCTAGGTGAGGACATGAGGCAGGGCCTTCTCCGTGGTTGCTCCCAGGCTGAGGAACCTCCTCCCCAGGGAAGCCAGGCCAGCCTGCTCCTTGATGCCCTTCTACAAGTAAGCAAAAAGCCGTCTGCTTGGGCAGACTTTAACCAAGTGTCTGCTTGACAAGGAAAGAGTTTTAAAGGAGGAGGATATGCTTTTTACCTTTTTAGATACGCTTTTTGCTGCTTTTTAGATATGCTTTTTGCAGCTTTTTAGATATGCTTTTTGCAGCTATTTTAAAAAATTGTTTCTTTAATTCTTGTTTTAATATATAATATGTTGAAGTACTTTTTTTAGTATTGTGATTCACTGAATTTTAACCGCATTTGTTTTCTAAATACTTTGTAAACTTTCTTAGGCCCCTTTGTTGGAAAAAGGCAGGTTATTAATAAAATAAACTGCTCCTCCCATCCACCTAGTCAAGGTGGGTGTTACCTGAAGCCAGCCAAGTTATTCTGGTACCTGTGGCGCAAAGTCCCATAGATGTCTTTCCCCATTCCTGTCAGTAAAAATACAATAATACTGTAATGAAATAAATGACTAAGAACTTTCTCGCCTTTTATAATATGCAACATTTTTGCTGCAAGTGGTGATTTTACTCTGTCTAATGCTAGGGTTGGTCACATCCATCAGTGAGTGGTGTGATAATAGAAGCTTTTAAAACACCTTGTGTTTTCTGTTTTAGTTTAATGATGCACAAAGTGTTGGGGTTTGGGGTAAAAAGATTTATAGGAATTTGGTTATTACTTTAGTTAGCAGAGAATAAAGCAGTGGTGGTGGTGGGAGAGAAACATGGAGAGATTTGTGTACATGGCTGTACACAAAAGTATCTCTTTCTGAAATAAAAGTCACTCTAGAAACATTTTAAAGTGTATACAGTATATATATTTACTCACAGTCTCATTTGTAGTTGCAGTCAAGGGGGGGAAAGGGTAAAATTAAGGCTCCAGGCATGGAGAGAATTTCCATGCCTGCTTCTCTAAGCATGGCCAGAGGAAGAAAAGAGTTGTTAGTAAAACCGCAGGAAGAGGCTTGCCCCCAAAATTAGATTCAGATTTCACTTCTGACCTCAGTCCCCTGGGCCTGAATGGCTTTGAGCAGATCATTATCATCTCAGCCATGGTCTTCCACCAGCAACAGGACAATAATATTATGCATTTTAAATGCTTGGTAGAAGGTTTAAAACAAGAACATGTGCTATTTAAAAAAAAAAACTGGGATGCACCACCAATATACAAAATCTCATTCCTGCCCTGTCTGACATATGCAAAACCAAGTCAGTTGCCCTGGTAGTCTGTCTCCCAAATGGGGGTTGATAGATTTTAAGGAAACACTGTCTTGTGTCTTCCTGCAGCTCACTGCTTGTGTGCAGGCCTCTTCCTCCATGCTGTACCCCATGCATTGGCAACACATCTACATCCCTGCATTGCCCTCACACCTCCTGGACTATTGCTGGTAAGTGACTACATCTCTCCCTTGGAAACTGGAAGAGGTTTCCAGGCAAGGTTTTGATCATGTCATTGTCTTCATGGGGGGTTTCAGAAGATGTTGTCTTCCACAGAAAATCTTCCCTCTCCACCATTCCTAGCCTCCCTCTTTAACTTAGGAAATCTCTTCAGAAAAAAAGATGAAGTATAAGCATTGTGTCTTCTGGTTTCCAGCATGAGGAGGCTTCTGTGTAGAAGTTATTTGGGTTTCCGTGTTGAGAAAGAGTAAAAGTTGGTAGACACAGGGCATCCAAGGATGTTGGAAGCTGATAAAGACATATTGGTGAGGGGGAAACATGAAGAAGCTTAGCTGACATGGTAAATTAAGCCCACATTTGCTATTAAGAATTAAACTAGACTAGTCTTTGTATTTAAAATGCAGGCTTCAAAAAACAGAAACAAATTCCCTGTAAAATGTACGAGGATGAACCATGGCAATTCCACAATAAACTGGAAGCAGCCTCAGTGATGAAGGAAAGGCACCCTCCATAGACGCACAGCCTGTCTTTTTTATTCCAGTTCTTCATATTCTGAAGAGATGGGCACCACGCCCTGGCACAGATATGAATTCTTGAAGTGTGTCTTGGCCAGAGCTTGGAAAATTTACTTCTTGGATTTCAGTTCCCAGAATCTCTCTTCCAGGATGACCAGATGGGGACTTCTGGAGGTGTAATTGAAGAAGAAAAAAGAAAAGAAAAGGCAAAAAAGCCTGTCGTGCAATTATGCAAATAGTTGCCATCATTTTAGAAGTCTTTGTGGCCATTACCTATTGCACAGTGAGTTGTGCAAACAGAGATTTCTTACGGCAGTTCAATGATAAAAGTAACTGCACAACAGGATTTTGGTCAAAATTTCCAAAATCTAGTCCTGGCTCAAGTAAAGTTCTTTTTCCAGAGGAACTAGAAATTATGGGGAGCAGAAAGAGAGAAAAGGGAAGTCTTCCTCCTCTCCCATCCCTTCTTTGCCCTCACTCCCTATCCAGCATCATCAGCAGTGAGGACTGGACTTTTCTTTCCGGTTCCTAGACTCCAGACCTTTGAGGCTGTTAAGAGGTCCTTGTTGCCTTTGTGTGCGTTGTTCTTAAGGGCATGGCTTCTCACTTTCACATTTTGAAGGCAAAGGGCGGCTAAGAGGACCCAACCAATAACCTCTTGCCCAAGGCCTACAAAAGCATGGAGCCTGCTGTGACTCGCTTTTCTTTCCTTTCCAGTGCCCCCATGCCGTACCTCATAGGAGTCCACACCAGCCTCATGGAGGTGAGTGTGCAAACGGATGTTACCCCTCGATCTCATGAGACTGTAACAAAGTCCTGTTCTTAAGGTGGAGGGTGTGAACATCAAGATAACAATAGCACGAAGTGAAGTCTTCTGTGAGCAGCTGCATAGAGGTCAGGAGTTCTGGGGAGGTCCAGCTTTGCTACCTAGAGTAGCTGCCATTTTGAGATCAGTTGCAGGACCAATTGCATAATGTTATCAGCTTGTTCTGCATTTCATACTCCTAATGTATTGTTTTTATTGGGTGTAACTAGAACCAAGTTAGCCCAACAAAATTTGGAATAAAATTATTTGAAATAAAATTAAAATGGCAAATTTTCTCTCTCTCCCTAATTAAGAATCCTCTGGGAATTTCTCTTGTACAAACATCATCAAAGTGTCCAGAAGTAAGCAAGGGCTCACACAGGAGGACCGTGTCTGAATCTTCCCTTCTGCTCTCTTTAATGAACAATTATTCAGTGCATTTTGCAGCTTCTAAGCAACTGTGCCACCAAAACCAAGATATGGGCTCAAGCCTTAACAATGTCATTGCAAAGGATTTTGGGGGTTGGCATGGAAAAGAGTTTCTTTTCAGACTGACATCTCTTAAAATGCTGTCTGGGCAAGCAGCTGCATGCGTTTCCTTATAGATTTATGTTGGCCATCCTTGGGTTGGCATTGTTGGGTTAGGTCTTGCAGAATGCGAAGTCATAGGCGACTAATGAGCAGATGCTTTTACGCAGACAGTTTTGAGCACATGATGCTTTGGTTCCATCCATCTTTTCAGTTTCTAATATAACCTTGACTGCAACAAGTGGGTATTGCAAAAGAGGGTGCCCTGGGAATAGTGACCAATCCGATGTAGTTGCTGGGTCTGGTTGGCAGAGGCTTCAGAAGGGGAAACAAGCAAGCAGAGGTCCTGTCTGTTTTTCAATGCTGTCTTGGGTTTCCCCTAGAGAGTGAGGAGCAAGGCCCTGGAAGATGTCGTTATTCTCAACATTGACAACAACACGATGGAATCACCCTTCCAAGACCTGGAAAACCTCCCCAGTGATGTAGTTAGTATTGCTTTCATCAGCCTTTAAAATGCTGCAGGTCTCTTGACGTCTGTCTGATTCCTCTGTGTCCTGAGGCTGCTTTCTCTGTCTTTTCCACACTCCTGCTCTGGTTTGTCACCACTGTATCTTAGGGGTGTTTTATTTTTTTTTTAAATAGCTATGAATCTCAGCTCTGAGTGCTACACACCAAACCTTTGTCTCTCTAAATAGGTTCTCCTGTCCCTTTGTTTTCCAAAAATATTTCCCCAAAAGTAGAAACTGGAATATTACCCTTCATGAAATATTTTGCTAATGTGGGAAAACTGCGAACAGTTTTATGGAACAGTTTTGCTATAGGGAGTGAAATGTTTGTTTATAACCATAATTAAGTTCTGGTTCATTAGTAATTTTTAAACTCACTTTTCAGACACAGGTCTCCAAATATGGCTCAGAAACCAGTTCAGCTGCTTTCAACTGGTTTTGAGCAAGCTTAGTTACATTTTATACAAAGTAATGTAATAAATTGTTTTGACTCATGCAGCTCCCTTACAGTGGATGCAGTTCTATATAAGTTGAGAAAATACATTTTGGGGCATGCTGTCTGCATGTCCCACATGCCACCATAATACTGATAATAATGATCTGCCACCAACTTGATTATCTGACTTAAAATAACCCTTTCCTGGATTTCTTAGGCATGGAGTGTTCAGAAGTGGTTTATCATCTCCTTCCTCTGGAGGAGCTCTGGAGCTGGGCAGCTTGCCTGAGATTTGATAGGCTGGCCCATACTCCAGGAGACACAGTGGGGAATCTAATCCATAACCTGTGGCTTTGCAGTCAGGAACTTCCTCTCATTGAGCTATGATGATGTTGTGCTAGCAGGTCAATTCTGACTTATCGTCACCCTTTCCAGGGTTTCCCAGGTAGAGAATTCTCAGAAGCAGATCCACCATTCCCTTCTTCCGGGGTCATCCTGGGACTGTGTGCAGCTTGCCCCAGGCCACACAGGCTGGCTTTACCCTCGGGAGAGGCACAGTGGGGAATCAACCTCTGGTTCCACAGCAAGAGACCTAAACCACTGAGCTATCCAGCCAGCCCTCAGTGAGCTATAAAGCCAGCTATATACACCCATTAGCACCCTGAATATACTGATCTCATTTGATTTTGGACTGTAAACAGCATTGGGATAGCTAGAATGGGGATCAGAGAATATCAAAGAATATTGGAGAGCTCTAGTTAGGGCTGGGAAAGCATCTTGTCTGCACAACTGCTGCCTGTCAGAGCTGGAAAGACCCGGTCCAAATGGAGCAGTGGTCAGACCTTTAGTATAAGATAGCTGCCCATGCTCCAGGTTCCATATGCTTCATGACTCCATCTAGTTACATTTGACTGCTGGGAGCAGAGAATAAACACCAGTTCTTAAATATACTTTCTGCAGTGACTAGCACAGTAAAAACAAGAGTTAATTTTTAAGTAGGATCTCTGCATGAGTGTGTATGTGAGTGACTGGGTGAGCGGGTGGGTGAAGTACAGTATTGTCTTGCCTGGCAGCAAAGAATATACAGCCCTCATGTCAGCCTTCCCAAGCTTGTTGGCCTCCAGATGGGCAGTAGGGCACTTATCACGTGCCCTGCGAACAGTAGGCACTGGCCAGTTCATTGGCCATGAATTTCTCTGAGAGTTAAAATGATTTTGAAGTTATTCTAGTTTTTCTGAACTGTGATAGAAAGTAAAGCTGTTACTCAAAGCTGGGTCACTCAGGGCAAGTATTTTCACAGTCCATGGAGTATATGCATGCTTTAGTGGGAAATTTCAGAATGGGTTAATTTTTCTCTATCCACCTCTCCAAATTTGTGGTTAATGAAATGGACACAGACATTGGGAAGGGCTTGGCTGAAGCATTGGTTGATCCCCTGTAATAAGTTGATCTGGGGAACACATGAGGCATCTAGCCTCAGGGTACAGGCACACTAATAAAATCAATTGGGTTATGGATTTGGTTTTTTTTTAAAATTTCGGTTTAAAGTCACATGGTACCATAGTCGCATGGTTCTTGTGTTGGCATGTGCCTCCTCTTTGGAAAAATTTTAATCCATTTTTAAGTGTGTTATATATCAGTTGATCAGGCTACATGGACTTTTAGAACTGTATCTGAGACTTTGTCCTGCACTCGCTTGCCCTCATGCTGACTGCCTCTCACAGTCACTAACTGTTGAGGTGTTTTTATTTTTTTTTATTTTGTATTTCTTGCCATCTGGCATAGCACTAGAACAGAATGTCAGATAGGAAAAGAAAGAAAGATAAAAGAAAACACAGGATTTCTGCAGGCGCTCTTATGCACAAGGAGACAGACAGGGGCTGGGCCTGAAAGTGACCAGAGACATTATTGTCTAGGCTTGCCAAGGAGGGAGATGCAGGTGTGTACATGTGTGTGCATGCCCACACATGCACACACACACACATACAATTTTTTTCCTAGTGCAACTGTGCTGTCAGTTAGACCTTTGTCCCATCTAGCTCTTGTACTGTCTGTCTACCAGGGATTTGACACAGGAATCTTTCCACCCCTGTCAGGAAATGCCAGATATTAAATCCAAGATCTTTGCATGCCAATGGTTTCACGTCATCCCTCATGTTAGTCATCTCTATGTAGTCAGATTGAAAAGCTCCCCCCCCCCCAAAAAAATCTTCTCCTTTCCCTTTAGGCCACAAATGACTGGCACAGAAGTGGGTGTGACATGTGTGTGCACACACACACTTGTGAACTCTTGCTGGAGACTTAGACCACCAATTGATTCCATTAGTGTCACTCCTAATTGATAACGTATTCACTTATTGCATGGGTAGGCAGCTTGTGACACTCCAATTATCACTGGATCAAATTTGTATCATTTTTTTAAATCATTGCTGCAATGCTTAGGCCTCCTAGGAACTGTAGTCCAGAAATATCTTGTAAGACACAAGTTACTTGTCCCTGATATATTGCATTTATACTCCACGTTATGCTTGCGAAGGCTCTTTAATCAGCTTATGTGTCCATAAAAAAGAGAAGGCAACCCCAGCCTTAATGTTGACACAGTACAAACAGGGAAATGGAAAAGCTGAACAAAAAAATTCAGGAGGAGGTTCATAATGCTAGTTTTTCATTGCACACCAGCCAAACAAATCATGAGAATGGGCCTCATGCTTCTGAGGCTGGGTTAGAGTGTCTGGGTATAGAACTGTGATAGGGACATCCTTTTTGTGGTTTTGTCTGTGGACTGAGAATGATCTTCTGTTCTCCTCCCTCTGCTCAGGTCTCTCTCTTGAAGTTCCAGTTGAAGAAACAATCGGCGACCACCGGAGATGGAGTTGCTCGAGCCTTCCTCAGAGCACAGGCACTGCTGTTTGGCAGCTACCGCGAGGCACTCGTTTTTAGCCCAGTAAGTTGGCGTGGTTGTCACTGGGTTGACGATTCAGCTCATCATGTCTATGGCATCTTCTCATATCTCACAAGCTGTGTCTATTCATCCCGGTCACATTTACTCCCTCCCCCACCTCCGTCTACTTTTGCAGGGGCAGCCCATCTCCTTTAGCCAGGAAAGCTTCTTGCAGCAAGGATCCAGCGCCATGCAGGCCTTCCTCCAGCGGGCCGTACACCTGCAGCTCTTCAAGGAGGTATGCACTGGTAGAACTAAGGAGGTCTTTGAGCAAACATCTTCAAACTTCACATATACACACAGTGGGTAGTGAGATGGTAAATTTCAAAGTCCCTGCTGATTTAAACAAAAAGTTCCACTTCTCCACTATGCTGTTGTGTGTGAGAGTGTGTTCGTGCACACACACACACATGAGGTTCAACCACTTACTGGCCTTATTAATAGGTATAATTACATCATTAGTGACCCCCCCCTTAGGCTTCTGTGGCCAACATAGCAAAAGTGTGTACTGTATGTGTTTCTTCTGATGGATTTTGACATTGCTTTGCAAGGGGATCCCACCTGTTTCCCACCTTCTGTGCCATTCCATTCCTGCAGTATCTTTGCATGCCCAACAAACAGTCTTGGGGCACCTTGAAGACTGAGAGGTGGATCTCCCTTCTGCAAAGACATGGAGCCTGGCATCAACAGGCAGATGATTATACAAAGATGAGGTGGAGTGTGAACAGTTTTTCTACCTTGGAAATGGCATACTCTTGTGACGCACAATTCTGCATGATATCTCCACTCACTGGGCCTTCGGGTACTACTGCAGTGTTCCTCCTGTTTATGGCATAACCGCTTCATCCTTTTGTCACACTGAAATTAAGTTTAATTATATGTCCCTGCATTTGACCAGATTCATTGCCTGTTAAACTCACCTCGCCATCTCTTCCCTTTGTTGTCCCTTTCACACACCCACATATGCACCCCAGTCCCCACCCCTTCCCAGATCTAAACTTAGATTATACATTCTTTAAAGCAGAACTCTGCCCTTTGGCTTCTGTCGTATAAATCGGTCCTATAAATTGTACCATAAAAATAATGCACCACAATCTCTTGTAACCAGAGGCTCTTATGCTTTGATAACCACTTGAGATTTCTGTTGTTGTCATTGTTTCTCCCTTCATCAGCCTCTCCTTCCAATATCCTCTCAAAGCCATGCTGTTCAACGTTTTTTTAAGTCAAGGAGTCTCCCCTTCCAGTTGTTACTTTATTTTCTGAGAGGCTCACTCTCAAAGGAGGATGAATGATCCATCCCAGAAAAAAGTAGCTGACAAGGCTTGTTGCAGTTGTGTGCAGAGAGCCGGTCCCTTCTGTGCATGGATCTGTGGAGTGGGATACAGAGGCTAGCAGTCCAAGAAGAGTAGGCCTGTGTCTCATTGAGCCTTCTAAACTAAACACACCATACAGTATAAACAAAGCATCTCACATTAGTTTTGGGATGACAAGAAAATGACCGTGTGGAAGCCTACACCCCACGAGAGTCCTCTGCCAGGTTATTTACTCCATCTAGAGGGCTGATACGGGTACAGGGCAATGGCCGGTTCTGTCTTCAGGATTGTTTCTTCCTTCCTTTTGAAGATGCTCTAAAATGGTCTCTTTAAGGCTTGCCCTGTAATTTGAAAACCTCTATCAAATTCCCACTAATTTTCATGAGGCCTATAGGACATTAAGCTGCTTCCGAAATATTCCGTGGAAAAGGACTCCTCCTTAACCACACTTACTAACAGCTCCCTGTCTTTGTGTCTCCCCAATGTTAACAGTTCATTGAGGATCGCCTGGAGAGGCTAAACACTGGGGAGGACTTCTCGGACCTCTTTGAACAGGAGATCATCCGAAGCCTCTCTCCAGGTAATGAAGAACCCAGTTTACCTCAGTGATGATTGGTGGACACGAGGGCATTGAGTGAGGAACCACAGTCATTGGTCACATGGCCTTCACAGCATTTGGGCCCTCCAAACTTGGTGCTTTTAGGAGGGGGACAAAATTATCTTCAATTATTGGGAAACTGCTACTGATATACCTAGGGTGTTACCTGTCAGCAGGCCTCTCAACTTCCGTCCCCACTCTTAAAATGCTGAAACAGAGGAGTGTCTTGTGATCTGAGATACTGAGATCTTGGATCAGCTTTCTCAACAGCTCCTTTAGCTTTCAAGGAGGCTTACACATGAGCTCACAGTTGGCCTTCTGTCAGAAAGAAGATAGCAACAGAGCGACCATGCATGTGCATGTAACACATGCAAGCAGAGTGCATGAAACTAAAGCCGTTTATTGTAGTTTTAATCATTTTGGGAGCGGAGAAATAAAGGGGTCATATTTTCCTCCCCAATCAAATGAAAAAATCTAGAGGGTGTGATTTTCCATTAAAATAAGCCATAGCTCTCCTGCCCACCTTGTTTCAGCAAAAAGATTTGTTTTTAAAAAGGGGGCATTCATTTTTCAACACCTAGCCTGACCGTTTAGTCTTTTCCAGAGGGGCTTGTGCAGCCTTTTGAGGGTCCTTGAGCCAGAAAAATAGCACATAAACTCTGGAGCTTGCCCATTCCTGGCCGAAAACCTCTAATTAGAGCCACCATCTTAGCACAGTCACTTTTTTTACAATGATTCTGAGGTGCCTGGGAGATTGTGGGACTCAAAAATTATATTTCCAAGCTCTGTCTTATTCATAGCAACTGAGAAGGCAGGCTTTTCCTCTTCTGTTGATACCGGGAGACACAGTCCCTTCAACAGATCTTAACTCTTCGCTCGCAATGGTGCCTTGAATGCACGTTATGCCAGGCCTCAGAACTAAAGTTCAGGACCCCACAACCCAGGCTACCTCACACCAGAAGGAAACTCCAGAGAATAGCAAGGGATAGTGACAGCAGTGAAGAAGCCTTGTATCAGTATCTGTGCCATAGCAGAGCCTATAAGGACTGGTGGTGCTTGCTCCAGTGTCCCTCCCTCCCTCCCTTCTTCATTTTTAAAAACATTGTCAGGGAATGTATGCAGCTAGTTACAGATGTGTGGCTTTTTAAAATATATTTTTAACATTTTCTATAACAAAGCAGTGCTTATTCCCAAGTAAATACGTAATGGGGCTATGACATAGGAGAGTTAAAAATATGAAATTAAATGAACTCATGATTGTGCATGTGTGTTTGTGTAGTGGTTATGGCAAATAAAATAAGAGCCCTTCTGTAACCTGTCAGGAATGAGAAAGCCAGTATAAAGCATGGAATGCCAGGAAGTGGGCAGGAAGATAATTGTGAGCTATGCTCTTCACAACTGGAGTGTGCAGCCTGGCCCTGTAAACAGTTGGGCAAGGTTTCTATAAGACAATGGCCCCCCTATCTTTTTAACTCCACGGACTGGTTGGGGAAGGCGGGGCACCCACTCACACACAATTGCGCACATGCACAAAGGAGTGGGGGGCACTCGGGGACACTCACACGTACTTGTGAAGTGGTGGGGGTGCTCGCACACACATGCATGCGTGAAGGGGATTTGCGGGGATGGGAGTGCATGTGGGGTGGGTGGGATATCTGTCTCCTCAGGCCAGGGGTTGGGGACCCCGGCTATAAGACCTCTACGCCTAGGGTCTGAATTTTCCAACTAGATCACAGCTTTTTCTGAAAAGAATGTGTTCCAAGTTGCCCAGCTCTTCAGAGGTTGCTGAATCCCTACAACTAGAGATGGGCACAAACTGCTGGTTCAGCGGTTCATGCCAATTTGTCCTTTGGCCGAGCATGTGTCTGGCGCTTCCAAGCCTCGCCTCCTCCGGCAGGCACTCACTCGGAGTCAGTGATCTGGCTTCCCTTCCCTGCCTCCTCTGAGTGGGCACCCACCAAAAGAGGCATAGCTTTGAAACACAGAGGACCTATTTAGCCAAAGGACAAATGGTTCATGTCCACATCTACCTGCTAAATACGGGTGGCAGATATATAAACTTTCTCTGAATATACAGTTCCCACTCCAGCCTCTCTGAGGGCTCGAGTGCAGGCTGAGATACACATACTCATCTATATCCCTTCCTTTCCCAGGTAGCATGCATGCCTATCACCTGTGGGTAGAGAACCTAAAGGTGAGCAAATCAACCTCCTCTGGTGGGAAGCAAGGGCATCTGGCAGCAGCTAATTCTTACTCTCACAAACGCAGCTCTTCTCATATTTTTCCTTTCTTTCTTCACGGCAATCTGCCACCGTGTGAAGCTTGGCCAGTCCACACATATCCTGCAATGAAGCAGCAGACGGAGGCACCCTCAGTTAGTTTACTCATAAGGAGATGTCACCACACTTTGTATTCCCTAATTCTCAAGGGGGGGGGGGGCATTTAAGAGCTGTAGGAATTTAACTTGGGAGCAGGGGATCAGTTATCCCTGTACCCCCCTCATTGTTCAATGGATCCAAATGGGCTAAGGATAGGAGTGAGAGAGATCCATGGGCTCTTGGACAAAGCTTGAGAAGGTACGTTTGAGCCAGGGCAAAGCTCAGGGTCATCATCAGAACAGTACAATTGTACTGAAGGGATGTCTCTTCATTCTTTATTCCGGAACCTGCTTTACAGGCTGGCAGCATGCTGGGCATGGCAGAGAATGGAGTTCAGGCATTCTAGGTTACCTTCCTTTCCCATGAAGTGTTTCCTTTTGGTCCTCCCTTGGCGCCTGGCGTTCTTTACTCCCCCATTCTTTCTCCATAGGGGCTATTTTCTGGATGACTTCCTTCATCTGTGTTCACTTTCATTGTGCCTCTTCATTTGTGTGGCATGTAATTTGAGTGTGCTGTTCCCAGCTGATAGGCCTGTGGTTTTTTTCCTTTCCCAGAAAGGTGGAGGAGCCCTGCTAACTACAGTGAAAAACAAGGCCAATCCTGCTGTCCGGAGCGTATACCAATATGTAAGGCATTTGTGTGATTTCTCTCCTTCTTTACTGGGCATTTCCAAGTGCAAAGCTGCTGTGTGGACTGGTTTTCCCTTCTTCTTTTGATCTGAAAATGTGCCAAAGGAAGAAGGGAGAGCAGCTGTTTTCCAGGCACCTGCAGAGATGCATTGGAACCTATAGGAGCTGTAAATTAGACTTAATTGATCAAATTGAATCTATCTACATATATCTTACATGGGTCTGTGTATGTGCATGTTTGTGTACAACTATGTTTCTATATGTGTATATTTATGCATATATGTACTGTATTTTTCCGTGTATAACACACACCCATGTATAAGACGCCCCCCACTTTTCTAATCCAAAATTAAGAAATCTAACTGGGGCTTAGCAAGTGTAGGGGGAAAGGGATAAAAGTACTGCAGAATCGCTTTGATCCCTGTTTCCCCCTCCACTTGTTTTTTCTCTCTCCTCAGCTTACTTCCATGTATAAGACGACCCTCAATTTTTAGTCTAAAGATTTTAGACAAAAGTATAGTCTTATACATGGAAAATTATGGTGCATACATAACTTTTTTGCATCTTAAAATTGCTTTGAATGCTTTATGTCTTCTCCACCTCTTCTCCTCACCTAGGCCAAAGGCCATGCCAAAATGGGGCTGAAGAATATGCGAAGCCGTCTGATGGAAAAGGTAGACTCCTCCACCCTCTGGTTTCAAACTTTTCCTCATAATATGCTACCCTGTAGAGGCAGGAGGGAAACTATGTGGCTGCAGCTTGTGAGTTTTACACTCCCTTCTAGGGACACAATGAAATGTTGTGGTATGTCCTTGCCTCCTCATGGGAAGGGTCAGTTATGTCTGCCCTGGCCTCCCCCATAAAACTATTAACCAGCCTTCCTCAACCAGATGTCTTCCATTTGTAGCTGACTGCAACTTCTTAACTGGGGAAGATGGGGGCTCCAGCATGACTGACACATCGGGAGGGTATAAGGTTAGGGTGAGTCACTGTAAGATATCAGAAATTTAACTGGCTCTCTGTATTGCATAGCTCAGTGTTCATTAGGCTTCTGGGGGAGGGTTGCTCCCTTAGGTATTTTGTTTGTTTATTTTTTGGCCAACTTTTCTATATTCAAATATTTCTATATTCAAATCTTTGAATTTCCCCAGGCAAGCTAACAGCTTCCTCTTCTTTCTCAGTGGCTCTCTGTGGATGCCAGTCCATTTCTGATTTCATTCTTAAAGGGGGTGATTTATCCCATAAGTACACTGTAGGTTTCAGCAACAATGACAACTTCCTTGGATAATACCACCCGCCATCAACTGTAGGGCTGTTCTCAACCAATGGTATATATATCACTAGTGGAACGCAGAAGTAGTCTAAATGGGATACAATCTCATGGGATTATTATTTTTGTTTGTGCTTTTTCTGATTAATAATATACCAATTTTAAAGTGCTTAAAAGTTACAATCATTGCAGAATCCCTTTACACATTAACAAGTCATTCTTAGTGGAGGAAAGACATGTTTTGTTGGTTTGGTGAAATCAAGGTTTTTTGACAGGCAATAAGTATGAAAGATTGAGAACTGCTGGTCTATTCAACGGGTGCTGTCCCCACCTCTTGTTCTCAAAGCCTAACTATGTGAGTGGCTACAGAAATGTTAAAGAATATCTTAAGGACTACACTGATAATGCAGTGAACTATATATGTAATGATGAAAGAGATAATTAAAAAAACAACCCTGAAATATATCTTTCTTTCATGAACATTAGCTTTGCCTAAGCATCTGGGTTTATTAGGTGCATGGTATTCAGGAGTGGATTGTATTGTGGAAATTGGAGTGCAGTCCAGTTCCAAAACTCAAGCCTATTTTCTGCACTCAGAATTCTTAAACTCTAAGGTTACATATTTTGTACCAGAATATAGTTAGGGGATCTCAAGGCACTCATAAAATACATACCATACATATATTCTTGGAGAAACAGCAGAATGAAAATGTAATGGAAGAATGAATGAACGAACGAACAAATGAATGGCATGCCAATTTGTGCTAGCTTACTTCTTTTTCTGGCCATTTACCTCTGTGACCATCATTACAATATGATATTGTCTGTTGACATATGCACATGGACTTGACTTCTTTACCTGACCTCATTTTTCCTTACCTGCTTGGTCCATCATATATCTGAGATTTTTTTAGGAATGGTCATTGTCTTGCCTGACAACTCAGCAAGGGAAAAATTGCAATGGGAATGGGAGGAGAGCTTAATCTTCCACCTCATGTGAATCTCCTCTAGGAGTCCAGTGTAGACGAGCATCGGAAGCGAGTTTATTCTTTGAACTGTGATCACATCTCCAGTCCCATCATGCCCACCAGGAGTAAACAGTCTGAGACCTTGCAAAACCGGTTGCCCATCACCCAGCACTTTGGGAAGGTAGGGATGTGTGTGTGTGTGTGTGTGTGTGAAAGAGAGAGAGAGATGGGCCATTTGGAGGTGGAAGACTTCAGAAAGACCATAGTTCATAACAAGTTGGGACTTCACCATCACTCAAGGTTGTTTGTTGGTTTTTTCTCTCTGACTTATTGGGAAGAGGGAAGCCAAAGTGCTAGGTGGGGACATCATAATAATCAAACAGTGGACAAAAGGTGTACTAACTTGTTACTGGGCAGCTTGCAGCAGCTCATCATTGTGAAGTGTGAGACCAGAACATTATTTTGAATGAATGAATGAATGAATGAATGAATGAATGAATGAATGAATGAATGAATAAATAAATAAATAAATAAATAAATAAATAAATAAATAAATATGTGCCTGAACTTTGAAAAGTTCCTCTTTTTTTGAAATAAAGTTCCCTGAATCCTGAAGCCACTGTGATCAGTCGCGTGCTGGTTGAGCCAGTCTGAAGAGTCCAACACACAATGGACAAGCCGGATGCTCACGAGATGTGCCCAGTGTGCAGATGTTGGGTCACAGCTTCCTCACTAGCCATAGCCCAATCCTGAGGGCCACCAGGCATGCTGCCTGAGGACTGCAGCAGGAAAGGGCCAAAGGAAGGGAATCTTCCATGTATACAAATGGCCTGGATGTTCTTCTTCACAGAAATAACAGTTTATAGAGGAGGAAGTGACATAATTGAGTTTTTGTTGGTACAGAAAGCAGGATTGTGAAGAGCAACAGTTAATGCAGGCTTGATACCTTGAGAGTTTGCCGATTGTTCCAGAAGAGGCTTCATTTTGCCTCAACTTTGGATTGTGGATGCTGATTCCAGACATTAGTGTCCTCCATTTGTAATCCTCCTGGGTTTTGCCTTTAATTCTTGCTGTTTTCATACCACAGAAAATCCATTAAGGAGGAACAGATGGAATCACTCACTGCTCAATGTCTTAGGATTGGTAGTGCTCAGAATCCTCCCTCTGGAAACACACCAAGTGCCTTGCGCCTCCCCCTTTGCTTATGTACCTGTACACAGTTGCCTCTAATTAAAAAGGGGAATTATAAGTGTGGAATGTACAGTATCCTCATTCTGGGCAGCCAGAGAGCAGCAGGCCCCTTACTGCTGTCATGTCATTGCATGGCTTGCCTTAAGTTTTGTCTGTCTTTTTTTTTTTTTTTTACAGTCTCGCCCCCGGCGACCACAGAGGCAGAGCAGCAGGACCGAACTGGACACTCCAAGGTGAGGCGTGCCAAGCAAGTGGGCCACAGCAACACACCACTCGCATTTCTCCTTCACCACTCATGCATCCTGTGTGTTTGCCAGGGCTGGTCAGGGAAGGCTTTGGGACCTTACATGTGGCTCTCCAAGCGGGGGGACAACTCAGCCCCACCCCTGCAGGATGAGGCACTTCCCACCCAACTCCTGTTGGACTCAGAATTTAGACTTACATGTGGAAGAGGCAGAGAAGAAGGTTACGTAAAGTTAGAAGTGCCCTCTCAGGACCTGGACTGGAAAATGGCCCCAAGAGATTAAAACAATGGTAATGGATGGTTGACCTTCTCTGCTCTTTCAAAAATGCCCAACGGTGTGCCTTTTGTTGTGCTTACTTTATTATTTCCCCACCTGCTGTGGCACTGAACAGCCTTCAGAAGGCTCCAGATTGGGTGACAGCGTGGCTTAGTGAAATAAAACATTCTAGAGTGGCATCTGCCTACATCTTCTGTGGCATAAATAAATAAATAAAAATGACAGACCCTGTGATCCACCTTAGAGACTACTGCAGAATTCATCAGTTTTCCAGAATTATTATTTAATTTTTAAAAGGCAATGTCTAAACAGTATATTCCCTCAGTCCTTCTTCTGAGAAGGAGTCAGGTTTAGATCTTTTCAAAAAGGCGTTTCAGGTTTTTAAAACAAACATACTTATTGGATGAACCTTTATGAGCCTCAGGGCCCATGTCATGAAATATATGAATGCTTTCCTACATTGGGAGGGCAGAAAAAGTAGTGATAACAAATAAGATGCACCAGCCTGTCACCTCTACCCTAAAGTTATGGTACTTACACTCATTTACATTTATATCCTCTTTTCCGCTGATGAATTCAAAGCAGTGTATGTGGTTCGTTGCCCCCTCCCTTTATCTCTGCAACTATGTAAGAGGTAGGTCAGATATAGAGCGTGTGATTGGCTTAAAGTGACCCTGTGAGTTCATGGTGGTCAAATAGTAACCAAAGCTGACCCAATTATTTTGGCATTTGACGCAAAAATCCCACAAGCAATTCCTTCAATCATGGCAGTTTTAAAAGGAAGAATAAATCAATGGCCAAAACCCTACTGCCAATTTATCCAGGCATGGGGGAAATTGTGTAAGTCTTGGTGGCAATGAGCTGCTGGGTGGCCAATTGTGGTGGTCTTCAAGAATTTGTGCTCCTTTTTTGCAGGTCATCTACAGGGCCTAGTCATCCTGTTGTTCTCTCTCTCTCTCTCTCCCTCTCCCCCCCCCTTTGTTTTCCATACATTCTTCTTTATGGGAAAGTTAGGAAATTGATGCAGACTCTCTACCACTGCAGATCAGTTTAGTGCTACAGTAGTTTTTTTTTAAAGGAGCAAGAGTTGGGGGCTACCTAGAAGTCATTTTGCCATGTACATTTATAGTGCTACACATGGCAGTGCCTTGTGCCAATCAGCAAAGAATCGTTATGGGTATTGATAGGAGCCTTCTTTTGGGAATCACCTAGTTGATAAAGTGAGGCAAAAAATCCAGTCATGCCAGAAATAGTAGAAGGTGTTGTTGTCGAAGCAACAATTAATTAGAGAACCAATTACTACAGGCTACTTATCCCAAGTAGGTGCCCCAGAGATAAATTAACACTGGAAGAGGACAGACCATAGAAATACCTAACTATTTTAGGGGACAGCTACCTTTAGCAAAGAAAGCCATGTGGTCATCATGACTCATACACATCAACTAAGAAGCTTCTTTTGGATTATGACAATGCAGAAGTTGGGCATCCTGTATCTGTGAAAATTCCTTTTGCTGGAAATACACCTCAGCCCTGCTTACTTTTATGTCTGATGACTTAATTCCCAAAGTTCCCCTTCCCCCCAAGAGACACTTATAGAGCTCATGGAAAAAAAAATGAACGCAACGGGAGGAGAAAGAACAGGTTTTCACAAACTTTTATGGACTGGCTGCACCCAAAATTAATTTGATGGTGCAGCTCACTTGCTGTGCAGGTAGTTTGTTAACTGCCTGCAAGTGGCTGGGGTGTCACGAGTCTGGCCCATTAAGTCATCTAAGCTGTCAATGTAAATTCACCGACTTTGTTGACTTTGAGGACAAAACCAGATAGCAGTGCTGAACGACATGTGCGGAAGCCAACTGCACAGGCAGCGAAGTCTCTCTTGGGCACTGGTGACGGGACAGGATCCATCTCTGCTGCACCTGAGAGTAGCAAGCGAATTTAGGTGGCACACACAGCCTTGCCCTCCAACATCCTGCCTGACGTTCCAACTAAGGATAGAGCCAGCCTTGGAAAGGAACATGCTCATTTGAGAATCTGCTGTTATGTTGGTTGCAGGGCTTTTTCATAAAGCATCATAACAAAGGAGGGAAGAGGAACAGTCGCCTTGGATGGTGTCTCAGTTCCAGGCCTGTATACGGCCAGATGTTGGCTTTCTGTTTGTTACCAGAAACCCTAAGCCAGCAGAGCCAGGGGCTGGAGAATAATGGAATGTATAATCCAAAAAAGTAACTTCCAAGCTCTGGCTACTGAGCATTTAGCAACAGGTGCGCTGTGCTCCCATGCTTGTTTCCTGTGTTGTTTCATGTGCTGTTTTCAATGTGAGATGCGATGCTTTCTGAAAGTTCAGTGCATCCACTTGCACTGCTTGTACGACTGCTTACATTTCACATGTGAAATACACCTATTTTCTCAGGGATGTCTCCACCTCATCTAGCGTGGCCTCACTCGATTGCTGCTCAGAGCCAGATGGCAGTGAAAATCTACACCCAGGTTTCTTAGACCCTGGTGGTCTTGATCTCTTAGGTGAAATCTTTGAGACCCTAAACTTTCTGGAACCTAACCAAGCAGGACAGCCACTCTACTCCACCCGCAGCCTGGACTTCTGTAACTTAGAGGAAAGGAATTTCTATACTAAGGTAAGATCTCTGATTTCAGGTACCTGTTCACCCGTCAAAGGTGCCCAGATGCAGTTGGGGGGTTGTTGCCCAAAACATCTGGCAGAGTAGATGTTCTCCACCTCCTTTACTAACTCTCTTGTCTCTTGCAGCTGAGGACCAGCAGAGAGACCCTCTATGAACCTCTGTCTGAGGAACAAGATGATGGGGACTTCTTATCTGAGGAGAAGATGCCCTTGAGCTCTCTGGAGCAAGAGACTATGCAGAGTGCTTTGCTGCTCACCACCACCACACCTGTAGACCAAAGCAATTGCATGCAGGACTGCAGAAACTTGGAGCCCCAAGAAAGTGCTTGTCCCAAGAAGGCAATAGTTCCCTTGCTGCAGGAGGAGGAGGAGAAGGAAGAGATGGCTGAACCTGCTAGTTGTGAGCAACCACAAGTGTCATGGACCCTAAAGGTAGATCATGAGACCTCCATCCCTACTGCCAACAGAACAGAATGTGGCACTGATATAGCATCTGGGGAGGAAACGGGGGTTGTCCAGGTCCATGATCCTCCTCCAGTCATCCCCACCACGAAAGCAGAGCCACCAGCCACCAGTTGCTCAAACACTCCATCACCTGTGACATCATTCGGGTCGAAAGTCAATGGAAACCCTGTTGTCACACCCAAGGAGACCTTCCCTGTCCTTGGGCAGGTCACCAACGCACAGTCCCCATTGAAGTCCAGATCCATGCCCAGGGTATCAGAGCTCAAGAAAAGATTTGAGGCCTAAAAGATAATACAGGCAGTGACTTCCTAAGTTTAGCTTTTGGAGCTGAACGTGTAGCTTCTGTAACCAGTGGAAAATTTGTTGTAAGTCCCTCCTCTGGAGCTGTGGGGCACCTTTGAAAAGCTCTGGTGGAAGCCCTCTGTCTCTCCAAGCCAAATTGCGATGGATACAAGCAGAAGTGGCTTCCATTAATAGCTTAAAGGGTAGGGCTGCTTCCTTGCTGTTGTATTCAGCTGGCAGGTGTTCCCCCACCCCAAATTAGGAGGCAGCTCATGTATTCAGATGAATTTACTGCACTAGGCAAGCTTCTTTCCTCAACTAAGCACAGAAAGCTTGTTTCTTGGCTATTTTCACCCAATGTGGGAATTACGTAAAAACCCTATCAGGGCATGCATGCAAGGTAAGAATGAGGAGCAATCACCAGGCTGATTCACAGATGCATCTTCATCTTTTGATGGCTATACCATCAGGCGATGAATGTGCATGTGTGTGTTTGTGTGTGTGAATCAGCTACTATTCGGGAATGAACATAAATAAAAACAAAGAATGTCAACTGAAACTACCAAGACGCGGCGGTGGCTATTATTGTGCCTTAAATTAGAAGGGTTAACATAGATTCATGGAGGAGGATGAAGAGTATCATCAGTTGCTGTAAGGATAGCGCCTTTGTGTGCTGCCTCTCATCCTGCAAGATGATCAGCTAAGCAGCCCTCTGACCAAAGCAGGAGTGCCAGTAACTCTTGGAAGAAAGGCAGTCTAAGGTTAATCTGCAAGTTCCTTGATGAAAGGATAGCTCACAGGTGGGGTCTTCTATCACTTCTCAGAAAGTACAATTCCACTCAATTCTCTCTCTCTCTCTCTCTCTCATATTTGCACAGCTTTAGTTCTGGGACAAAGGGAATAAACTAACGTAGGTACCTCTGGGAAAAAAAGGTGTAAATGCACTGCTCCAGGAGATGGAAAGACCGCTTAGGGGTCTGCATGATTTGCTGATCGGGTGTAGTGCATCTCATACAGGGAAATGGCCCTTTGGGCTGGGGACGTGGCCAAGAAAATGGCTTGACCACAAAGCTGTAGACTTTACATCATGCCCCAATCCAAGGCTTCCTCTTTGGAAAAGGATCCACAAAGTGGGAAAAGGACAGCTTGGCATTCAGTGAACTCCACTGAGGCCACCAGTTCTGGCCAAAGGAGTTTGCAGCTGTTTAGGAACTGCAACCCAGCATCAGTGAGAAACAGTGCCTGTCAAGCCACAGCAGCTGGATCTAAAGACCGAGGAGAGGCGGGATACCTCGGAAACCCTGGTTCCTGGTGGTGAAGAGAGCTGGAAGATTAGTGGAGGCTATTGCCCTTAAGCCCTGCTTTTGAGCTTTTTTTTTTTTTTTTTTTTTTTTTGGAAGCAACTGGTTGGCTACTGCTAGCAGCCAAGAGCTGTTGTAGATGCACCTTTAGTCTCATCTGACAAGCTTGTCCTTTTGTGATTAGTACTGGGAGGATTTCTGCAACCTGTCCTGTGTTTTCTGCAACCTATGTTTGAGCTTATGGGTGGGTTTGAACATGTGGAGCGGTCAGGCTTGGTTGGGCAAAATATCCTACCTGTGTTAGGAGGGGAAAGAAGAGTTGGATGAGAGGTGAAATTATGTACACAAATTTAGAACTTCAGAACAAATCCTCAAGCTCTAAAAAAGAGCAGGTTTGGTGAACAGAAACTGAATGGAAGCTGGCCATCCTTAACCTGCCCTTCCCTAATGGGCTGGATTACAACTCTCAGTAGGCTCTCAACCTGCTTGATCATGGGCAAAACAGGAGTTGTGGTCCAATAGGTAGGAGAGGCACTAAGTTAAGGAAGGCTACCCTGGGGAATTCTTCTGCATAGACTGCATCATTTTTTTTGGGGGGGGGAGGAATATCAGACCTACTGTGCATCAATGTAATGAGCGTTATTGAGAATGTCCCCTGAATTGTAAGAGGGATGTCATTTTAAAACATTTTCATCTGGATTATGTTAATATTTTGGATGGTATTAGTTTATCCCAAGAAAACCTGCAGCTTCCCCCCCCCTCCCTTAAAGGGAAAAAAAGGAAGGTGGGGAAAAACAAGAACTGCTGGAGAGCCCAGGGGCCGAGGTCTCTGGCTGCAGAGCCAGAGGTTGGGACTTCAGTTCCCCACTGGTTCTCCTTTGACAGGGGCTGGACTGGATGATCCCTTGAGGGTCCCTTCCTACTCTGCCATTCTAAGATGATTATTATTATAAGCCACGATCATGGTCCAAACGATTGAAAAGCTGGAGTTAAGCCTTCTGAAAGAAAAATAAAAGCAAAAAGCGTGCTGCTTATAGACCGCCCCATAGTGCTTCAAGCACCCTCTGGGCGGTTTACAAGTGAATGATGCAGGCTACACATTGCCCCTCCACCCCAGCGAGCTGGGTTCTCATTTTACCAACCTCGGAAGGATGGAAGGCTGAGTCAACCTTGAGCCGGCTACCTGGGATTGAATCCCAGGTCATGAGCACAGTTTCGGCTGCAGTACAGCAATTTAACCACTGCGCCACGAGGCTCTTTTATATAACTCATTCAGAGTCGCAAGAACTGAAACTGCTGCAATGCTAGGTGTTTTCAGTGTTGCACACTGTGCTTATTCAAATTTGAAGGTGGCCCAAGCGCATCTTGCACTAATTGTGCTGTACTGGGATGCCACCTAGTGCCTGCCTATGGTTGTGGGTCTGTGCTGTCAAATCCTTTCTCACTTGTTGTGACTCTAACAGGGTTTTAAAGGTATGCAGGGGGATATTTTAACAAGTGATTTACCATGGCCATCCCTCTATTTGTGAGTTTCAGGCTCCCCCACTCTTCTCATAGTAACCTACCAGCCACCTGAAACTCTCCTAGAGAAGGATGGAGATTCTGATGATTAGGATTCCCTGCAATGTGGGAAATGCCTGTAAATGGGAGGCACAGAATGTTTCTGTCCACAGAAGACAGATCTTGGAATCAACACTATAAAAAAAGTATGATGGTGGTGATGATTACAAAAAAATGTTCCCTGCTTTGGTTCCATGTCTATGTGAACACTGGGACTCAAGCTTGATTTGGTTTGGACGAATTCAAAACTAACGTTGCTTTAATTGTTGGATTTCAGAAGCGGGTGTTTTTCCCCCCCTTTTGTTCATCTGAAATGCTTCAGAGTTAATTTCCACGCAAGAGGACGAGTGATCACCTCCCCCTCTGCACAAGTGCCACTTCCCTTTCTCACTGAATCTCAGCAGAGAAGGAAGACATGTCTTTTATTAAATAGTGGCATAATTAAAAGGCACAGTGTGATACACACATTTTTTCGTAAAAAAATTAAAAGGGAAGCAAACCCCTGAACCCACAGGCCAGGACCCTTAAAAGGCAGCACAACATGCTCTTCCGTTCCTCTTCAGGAAAAGCAAGAAATCGTGTCAGCTTCAGCGGTAATCCCATCCGCTCCTCTTTACAGACTGGAGACTCTGTCCTTTTGAACAGCACAGAACTGGGCCATTGGCGTCACGTAAAGGGGAGGCAAGCCCTTTTTCTGTGTTTGCACCAGGACACTAGATCCACTGGAAACCATCTGCCATGATCCATTCCCAACTCATTTTTATCTCCCAGAGGTCCTTGAAGCCTCTATTACCACATTGAGAATCTTTCTACTTCGCAGCCAACCTGCAAGGCATGTGCAGCAATATCTATTTGGAGCCTCAAGGCTGAGCACAAGGGGCCTGTTTTCATGTTCTCTTTTAGTTCATTGCGTTGAGTAGCTCTTTCCAGGTTGGAACCGAAGAGTGGAGCCATGTTCCCATCTCAAATGAGTCGCTCCTCGGGGGGCAGCTTGAGGTTGGTGCTTGTCTCCACCCGGGCACCTGCCTGTTCCTCATTGCTTGGCCGGTAGGTGCCTTCAGTCTGGCGCTTCTCACGAATTTTGAGTCCCATGAAAACCAGAAGACCAATCAGAATGAGCCCTCCAAAGACGCAAGGTACAGCGATAGCTGCTGCTAGTTCCGATCCCTGCCATTGTGAGGAGAGAAAAGAAATGGTGGAAAACATGGTCACTCGCTGGTGAACAGCATGAGACTCAACACTGGAAATATTGATACAACATGAAGCCTACTTATGCCTTCAGCTTTTTGGCACCTGTAGTGCCAAATAAATTCAAGAGACACAATATTGGTCATTGGAATGTATGGAAAATTAACTGCTTGGCTCGCTTGTGTGACTGAATGAGTTTTGACAAGCAAACTGGTGGCCACCAGATGCCAGCTACAGACTTGATGCAAACTAGTGACTACAGTGGTGCCTCACTTGACGAGGATAATCCGTTCCAGCAAAATCGCTGTAGAACGAAATCGTTGCCAAGCGAAAGTAAAAATCCCATTGAAATGCATTGAAAAACGGTTCAATGCGTTCCAATGGGCAAAATACCTCAGTGTCCAGCGAAGATCCTCCATAGGGCAGATATGTTCCAGGGCCTGTAAAGCGAGGAATCTGTCCTAAAACACAGCGGGGAGCCATTTTACACAGCGGGGAGCCATTTTGAAAGCCCGATGATCAGCTGTTTTGATCGTCGTTAAGTAAAAAATCGGTTCCTGAAGCAGGGAACCGATCATCGTGAAGCGATTTTTCCCAATTAAAACATTGTTTTGCGATCGCAAAAGCGATCGCAAAAACTTCATCATTAAGCGGCTTCCTTGTCTAACGAGGTAATCATCAAGTGGGGCACCACTGTACAAGTATAGCAACAAGATACCAGCTATGGAACTTCAGCAGACTTTCAGTGTGAGCTAGATTTTAGCCCTTCATCTTGTTTTTATCACCATTATAAATGTGCAAACTCAACTCTTCACTGCCATTGCTGCAGTCAGGCAGGGTTCAGAAAAGGAGGGGACGGCTGACTACAAGTCCCAAAAGCCCCCAAACAATTTGTTGACTTTCAGCTGCCACTACAACAGAACATCAAATGATCAAGCAGAGGGAAGAGACCAAAGCCATCCATTTCCCATCGTGGGCCATTTCCTGCATTATGTGTCTGTTGTATAATTTGGTCTCATAGTGGCGATATGGGTTCCATGCAGCATGCCCAGTTTACCACAAAAGGCAAATGTTTCAATAGCCCTGCCTCCCAGAGCTTGGAAAAGTTACTTTTTATGACCATCACCTCCATATTTAGCCAGTCAGTGTGGCCAGGTTGGAAATTCTGGGAGATGAAGTCCACAAAAATGTAACTTTCCTTTCTGCCCCCAGTAAGGGACAGCTGTTTTCAGAAAACAAGCTGCGTTAGCCTATCTCAGTGCCCTGGCAAAATTACAGAGAAAAAGAACAAAACTAGAAAATAATATGATATATTAAAGCCTAACAAATTTGTTCCAGTATGACTTTTTGTGGATCAAAATTCCCTTTTTCTGACACAGAAATGTTTTGCAAAGCTATAAACTATATATATGCCATAATCCTCCCACACCTGGCTTCCAGAGTAACTGCTATCCATCCCTTAGGCTGGGGGAAATGGGGGCTTCAGGCATTACTAGATGCCTCCCCACTCTCACCCCCTCATCTCACCTCCAAAAAGGAATCCCCAAAGACACAGACATACCGAAAGCACATAATGAGAAGTTGACGATGTGGGTACCACTGTAGTGTTATCAGGTGGACCTTGATTAGGAGAGACAAAAAAAACCCAGTTAGAAACAGAAAGCAAGGACTAGGCATATGTCTGTCCTCTGAGTCAGAAGGCTGCTTCAACGTCATTTAGCTCATCTGACTGCTCAGTATAAGGTCTACCATGCAGACGACAACTGTGTACGTACAACATCCCTGAGAAAGGGTCACATGGCTTCTTAAAAAGAGAACTCTCCTGCCAAGGCAAACCCATCTATTGTTTAGCTGAAATCTGCTTCCGTGTCAACTACTACACGTTGCTTTTAATCCTGCCCCCTGAATCAACAATTTACGCTTTTATCACAGGAGGCAGCTAGCATAGCATCCCTCTTCTCCCAGCTAAACATGCTCAGGCCTTCCAGCTTTAATAGAACTTGGCTACCGCGCACCCCTCGGCTTTCTGGATGCCTTCCTCTTGCCCATATTCCAATTTATATCCTCCTTCAAATATGGCACCCAAAGCTTTGTACAATACTTCAGATTAGAGATGGAACACCTGCAGAGGTGGACATAACGAGAGTCCAGTCCCCTGGGGCCAGACCAGACCTGGGCAAAGTGCGGCTCTCCAGATGTTCGTGAACTGCAAATCCCAACATTCCTCGCTGTGTGGACTAGGCCCAACTCTCCTCACACTATTGGCTGTGTGGGCTAGGAATTGTGGGAGTTGTAGTTCAGCAACATCTGGAGCGCCGCATTTTGCCCACCCTTGGGCCAGACTGTCCTCTCGTTCTTCTGCTGCTGTCACGGCCTCCGCACACCCTTCCTATCGCTCCAGAGCTCGCAGTCGGCCAGCCACTCTTCGAACTGGCAGGGAGGCTATCATTGTCCTACCTCCTGCCAGGAGTGGCTAGTTGACAGCGAGCTCTAGAGTGATAGGAAGGGCGCGATAGCAGTGGAAGGGTGAGTGGACTGTATGTCCAGCTGTGCGGGGGGTTTCATATACAAATATGAATACTCCCATCTCTACTCCAGGTGTATGGAAAGAGCACATGGTGCTTAATTTAATGCAGCCCACAGTTTGGAAAAATATATTAATAAAAATAATACTTCCCTTTCACACAAAACCATTATCTTTTAGCCACCATTTTAATATACACATCTAAGGGTGGAAAAAAATACTTGCTACATTTCTCATTCTCACTCATAAGATACCTCAATAGTCCTTCCCTCCAACTGAGAAGCATCAGCAAGAGCTCTTTCTTCTCCCTCAAAGTTTCTGTCATTTGCACAGAACATCTCTGTTCTCCTTTCTCTTCCAGAACCAAAGCACACAGACACACGGGGCACATGCAAGCAGGACTGCCATGAAAGATGCAAACAACTCATCTTGGTTCAGATTTTTAAAGAAAGCAGCAATCGGTTTTGAGCAATTCACCCACTTTTTAAAATGATGGATGCATCAATACGATTTTTTAAAAAATAAATTGGACAGTTTTACATCAAACATCATCCCTGCCAGTGAGAGAATTCTGAGATGAATGCCAGGAAACGAGTGAAGATGACATCCCTATGTTCATCCCACTATCACGGCAGAACCCACAACAGGTCACAAGGCAACTATATTGTAGTAGACAACGAAATTCGTATCAGTGCTTTAAAATTTGCTTTGGAACACACCACCCAAAACCTCTCTGCCAGGATAGTCTCTGCCCATGTTGCCTGTGGAATTCTTAGGAGTTGTAGTAAAAAAAAAAAAAGAGCTAACTTTCCCAGAGTCCGCTTCCTAGTGAATATAGATTTATCCATTTCCTATACAAACGTATACGTGCAAGACCCATTTACTCTAGTAGAACATATTTCAATGTAAGCAGTTTAAGGAACCGTAATACCACAAATACATGTAGAATTAGGTCTTTGAAAGTAACATTAATTTTTCTTTCTCACTGTTGGAAACTTCTTTCTAGAAGAACAAAAATAATCATAGGAAGTAGAAACATCTAACAATTTGCACTCCCTAGTCCCTCGCTCCCACTTATTTTTGCCAATTCTTTCCTCAGGGTAGCACCTAGTCAAGCACCCAGTAGCCTGCAGAAAATGAAATGAGTTTTCTGGAATACAAGATGCACGGTAGCAGAGAATGAATCAGGGTCTTTTATTATTTATTTATTTATTTATTTAACTTATATGCCTTCTTGACTACAGGACCTTAAATCAATTTGTGAATGGGATATCTGTATATTAGGGGCCCTGGGGACCTGAATTTGCTTCATCTCCCAGAAAGAGAAGAGGAAGCAAATCCAGGTCTCCAGCCTTCATGTACACATTGAATCCACTGCTTTCAGACCCTTCTGGGAAAGGTGTGGCTCCTCTTTTGGCCGCTTCTGCTCTCAGGCATTCCATTTCTGTGTCAGGCTGAGCATTGCTCCAGTTGTTGCAGGTCAAGGACAAGGTGGAGCAACCAAGTTTCTGCTGGCTTCCCTCAGCGCTTGGCGGCGTCCACACCCACTGTGCATCAGCCAGAGCTCACTCCTTGGGTTGGGAGAGCCTCAGCCACACCCTGAAAGTGCTCTGCTTTCAGGCTGAGGCCTGGTCAGTAAAGACAAGGCTGAGTTGACAAGCAGGGGTGGAGGTGGGGACACTTCAACACGCCTGACACATTCCTACGTAGCTCCATTTTTAGGATGATCTGTCATCTCGGTTTCAAACTCTGTGTCACAATCAATAGAGATCTAGGCCATTTGAAACAGCAGTTTCCTAAATAACTGAGGCCTCCACTGAAATGGCATGGGTGACTGGGGACAAGCGCACCCCTGGGCACTAGAACTGATAGGGCTTTCAAGGTAAGTGAGATATTTAAGGAGTCATTTTACTAGTTCCAGGCTCCCAGTAAGTTTCCACGACCAAGTGGGGATTCTAACCCTGTCCTCCAGAGTGCTAGTCTGTCACTCTATCTACTACACCACACCGGGAATTGCTATTATTGACATGCAATCGGGTTTAGGATTATATAATAACATAACGAGCAATAGATAACCTGTAACACTGATTTATGTTGGATAATATTTGAAAGTTGGCATTCAGAGATGTTTAGGAACTATCAGGTGGAGATATCCTATCCGGTGTGTACTAAAACAAAGCTCATCTCCCGAGGGAGAAATGTAAGCACAGAATCAGGAGGCTGAGTTCACTGAATCTGGTGTACAACTTACAACAAGCAGGCTGTTATTTTGAGATCATCCTAACGTGAAAGAGAAGTTCTCTCTGGGACCTTCTCTGCTATGCTGGATGAAGGTGATGCAGAGATGACATTCTGCCTGCTGCTCACCAAATACCCTTTTGAACAAGATGTGAGCTGTTTAAAACCACACACAGCAGAGGTGCTGGAAATTCCCACACACGCACACACAAACACCTCCTTCTATTCCCCTTTACTTTATGACAGGGAAGGGAGTACCCACCTTGACCCAGTGCAGGCTGTATAAAGGACTGGAGAGACACTGTCAGGAGGAAGGCAAGCTGTCCAGAGCCTGCCATTGCCCACCTCCCCAAGCAGGAGAGGGGGAAGGCAAGGCCGATATCTCCACTGCCTCCTAGGAAGGTTGCCTGGTACAATGTGCCCTTTGCACGGCAGCTATGGCCAAAATGCCACCGCCAGGTTGTTCCCCGTAGGTAAAGTCCTGCGATTTGCAACAGCAGAGAGAGAGACGTCTGGTTTCCAACTAGAACATAAAAAGAGAAGAACTAGATATTTATGTATTTTGTGATTTGATGTATATCCTACATTTCTTCTAAAACTGGGGTACAAGATAACACAGAACAAGATTTTTAAACAGCTATAACATGTTGTAATATTAACACACAATTAAAAGCTATTTTTAAAACAAAAGTCAATTAAAATTTTAGCATCCATTGGTTAGAAGCCCTTCTTCTGCACCCAGTTAAATCATCTAATGCTTATTTGAATAGAAAGATATTTGCTTACCAAAAGAAAGATAATAGATAAAGAGAGCCTAGCTTCTTTTCAAAGGATGTTTTGGGTTTAATATCTCAAAATCAATAGCTACATCGTTTCTGCATGATGGTATATTGGAACAAGTCCTGCCTCATGTCAAGAAAATTAAAGGTGCTTTTTGTGTGGGTGCAGGTGGTGAGATATATGTGGAATCTTCTCTGAAAGAGGAACAGGGAGTGCCTATTCTGATAGCACTTGGGACTCAAGATACACAGGTTCGAATGTGAGCTCTGCCACAGATTCACTGGATGGCCTTGGGGAAGTTAACTCTGTGGCTGGCTCCTCATTCTGAATAGAATCATAGCAACTATCTTCTGCTTGTTTTTTAATTTGGGTTAAATGCACAGAACAGATTATCTACATATAGTAAAGATGCCTGCTGAAAGTAGGGACCAGCTAAGGGCATTTCCCCCACCCCATCCATCTCATATTTTGGGAATGTCCTGTAATTTGTCAGTCCTTTATTAATTTCAGAAGAATAATGTCAATGCTAACAGAAATCAGGATTGTATACTCTTTTCTGCAAAGTTATCGTCTATGGGGCTTAATAAAACACTTAGTGGGGAGATAGAAAAGTTACTAATTAATCCTTTACTGAGAAAAACCTGGGACACTGAGACAAGATAGGTGGGGCACACAAGAGTCATTCCTCCCCAAATCAACTATAGCCCCTCCCCTTTCATAAAATTGGAATAAGAAACATAAATATGGATGTTGACAATCCCAATGTTGCATTTGTTTCAGGCCTGTTTAATATAATTCTCACAGGCATACAGAAAGTATGTTGTACACTGCTTAAAACAAACACACGCATACACTCATCTGATAGTTTCATGGAATACACATCTCTTCTCTGTCCTATGATAACTTTGACATAATTTCCTGAATCATCATTTTCAATGACAATTTTAAAAATGGAATTGTGGCGATCTACCTTGAAGAGTTTTGCTACTGAGTGCTTTGCAATTAAATCCAGCTTCCACCTATACCAAATACACACAGCAGCCCTCTATCCTTGGGTCGGGTGCCCGAGTTGTCAGGGAACATATGGGGGCAATTGCTTGGCAAGGCAGAGTGGAAAGGGGGATTTCTTGTCCATTAGAGCAATGTGCAATGCCTGATGAAATGTATGGCACAATGACACAGAAAGCCAGGAGTAAATTAACCCAAAAATTCAATAAATATAATGTACAGTATTAGATCCCTCAGTCAAACACATGGGGTTCTTCAGCAAAGAGATCTAGATAGCTGTTAATGTGAAACTGAGAAACCACTCTTGGTTAAGTGCTTCACTTGTTAACAGCCAGGAATTATAAGTGGGTAAGTCCTCAGTGGGAGTTAATGACTGAAGATATGATTTCCTGAATGAATAATTTAGCACATGAAAATTCAAGGAGGAGTGGTGAAATGCAACTACAAAAAATGATAATAATAGCACAAATTAATGACACTTTCTAGACAAGGATAGGAGAACATCTGAGTAATTTAAGAAATAGAGAGCTGGGTAGTCCTCTTGTCAGCCACTTCACGCAGGCAAGTTGATCCCAACATATGGTGACCCTTCCCAGATATTTCTAGACACAAAGTAGTCAGCAGGAGATGATGTTTCCCTCCTTCTGAGGATGTTCTGAGACTGTGCAAATTGGCCCAAAGCTATACAGGCTGGCTTTTCTACAGGGAGGCACAGTGGGGAATTGAACTCCTGATCTCTAACTCCACACCCATGTACCTAACTCACTGAGCTATCCAGCTATTCATCAGTATAATAAACAAGCAAATAAATACTATCACCTATTTAATAGGCACCCCGGCATTGTTTGCTGGGGGTGGGGGAAGCAGGAAAGGGACATCATGACACAGGTTCAGACAAATTGTTCAGAATGCTTGGGTGTGTTTTCTTCTAAAGAAACAATTGGCAGGAGTTCCTTGTACAGATCGTGCATGTGCATGCCAGGTTTGTTTTGTGCAGCAAGCCTGGGTTTGTTACCAGGAGTACATGTGACAAGCAGCAACAGCCCAGAGGGCACACAAGCTTGCAAATCTATGACATTGTAATATGTATATTTAACATAAATGTATATGAAGGAAAGAAAGAAAAAGATGCCCTCACCACATCCTGTGGCAAGGGGTTCCACAGACTAACAACACGCTGGGCAAAGAAACATTTTCTTTGGTCTGTTCTCACTCTCCCAACACTCACTGGGTTGACACTTTCATCGAGCTGTCCACCAGCACCCCAAGATCTCTTTCCTGATCCGCCATGGACAGCTCAGAACCCATCAGCTGATAAACTTTTTTTTTGCCTCAACGTGCATTATTTTTCATTTTCTTATATTGAAATGCATTTGCCATTTTGCCACCCATTCTCCCAGTTCTGGAGCTCTTCGCAATCCCTTCTGATCTTCACCATCTGGAAAAATTTTGTGTCATCTGCAAACTTGGCCACCTCACTCCTTATCCATGTCTCCAGGTCATTTATGAACAGGTTGAAAAGCACCGGTCCCAGGACAGATCCCTGGGGCACACTGCTCTTCACCTCTCTCCCTTGTGAAAATCGCCTACTGACACCCACTCTCTGTTTCCTGGTTCTCAACCCATTCTCACTCCATAAGAGGACCTGCCCTCTTATCTCCTGACTGTGGAGTTTTCTCAGCAGGCTTTGGTGAGGGACCATGTCAAAAACCTTCTGAAAATCCAGATAGACAAGATTCACTGCTTCGCCCACATCCACATGCCTTTTGACCTTTTAAAGAATTCTAAAAGGTTTGTGAAGCAAGATTTACCATTACAGAAGCCGTGCTGATTTTCCCTTAGCAAGGCTTGTTCTGACATCCTGTATCAGTATGTGCATAAAATAACTCATGTTTATTCACCTTGATGAAATCAAGCAGTTTTGGTATCTGTGTATTAAAAATAAGAAAATACAATGGTGCCTCGCTTAACGAGTGCACCGCAAAACGACGAAATCGCATAGCGATGAGGTATTCGCGATTGCAAATGCGATCGCATACCGATGGCCCCTACGGGCAAAATTCGCTTTGCGATGATTGGTAAGCGTTTCGCTTACCGATCTTCGCAAAGCGATGCCCGCGGATCAGCTGTTTGGCGGCTCCAAAATGGCCACCAGAAGCCCCAAAATGGCCGCGCGCAGCGTTTTCGCGCCCTGCCCTCGCTTACCGAGGGCATGAAAATGGCTGCCAGACCCTGGAAACATCGCTGAACTGTGAGTTTTTTGCCCATTTGGAACGCATTAAACAATGTTTAATGCGTTCCAATGGGCTTCCCCGTTCCGTACAGCGATGTTTTCACATAGCGAGGGTTAATCCGGAACGGATTAACCTTGCTATGCGAGGCACCACTCTAAACTCTTTTCAGTAGGTCTCAAATATTGAACGATTTGAATATACAAGTTACTAACTATTTATTTTATTTTATTCATTTATTTATTGGATTTTTACCCCGCCCCTCTAGACCATGTCTACTCGGGGCGGCTTACATAGATAAAACAGAACAATATAAAATACATAAAATTATAAAATTACAATTACAATTGAACAATTAATTTGAAGAAGATTACCAAGATGGCATGGCATAAAAGGGGAGAAAAATAAGAAAGACTTAATTGGCTGTAGGGTAGGCCTGCTTGAATAGCCAAGTTTTTAGCTGGCTTTTAAAAACACCCAGTGAGGCTGCCAGCCGAATTTCTGTTGGTAGGGTGTTCCACAGCTGAGGGGCCACCGCCGAGAAGGCCTTGTTTCTTGTTTTTTCCTTCTGGGCCTCCCTCCGCGTAGGACCCCTCAGCCATCCCTGCTGGTTATGTCGGGTGATTCGGGTAGATCTGGGTGGGAGAAGACGATCTGCCAAATATTGAGGTCCCAAACCATTTAGGGCTTTATACGCGATCATTAGCACTTTGAAGTCAACGCGTAAACGGACGGGCAACCAGTGCAAAGCAGCCAGAGTGGGGGAGATATGTTGGTGTTTTCTTACCCCACTAAGAAGCCTGGCTGCTGCATTCTGGACCATCTGAAATTTATGTGCCAGCCTCAAAGGCAGCCCCACGTAGAGTGCATTACAATGGTCTAATCTCGAGATGAGCGCATGGACTAGAGTAGTGAGCCCCCCCCATCAAGATATGGTTGCAGCTGGGCAATCCGCCATAGATGAAAATGCCACCTGGGTTTCCATGGTAAGCACCGGGTCCAGATGTACCCCCAAGCTGCGGACCTCGCTCTTTGCGGCAAGGGTCGTTCCCCCCAATCCAAAGGCAAATGTGGACGGCACTTTTATTAGGCCAAACCTGAGCTAGCTTTCAACTCTGTACAGGTCTTTATCACCAAAGAGCTGTGTATGGTGCAGAAGAAAAACAAACAAACAAAAAAAAATCCAAAAATCATGGCCAGGTCTGTGTACTAGGACACCTTTGTTAACAGGAATTTTGCAGACTTAGGTCAGAGGAACACATTTCAGGTTTCATCTCTGGTCATGTGGATTGCAAAAGCGATCCCAATTTTATTGGACAAAGAGTTACCAGTCATTCAGCATGGCCTTATGTCTGGGAACAGAAACACGCTGTTTCTTCTCTGAAAATGACACCACTTGAAAGACAGGAAAGGAACTGCGAGGATAGCAGTCCAATGTGCAATTCCATAGTAATAGCTGTTGTGCCAGCAAGTCACTTCCAACTTATGGAGACCCTTTCCAGGGATTTCTAGGTGGAGAATACTCAAGAGTGGCTGGACATTCCCTTCTTCTGGGGACGCCCTGGGACTGTGCAGCTTGGCCAAGGCTACACAGGCTGGCTCTTCTCCCTGGAGGTGGAGTGGGGAATAGAAGTCCCAACCTCTGCTTCCACTGCCAGATGCCTAAACCACTGACCTACTGAGCTAGGTATTTGGCTGCGGAGCCAGAGGTCAGGAGTTCAATTCCTCACTGGGCATCCCAGAAGAGCCAGCCTATGTGGCCTTGGGCAAGCTGCACAGTCCCAGGGCACCCCCAGAAGAAGGGAGTATCAAACCACTTCTGATATTCTCTATTTCCCAGGTATTCTCTACCTGGAAAACTCTGGAAAGGGTTGCCGTAAGCCAAACTGACTTTAATTCAATAGGAGAAAGGAATGAAATACATATTAGCCATATAAACTTCTCATTAAGAGACTCTTCCAAGTCACTCTTCTCAACTCTCTGCAAACAAATCTCTGGAGAATTGTCTGTAGGTTATGTGCCATCAAGTCACATTTGACATATGGAAATCCGAATAAGATTTTCAAGATACTGTATGTGAGCTATTTAATGAATGCCTTTACCTTTACCATCCAGTAATTAGAGCAGGAGGAAATTAAACACTTCTTCATAGGAGGCATTTGTATTATGTGGATGTGGATGTTAAGAGTCAAGAGGAACAGGAAGGATCTATAGTCCTGAGTTCTGCTCTCCTCCTCCTGCCTTCTTTATCCTTCCAAAACCTTCTTCCTGGTAAATGGGCAGGAGGTACTCAGGGAGCCTCCATTACCTCAGGGATATCTGATTAGTAACTCTCCAGAAAGCAATGACAGCTATTTCCAGGCTGGGGAACAGTAGCTCTTGAGAGGTTGGCCTGCTTGTCCCATCATCCCCCGCCCACCTTTGATCAGGTTGGCTGGAGGTGATTAAAAACAGGACTGCATTACCCCCTGAAATACCAAAATCGGGGGGTCAAAGGGAGCCACGAGTGGAAACCTAGGTCTCTGTTCTGTTATGCATTTGCTTCCTGGTCTAATTGTGATGGAGAACCACAGACTGAAATTCTAAAGATTATTTGAGATGACACAGCAGTGTCCCATCACAGCTGCAAGACCAGTTTGTGCCTTGGCCAAAGTGGAAAAAGCTCTGATGACAATGGCAGCCACTCATTACTTGTATGAGGTTTCTGACCAAAGACCACAAACTACAGGGAAACAGTGCCAAAAGTAAATAGGCAGCAGGCTTTTAGTAGCAGCTCAGTATGAATTTATACCACATCTTCCACAAGCACAGAAGGGAAGAATAACTCTGTCCTTCAGGTCTACTGGCAGAAAGGCATTGGTATAAATTGGTATAAACCTTGGATACCACACATATTGACTACAGGCCCTATCATCTCCATCAACTGGCCAGGGTGGCTGGAGCTGATGGGATTTAGAACCCTGAGACATCTGAAATGCTACACATTGCCCATCCATTCATGCCCCAAAGAAACACCAGGCGGAACCTTTCTTTTAAGATGCCAAAGCCCACTAGATAAGGAAGCACAACAGAGAAGAGTCTCCTGAGTAAGGAGAGCACCGGCTGGGAAGGAAGCCTTAAGTGTCTTCTTATGGGGCTCCTCCTATAGACCAGAACAAGATGTGACAGACATGCTAGCTAAGAGGGATGGGAATTGCAGCCAACTACAGTACAGAGAAGAATCCTTGGAAAAGACCTTGATGTTAGGAAAGTGTAAAGGCAAGAGGAGAAGGGGACGACCGAGGATGAGATGGTTGGACAGTGTCATCGAAGCTACCAACCAGAATTTTACAGAACTCCAGGAGGCAGTGGAAGATAGGAGGGCCTGGCGTGCTCTGGTCCATGGAGTCAGACGAGGACAGTACATTTGCAATTTATTCTTTAAATACAGTACTTAGACTAGGGCTTGCAACCTGGAGTGAAAAAAACCAGTCTGAATTCACTGCAAGGGAATTCACCCAGTGTGCTCCATTCAAGGGGGGGGGGTCATCCTGATTTACATTCCAAAGTATTGCAAAAGATTATTTATATAAGGAATGTGAGCACTTCCATGGGCCAAGCAAATGCTAATTATCTGTATTTAACTGATAAGTACTGAAGGATTGGTGGCACAAAGGATTTTACTTGGTGGGAATTTTGAAGAGAAGCTTCAGGTGGGCCTCCTTGAGAGAAGCCAGACTAAAAACAGTCTGAAACATACTATGGCTCAGAATAACCTTCCCTCCAAACCTTCAGGGCAGGGTGGAAAAGATCTCTAAAAACAGCCCGCTTGCATTATGAACCAAGGCTGGGCAACAGCTACCAACCATTAGTTAATGTTCCTTGGGAACCTCTATGGTCTAGAGACAGCCCCAAAAAGCAGCCATGGGGAGCTTCCATCCATCAGCTGGGAACAGTGTTGCGGATGGATAATTTTGGCATAGCCAGACCTGGCGCTGGGTTTCCAGATTCCTTGGGAGAGAAAATAGAAAGAGACCACCAGAATTTTTAAAAAAAAAAGCTTAATAGCTCAGCAGGATCTAGTCTTCTGGCTCCACATCCTGCAGGCTCTGGCCATCAGCCGAGAAAGGGGAAAGTCTACTCAGCCTGTGTGCCTACAAACAAAACCTTTAAACCGGACTCGCCACCTTTTGTTCTCTCAGAAGCCAAGTCTGACCCTCCCTCTCCCAAAATATGCCTTTAAAAGTGTTGTACATCTTTTAACTCATCTGAGTTATGACACATTTCTTTTTGACTGGAGCCTTATGCCATCAGTATGTGGGTGGGTGTGAGTGTGGGTGTGAGACAGAGGTTTGTGTGCATGTGAAAGAGAGAGAAAAAAGAGAGAAATGTCCATGAAGATTGGGACATACACTTTTAGATACAAAGATACCTACTGGAATCCTCCTGCCCTAACTTTATGCCATGTCGTCATCAACCCACAATGGTAAGACTGAATTGAAAGAGTTCTATCCACATTCTGAGATTTCCAAAAAAAAAACCCCAAGTGTCTTTGGGAGCCTCAGGAATGGGTGGAGGAGAGGGAAGCCTTTAGGAGCCAAAAACAGCGGCTCAGTGGGTGGCACTGATCCCAATCCTGATGTGGCAGTGGGTTCTAGTTATTAAAGGCCCTCCACAGTGGATTCAACATACATATAGGTACCAGCCATTTGAACACTGCTCTCAGTCAGCAACCTCTTTCCAACAACATGTTAGTTATCGTTGGTGGATATGTCCAAGAGCACATCAGGAAGATTTGGTCATTCAAACATTTGTCTGTCTTTAAAAGGGGGAGTCCATGGAGAAGAGCTGAACATCTAAAGAGGGCCGGTGGGTTTGTAACAATGCTGGTCCCTGTGGCTGCTCCTGTCTCATGGCCAGCTTCTACTGTGGAACAGTGCAACTAATTTCCAGAGTTACCAAGGAATTTAGGACCCGTCTACAGCCAGTAATCAAAGGGTGGGGGAAGCTGTGGGTCTCCAGAAGTTGTTGAACTCTCAGCAGTCCACGTGAGTAGGGCCAGTGGGTTGAGTGCAATGGGAGCTAAAACCCAAACTTGACATCTCTGTAGCAACATCTCCCATAGTCTGGAAGGAAGTGCAACCCTGCATCTGTTCCACTAACATGCTGATGCCACACTACCTCTACATAAACGTAGCCCTCCAGCTTGGAAAAGCCTCCCTTTGAACGTGTACTGAATCCACACGAAACCCCAGCTTGGCTCCCCTCTATTCCTTCATCTATATACAGAAAATCATTGCCACTTGTTGACCAGGAGCACCACGGACCTTGATGGGTGGCCTTTACAATTACATGTTAAAACCCCACCACACACTTTCAAATTCACTCTGTATGAAAGGATGCAGCAGCTCCTTTATTTTTACTGGTGGATGATCAAAGTGTCCCTCAAGCAAAGTCCTGAACTATTTTGCCACTTCTTGAATATTAAGGGTTTCAAGGAGGACTGGTAGAATCTGATACCTATTCCCTCAGGCCTTTTTATTAGGAGTAGGAAACCTCTTTTCCCCCCCCACACACATGTTCTGACATAATTCCCCCAGTTGCTTGCCACTGGCCGTGCTGCCTGGGGCTGCTAAGAGCTGGAATGCAAAACATCCAGCTGACCCAACATCTCCCATCCTGTTTTAGGCAGCAAACATCTTGTTGCCAAAACCCCATCAGCTCAGTCCTTAATGCAACTTAGCCTGAATGTCAGTGTAAACATGTGCAATTAGGATAAGTCCATTTTCAGAGTTTAAAAATATTGTTCTTCTGGGCTCCAAAAAAAATCCGAGAACCCCTAGTCAGAATGCTCTGTGACAGTGTGTAGGTTATGGTCGCAAACAACAGCAACAACTTCTTCTCTCAGCCCTGTACCACATTTGGTCTCCCTCTGCCCACGTCTTCTGGGACTCCGATGTCAAATTTTACATTGCAAGTTCCTTGGGGTAGGTATCTGTCTTCTTTTACTCAGCAAAGCGCCATGCGAGGTGATGCGAGTGCTGTATCGGTGAATATTACGAGTAGCAAGGAAAGACTGAAGGCCTTTTCACGCCCTCTGACCTCAAGCAGCGCTTTCAGGTTCTGCTGCTTCATTGCTGCTTCATTGCTGCCTCATGCTTTCGACTGATCTCCCCATGTTGCCAAAGTCCCGGACAATTCCATAATGACCTTCTTCGCACAGGCACGCACCTCACCTATTGCCTGGCAGACCATTTCAAAGAGAACATTCCCCAGATGACTGGTTCAGTGGGAGTACACCCCAATCACTGCTCCATGGCCAGAAAACAGAACTGCATTGCTTAACAGCCAGATTGTAGGAATTCATGCCCTGAGTCAGATCAATCTTCCAGGCCACCCAGCATTCTGCCCGCAAGCAAACCCACTGGACGTCCCAAAAGAAGTCCAAGGGCAGGGCCAGATGGGTCACACAAACTTGGGGAATTTTACTTTCTGGACTACAACTCCCAGCATCCGCCAGCTAGCATGTCCAAAACCCATGCTGATGGAAGATTCTGGGACCTGAAGTAAAAAAGAAAAAGAAAAAGTAATCCTTCCAAGCACTTCCCCTGCAAGCCACAGCAAAGAACACAAGCAGCTGCCATTTTAGTGGCTATGACGGGAAATCACCAATCATCCCATTTCCTCCCTGAAAACCCTTTGATCCCAGGCAAGAAAGTCCAGGGGTTAATGACACATTGGTAGGGATCCAGAAAGTTACTTTGGACATGCCTAATGGCCTGGCTGGATGGCTGGATAGCTCATTGAGTCAGGGATCTGGCTGCAGAGCTAAAGGCTGGAGTTCAGTTCCCCACCGGGCACCCCAGAACAGCCAGCGTTGTATGGCCCTGGGCAAGCTGCACAGTCCCAAGGCGCTCCCAAGAGCAGGGAATGGTGGACCTGCTTCTGAGAATTCTCTACCTGGGAAATCCTGGAAAGGGTCACCATAAGGGAGAATTGACTTGAGGGCACACAATTACTAATGATTAAGGATCTGGGCATGTAGATCTCCCTCCCTTCCCCCAGTTTTGCACAAACATGCATAAACACAGAGACACCCCACATCACTAACTGCTTTTGATCATCCTTCCTGTCAATTTCCTTTGTTTTGTGACACAGAGGTGGGGGGAGGGTGCAGAAAGCAGGGACCGCTCAAAGCCCCATTTGGAACTGAGGAGTAAGTTTTTGGATGCTGGCTATTGTCAGAGCTAGCACTGCCATCGGTCCTGAGCCTTCTCTCAGGCTGTTTCTTTGGCCACACACTGAGGATGTTCAGATGTCACAACGATCCAGAACTACGGACAACCCGGCATGCTGGTGCTTCCTGGCTGATTGCTTCGGCTTGCAGCAGGAGCAGTTCAATAAACCACAGATGTTCTAATCATAATTTGTTTAGCATGCCCTCCATGACTGGCAAAATGATTTGTCTCTCTTGCATAAGCCAGATAAATATATGTTTGTCACATTTATACCTCATCTTTCCTCCAGTGAGAAGGTGTAGAGAGCTTTCTTCCTCTCTGTTTCACTCTCTCTAAAACTTGGTTGAAGGACATAGCTGATCCAAGGCCACCCAGTAAATTTAATGGCCAAGCATGGACTTGAACCCGGGTCTGCAAAGTCCTAGTATAACATCTTAACAACGATTGTTCTAACTACAGGCTATTTATATTCATCATCATCATCTTAGAACTGCAGAGCTGGGAGGGACCCTAGGCATCATTGAGTCCTTAATGCACCAAGTCAAGGAGGCACAGTGGGGGACTGAACCCCCAACCTCCAGCTTTGCAGCCAGATATCTAAACCACTGAACTCTCTAGCCGTTCTTCTTGGGATTGTTACAGGAGAAGCAAGCCAGAGGGGCCTATACCCTGCCAAGTTACACTAAACAAACCACAAGACAGTAAGTAGGAGCACTTGGCCAACATGCGTGAACTCTGCTTGTACCCAGCAAACCCAGGTTGCTCCAGAACCCTGCCATGGCTTAGCCACAGCTATAAGAGGGAATGTAAAAGGAAAGAGCGGCTATACCGATTTGGATTTAGTTTGATTTGGAGAACATTCGAACTGTGGACAAAGCTTGTGGAGAGGACTTACACAATACCACTATGGTGCCTACTGGTTTTGGCATATAGGTTGAAAAAATCACACTACTATAACTCAATCAGTGCAAATTTCAGCAGCAACATGCTACAACTTAAAGAAGTCAAAGTAGCTACAGTATTTGTTGTCATGCACCAAGTAACAAACCTGATACTTAATAGGAAATGTGTATGCTCACATCATAACTTGCCAGAATTCGCTACTGAAATGTATGCCAACAGAGTTAGAGCAGAGGGCATAACTACTATAACTTGGCCACTGGTGCAAAAAATAAGTACTGTACCTCTTTTCTTGCTTTTCTCCTGAGTATCATGGGGCTATCTGGCTGGCCGTTATTAAAGAGAAGGGTTAAATTAGAAGGGACATTAACTTCACACAACTAAGAGCAGAATCCATGTTCCCATAATGTATGTCACGTAAGACTGATGTCAGCAGCAGCAGCAGTAACTTTTCAGAAATTAAACATTTCCAACTTCTTTTCAGACATTTCCAAGGCTTCTATATAACCTCTTTCGTCATTACAAAGCTGTGGAAGTTTTGGATAGGAGAGGAAAATATTTAATGCCTGAAAACTGCCACAACTGAGATAACTTTACTAACCGTTATGATTTTCAATAACCTTCCTCCTCCTGTCCTGCAGCTTCCAGGGTTTCCCAACAAGGAAAGGGAAGTCCCAGGAGTTTCAGAAGTTAGGAACATTTAATTTCCGAAAATCACAACTGCTTACCTGGCATAAGTTATGACAACAAAATTTCAGCTAATATATCTTAAAAAACAGATAAATATTTAGAGACACACATTTTTTTGATGGAATGAGCACTTTTAATTTTTACATTTTGCCTACTGCTTCCTAGCATTAAATTGTCTTTGGTCACTATAAAGGCTTTGCAAACTGACGTTTTCCTTTGACTTGCCCTCTTGGCAGGCATAGTTTCTGCCAGTTCACTTACTTGCAAATACTTACTTCACATATTTAAAATATTTATATTCCATCTGTTATTACTAAGAATTCCACAGCACTATACAGAAGGCACTAAACAACTGCATTAAAATACAAATGCAAACATTCAGAAGAAAAAACACACAGACGGACAGACGACACATCCATATACATACACCCAGCAGAATCCCAAAGAGATTGCCCCAGTATACATATTACAAACCTAATCGATGCCAGCTATTCTCCTAACACAGGTCCAGACTATACAGTCTACATAATCTATATAATCAAGTACTAAAATGCACATTTTTTACTGGAGGTTGGGGTTACATGTTGTAATACTCCACCTTTGGGAGAACACCCTCCTGCTCCTTCAGACAGAAATATAGCTCATCAGGCAGAAGTCTGAAGAGTAATCTTTTTCCTGATGTGCTAAGTATAAAGTTTTGGTTCAATTGGGAGTGGAGAACACTGAAGTATTTACAGTAATTACCAATTAAATCCTTCAATATTGAAGTATCTAGTTAACAATTCGATTTCCAGTGTGGTGTAGTGGATAGACTGATGGACTAGGTCTCTGGAGAACAGGGTTCAAATCCCCACTCGGCCATGGAAACTCACTGGCGAAGTAAACTGGCAAAATCACTCCTTAAATACCTCACTTACCTTGAAAGCCCTATTAGGGTCACTATAAGTCAGTTCTGACTTGACAGCACAGAACACTTAAACAGTTACCAATTAGAGCCTGAGCAGAAAAACCAAAATGCTATCACCTAGACTTGCTGTAAGTGCAATCAAGTCAACTGTTACTATGTTTGGAGAGATCCACCTGAAGTTCTTCACAATTTGGGCACTGGTGTTCCAGATCTGTTGGTATCATTCCTGCTTCCTGATCTTTTACGGCCAAGGTTGAAATCCAGCATTCTCAAAGACATGTCCTGACATGGTTCTCACTGTTATCCTATCTGTCTATGATCAAAAAGCAGCCTTCAAATAATTCTCTCAAATAATTCAAGTAAGGATGGATCAAGAAACAAACAATCAAAAAGCAGGCTTTCTTCTTGTCCCTGCTCTATGCATTTTTCTATTTATAAAAGAATGTCAGAAAATAAAGCAGGAGAAAGCATCAATAGCATAAAGATAACCCCATGGGGCCAGACCAGCATCAAAGTAGTCCAATCTTTAACATTTTTGTAGTCATCCAGATGCAAACAAGCCACCATTTGTTCCATGCAGCATGGCTAATTGTCAAGGATTGTAAGAGTTGTAACCCAATCACATGAGATGAAAGGTATATAATCCAGCCTTTCGTTTCCAAACAGCAGATCAGATGCTTCTGGGAAGTGCATGAGAAGCACATAAGCAGGACATGAAGACTATGGGTATTCATTTCTCATGTTCCAAGAAAGGAACCATTGTACAGTGTCTCTATACAGTGGTGCCCCGCAAGACGATGTTAATCCGTTCCATTGAAATTGCTGTCTTGTGAAAACATAGTCTTGTGAAAAGCGTTTCCCCATTGGAATGCATTGAAATCCGTTTAATGCGTTCCAATGGGGAAAAATCGTCATTGTTTTGCGAAGATCGCCCATAGGGAAGCCATTTTGCGAAGCGCCGAAAATCGTCGTCTTGTGAAAATAGGTCCCGGGGGGAAAAAATGTCTTGCAAAGCACAGACTGAAACATTGTCCAGTGAAAATCGCCCATAGGAAACACTGTTTTGCGAAGCACAACGGCGATCGCAAAAACTCATTGTCATGCAGATTCATTGTTTTGCGACGTCATCATCTAGCGAGGCACCACTGTAACTAGAAGCTCCATTTGACATTGTCACTAGAATCTACCGGTATCAAACCTATCCTTTCATTAATTTGTCTGATTCTTAAACAGAACCCTCTATATCAGTGGTCCCCAACCTTGGGCCTCCAGATGTTCTTGGACTTCAACTCCCAGAAACCCTGCCCAGCAGAGGTGGTGGTGAAGGCTTCTGGGAGTTGTGGTCCAAGAACATCTGGAGGCCCAAGGTTGAGGACCACTGCTCTATATGAATGGCCTTGATCACAATGGGCAGTAGAGAATTCCTTGTTAGCCCATACTTCCAGTTACTCAAGTTGAATTCCAGAGAAAGGGGGTGATGGCTCTGGATACATAGGCAAGAGGAAATGACAGACAGGGCCAAAGCTAGTCCAAGATGATCTCCTGAAGGACAAGCTAGCACCCTCTCCCATGTTGATGTACAAAAGCTGATGAGACTGGCAATCAAATCCATCTTTAGTGCTGGTGATGAGATAGCCTCTTTCACTAAACATGGAGGCAGCAGACCAGTTTAGGGGACCCAGGGCTCGCTCCTCTGATGCTGCTGTGTGTTCCCTAACATATTATGCCAGACATGACAACCTCAGTCCTGCTTAACGATACGCCTTAAAAGAGTGGCAGAGAGAACGAAACGTGGATCTTGTAGGTAAAGAATGTTGAGAAAGCGAAGAAGCACATGACGTTTGTTCCTGAAAGCTGAGGCAGGGCAAAGGGATACTAGTTTCCTTGAGGTTTATATAACATATGTAGATATGAACCTGTCCTGACTCAGAACTCCTTTCCTCCCTTACAGGATCATAATCTAACAGCAGGAAATCTTGGCCAGAAAGACAACCTCAAGACAGACTCATTCCCATGACCTTTGGCAAGTTTCTGTGAGTCATCCGTCGAATGGGAAGTGATACTGACTCTGTGTAAGCCTAACAGGCTGTTGTTACAGTACAGGAAAAACTCAGGTGTGGAGGCTTACGAGAGCCTCAAAAGCATGTACACTTCTGGGGTTTCCAGCATTCTACAAAACGGAGCAAGTGAAGAGAAGAAGCAAGGAAATTCACAATTTAGCCAGAGAATGCTGCCACGAGATCTACAGTAAAACTCCATCCCAAAATTCATATTGCAGATAAAACAAGCCACTAGTAGCCGCTTTGGTATCAAAACTGAGAAGGTGTCTTAGGAAAGGAAACTGCTGACCAAAAGTCCATGTTCCAAGGCAATCAAACAAAAGATAATAATCACAAAGGTGGCCATACCTTTCTCCTTATACAAACTATTACCAAGAAAGTTCAATGATTAACAAAGAATTTTAAAAAAAAACTTATAGAATGTATAAAATGGATTACCTATTAAGCCATTTTTAATGGAGAGAACAAATAGTGCAAAAAAATGAGTTTTCTACCTGTCTGAGTTATATACTGGCACTCTTAAGGTCAGGATGCACCAAACACGTTGGATTAGCTAGGATGGGCCCAAGGTGTTTTGCTGCCTGAGGCACAGGTGATCCTCTTTGGTCGAGGCACAGAAGATGCCTGTCCTGGCAGTGGATGGAAACTCTCCCCTTCTCCACCTCAGAGCAGCAGCCTATTTGCGGGGCTCAGAACATGTGTAGCATCATACACTACACTGTCCTTCCAACAGAGCAGAACACCTGCAGAGCCCATATGTCACCTTTGCCCCTTCCCCAAGCATATCCCACCAGCATTGACTCACTCAGCCTAATAGCAGGGCTCACTCAGGATTCAATGGGTCTCCCACACACTGGCCTACCAGGAAGTGTCTATGGAGAACAGAAATTAAGATTTGGATTGTATGATACAGGAATAATTCTGCAGATTTTCAGCTTTATTAGAGGGACCAACAGAGAGGTAAGTCAAGGAATGTGGCAGGAACAGTTTCGAATGCTATTCAGGGCAGCAGATGAGTGTGAGCTAATGAATTTCAAAAGCACAGCTTATATGCAAATAAGAGCCATGCAAGGGTCTTACTGCAAACTCTCCTAGCAGATTGTGACACAGGCCAGTGAGAACATACAGTTTGTTATTTAGCTTTGCTGCCTTAAACTCCGAGATACCCTGGGCCTGCCCTGCAGCCCAGGCAGGTAAGTTTCCTCCACTTCACATTTTCTTTCCAAAACAAACACAGCATGAAATAATCCTAAAGTAACTAAAGTCTAATGGCCTCCAAGACGAAAGAGTCATCAAGTGCTAAACTGAAGGCTTATCTGAACCAGCCTTCTGAGTGCAGGGGAGCCAGTAAAAAAGAATGTATCTGATCAGCTTAAACTATATCCAGTAGCGAAGCATGGATCTGTTCGGACACATATACTTTCTCAAACAGGGATGAACTTCCACGAGTCTGAAATATGTTATTGCTTGTATTCTCCCCATCCCAGGCCAGTTGTCTGACTTGTGTCACAAGGAGGAATAAATATGGCCACTCATTAACTAGCAGCGATGTATACCACACAACATAAAGCTTCTGTAAATAACCCACAGAAGTCTGGTCAATATGTGTATGTCTGGGTGTCCATATTGTGTGTTTTAATTAAGTATTATGAAGGTGAGGAAATAAATAATGATCCCCATCCTGCCCCCAGTGGCATAGCTCCTTTGCCTTTAAGATCAGCAGCAGTGCAAGAGGTAAAATTTTCCAAAATGCACTAAACAAGTTGATAGGGGACATATTCTGCTTGTGATCGAATGGTTAAAAATACAAGAGCTCTGTCCCACCCTCCAAAAAGTGGTCATCCGAGATCTCACTCCGGTGTGACCAGTTAGCCACCAGTTCACCACGAAGCAGTGTCCAAGCGAAACCTCCACTCACACAAACAAAATCAAAGCAAGGAGCCTCCCTCCCTTTTTTTTAAACTTGAAAACATTACAGCAAGGCTGTGCAACATGCGGCCACCCACAGGCTGCCAAGTCCCACAGAGGAGCGAACCCTGAGCGATCATGGGAACTGCAGCTCAACAACATTTGCAGGACCACACATTCCCCAGGTTTACATGACAATGCCTACAGAGAAAGTTACGATTTGCATGACAGGTGACAAGCCTGGTCAAGCCCTACCAAGGCTCTGCCTGCCCATCAGCATGAGGAAACTAGCATGCCACCCACGGAAAAATACCTTTCAATATGGGCAGGCCATCCCCATACTAACTAGCGTGAGTCCAAGACAAGCATGAACCTAGAGAGATTGGAAATCCATTTACTGCATGCTTGCACACATGTTCTCCAGCTGTAAAACCTGTCTTCTGTTGCCTGACTTTAAAGCAGTGAAGCATTTCTCATGTAGAAATCCAAAGTCAGGCCTCCTGTGGTTTTTTAATTGCCCACGTTGGCCGGATAGCTCAGGTATGTGGCTGTGGAGCCAGAGGTTGGGAGTTCAATTCCCCAGGGTGCCTCCCCAATTTATCCTTAAAACGGCCTTGTAAAGCAGGCCAGGCTGAGAGAATAGGCCTCACCCAAGATCACCAGTGAGTTTCACAGCCAGTGAGGAGTTGTATCCTGGCCTCTTGAGTCCGAAACCAATACTTTAATTACACCCCACTGGTTTTCACCCATGCCCACTAACTTTCTGGAAGAAATGCTCACAGGACCATCAGAGGACATCCAGGATTTCTAGGCTTTGAGCAACAGCATAGAAACTGTACCTGCTGATTTATTTCCTTAAATATCTTAGTGATGCCATTACTTATGAGAGTCCTATCCACTTTTTAAAAGTGAGCACACTAAAACCAAAAAAAGGAAAAAAGGGGAGTGACCCTCCATTCACCATCTTCTAGTAGGCAACCTGATGGTTGCTGGTATAACTAGCAAATCATGCTGGACTAGGTAGGTCTTGGTCTCTGCCAGCTTGGCCATCCTGAGATTCTTCATCAAAGAACCTGCTTGCATAAGACTTTGTAACCCAAACGCAGCCATGCCTTTGAACGGAATGCAGCATTGTATATATGGGCATGCAATTTTCTGATCACCAATTCAACCTGTTATGATTTCAATGAAATTTTTCTTATTGTTTTATTGCTGGTTTATTAACTTGATTTTCTTGTACAGGGAGTCAACTCGACCGTATTGTGCTTCGTTTCTGGACTGTTGAGACGAAAAATGACACAAACATTTCTTAAGAAAACATTGGTGGACCATGCTTTCAAGGAGAACACAGCAAGCATGAACACACACATACACACACAAAGCCAGCATGAAACCATTTCAATCTGAACTGCACTTTATATTAAAAAAAGCAAGACTTGCAATCTCCCCAATGCAAGGCTCAGGTCACAGGTCAGGGCTGGGAAGGGGGGGGGGAGACCTGAAACCCCCACCTTTCCCCTATGCCCTAGCCTGGAATTGGAAGATATCCAGCTAGGCTGCTCAATGGTTAACCAACTTGGCCGATTAGGAAGCACAAGCCATGGGAGGAGAAGGGGGGGGGAGAGAAGGCGGAAGAGCTCTCTGCCCGGGCCCCACTGGGTCTCCTCTGCCTCCTCCCAGATGAGAGCATGAAAGGCAATTGGGGGGGAGGGCAAAGGGGTCCGCACCCCACCAAGATCAGGAGAAAACGCCCCCCCCCCGCTTTCTCAGCGCACCTGCTTTGAAAAGGCACCTGCTGGTCTCCATTTTCCAAGGAAGAAACAGAAAGTTGGAAGGGAGGCCGGCAGAGATGGAGGGAGAGCGAGAACGGTTCTCGCAAGGAAGGAAGGAAGCCTTCGGAGAACCTCCACCAGGCCGACCTTTTTGCACCTTGTTGGGCGAGGCCGGGTAGAGTAGCAAGGCCTTCTTGGGTCGAGGAAGGCAGATGGATCTGGAGGAGCGCGCTGGGTGGGGGTGGGGGGTGCGGTGGAGAGCATACATTTTTGCTAGGGATCAGAAAAAAGGCTCTTCTCTCCCTTCCCCCCCCCCCCCCGCTTCCCGGTCTATAGCAATAAAAGAATCGTCTTTGAAAAGATCGCCCCAAGGAGGTGGCAGAGGATCAAGGAAGAAGCGGCGAACTTACATTCCTCCAGGCGCCTTCGTCTCTTGCGAACAGGTGTCCCAACCAAGAGCCAGGCTTCCTCCGCGGGAGATCCGCGGGGCTCGGGGGACCTCCGACAGGTAACCGCGCGCCCCCCCCCCCCCAGTCCTACTCTTGTCCCTCGGCTCCCTCGACGCCTCTGCCGCCGCCGCCGCCGCCGCCGCTTACGGTCCCGGAGCTGATTTTCCTCGGAGCACTCGCCGCCCCACGACAACAACGGCTGTGGTGGCGGCACCGCCTCCTTCTCCTCGGCACGTGACCCGCCGAGCAACAGGTACTTTCCTCTTGGCTGCACCTGAGCCAGGTGAGGCGCCACCTCCCGCTTACCTGGCGCAGGCGGCGGCGGCGGCGGAAGAAGGTGGAATGCAGGAAGGGCAAGCCGGGAGTTCCCACGACTCACCCGTCCAGACCTCGTCTCCTCGTCCCTGCCACTCTCGACTAAAGTTGCCAAACCGTCCCCCCCTTCTGCAAGAGGAGGGGGAGAGAGGGGAGAGGAGGTCTCAGCCCCGAGGAGTTTATGCTCCAGAAGCGCAACAATAGTGCGCGGAGAGGAGGGAAGACCCTGCTGAGATCTACCTGCAGAGTAAAGCCTTTGCGCTGTTTTTCAGTCTTTCCGTGTTATGTAGACGGTTTTCCTCATTTCCTACTGCCCTCTACTTTTCCTAGCAGTATTATTTTCTTGTCTTCTCAATACCTGAAATATTTAGTCATTTTAATTTGGTTACTTCCGTTTAGTCATTTGAGCTTCCAGGGAAAGTTCTGGCTAGGTTTGATCTAGAATTCATTTTTGTTTTTCTTTCTGGCCATCCATGGCATCCCTAAAAATGTCCTTTTGCACCACATTTTAAATAAATTGGCGCTTTTTCTGTCAGTTTTCTTCACCGTCCATTTTTTCTCATCCATACATGCTAACAGACAACACTCGTAGATTATCTTGTCCTCCTTCTTCAATGACAGTTCCTTACGCTTAAGGATCTTTTCTAGTTACTTCAGAGCCACCCTTTCAAGTTTCAGCCTTCCAGTTTCTTGACTGCAGTCTCCATTTCGACTGATGACAAAACCATGGTACAGAAAATCTTTAACAACTCTGAACTCCCTGTAGAATTAACACCTCCATTTCCTTACTGGAAATGATTGTCTGGGGTAGTTAGACAGTAATGTGTATTCTGCCACAGCATCTAATTTGACAGAAGGAAGGTATGGGTTGCCTTGAGGTCTGTTGATCACAGAGATAAGTGATATGGAGTAGTTCTAAGTTTCCCGGGTGGGGAGATGCCATGGCTTATAAACTGTAGGTCTATATTAAGTATATCTACTGAGCTTGGTTTCAAAGGGTCAAATAAGTAAAAAAAAAAAAAAAAAAGGCAGCTAGTACATAGTTTCAAAGCTATCCACAAGAATGCAGAGATGGCAAAATTCCTGAACTGTGACCTGTTGATAATCATACTTGGAGTTTGTATAAAGAGGGTGAAATATTTTCAACACTTCCAGCACTTTCTCAGATCTATACACAGTGGTGTAGTGAAGTCAGGGCTCTGAGGGATCGGATCACTGAGACTTTTTGACAGGCTGTGTTTATGGAATCAGTTGCCATGCACTCACCTTAACGTCCCTTGTAACCTCATAACCTGGGCACTATATTATGGCATAGGGAAACAGGAGGGATTGAGTCCCCCCCCCCTCACAAGTAACAGTATATTGTTCTGAGCTAGCTCTGATATCGTGCAAAGTATTTTGCAGAGGCTTGGTCCTGAATGGACAAGAAAGACCCGTTAGCTTTACAAAAGACCTGTTCTTGGTAGAGAGGGAAACTGCAAACTAGCACACACTTGGGTGCATATGTAGAGCACACAGAGAGAAAGAGATACAAGTGAACATGGCAGCCTGAATATTTGGACTTGAAGGCACAGCAACTACATGAGCATCATCTGCACTTCAAAATTACCCATAGCACCACTGACCTGACAACATCCCTCAGAAGCAGGTTTGGCCATATTACCTCCATATTGCAGGAGGGGTAAGGCGAGGCTGTATTCTCCCCCCTTCTCCTCCCATGTAGCTGTATTTCTTAAACAAGGGATGGTATTTCAGGCACGTACTTCTATTTTGCACTGTCCCTGCAGCCTGATCCTCTAAAGTCAGTGGTTCCTAACCTTGGGTAACCTAGGCATTCTTGGACTGCAGTTCCCAGAAGCCTTCACCACCAGCTGTGCTGTTCAGGGTTTCTGAGAGTTGCAGTCCGAGAACACGTGGGGTACCCAAGGCTGGGAACCGCTGCTCTAAATGCTACTTGAAAATAAGTCTCCTTGAGTTTGATGGGATGTCTCCCAATAAGCATGCACAGGAAGCTGTGTCAGCTCTTACGTTAAAATTACTCTTGAACTCCTATTGTTCAGAATGCTGAGGGAACAGGAGCTTTGCCAGGAGGAAAGTTGGCATCTCTAACCCTTTTGTATATGTGGAACGTCCCCCTAGAATCTAACACTCAGACGACATTTCCTCACATCCATGCCACAGATGATACTGGGAGGGGGCAGTTTTCAGGACAAGCAGCACAAAGACGACGTGAGGTCTGCTTCAGAAGGATGTCCTTCTCTTCTGGGAACCACTGAGGAAATGTGCGGAAAGCTACCTTTATCTGGGTCATTTTACTGTGAAAAATAGAGACACGTGGTCAGGGGGGAAAATTAGTGGTGGCTGACTCTAAAAAGCATGTTTTTGTGAACATTACTGCCTGTGGAATTCAAGAACAGCCAGGCAGGATCACACCAAAGGCTGATGGAGTTTAGCGTTCTGTTCTTACAGTAGCTCATAAGCAAGACATCAGGGTGACAGCAGCCCTCCCCCCCCTCAAGCCACTGCTATTCAGAAGCATGCTGCCTTGGAGGATTAAAGGTAGTGGGTAGCCATTATGACTACTTGATACTAAGCCTTAAGGGTAGCCTCTTCCTCCATACAGGAAGGTTCTTAGCTGCCAGCCACATCAGGGGAGAGATGCTGTTTCCTGCTAGTAATTATAAAGAGACTTCCCATTTATCTCCTGGTGCGGCTGTTGCACCTGTTAAACAGGTAAATGACATCAAAAGAAGTTTTTTTCACACATGCAAATGCACCAGCAATGTATTTCTGTCCTGGGGGGGTGGGGTTTGGGATGAGCTGACAGTGACATCACCCCCCAGGTGTGGCGTTTGCTCAGTTTTGCCTCATTTCCCTCCAGCCATGTCTTCCATTTTTAGATCAAAGAATTTCTGTGTCCTTTACTGAGAACTCCAACACTCCAAATTGGCATATCTTCGTTTCTCGGGCTGCTGTTGTATACTGTATTCTGAATAAATGCCATTAAACTGACTGAGACATGTTTCTGAGTTAAAATACTTAGGAACTGCCTGAACATGGGGAATGAAAAAAAGCCCTTGTAATAACCAAACATTCAACCTCATAATACTAGGGACAAAATTCAGTTTTCCAAGAGACTCTGTCTCTGGTTTCCAGGTAGCCATGCTTGAACACATCAGCCAGAATTCAAGTGAATAAGACTTTGTAAGAGTATTAGCTTTCATACAGAGCAAAGTATAGCTGCTAACTAATGAGTTTCCAGTCCAGTTCCTAGTAATAGGCCAAGTCATGCAACTGACACACTAATAGGAGGATTCACTAATGGGTTACTATTTGCCACTCCTGGTTATGGAGGAATAACTATTCGGTCAATGACACATAACAACAGTAAATGAAGTAATGGCTTTTGAAAGTTCCTGTCATTAAGTAATGGGCTCAGGATCCTGTGGCTTCCTTTTTTGAGTCATGCCATGTCGTGTTAAGCCTATTTATTCCTTTCCTTTCTATGCCACCTTTCTCCCCGAAATAGGACCCAGGGCAGCTTACAGAACAGTTTAAAATGATAGAAGATTAAGATATTATGCCTGAAATCGTGCTGGTGGAACTTTACTTAGGCAAGGCTGATGGCATCATCAGCCAGGCCTTTTATTGCTAATTAAAAGTTTCTGATTCCATCTCTCTAGTTCTGAGACTCCCTAGGGATGCCTTTCATCCTGAAAGAAGGTGGGTTGGAGCTGCTGGTGGTGATTTTCTGACTGCCCACCCAGTCCCCATAAGTTTTCTGAGGATGGAAGAGATGCCTAGGGAGCCTCAGAGTAATGGATAGGGAGTTGGAAACTTTTAATCGGTGATAAAAGGCAGTGGCTGATAATATCATCAGCCTTACATGTGCAGAGCTGCAACAACAGGGTGTCAGCCATTAAAATCACAAATGGTAAAACAGAATTACTAAATTCAATTATATGATTAACATGCTATTAAAATTTAAAAAAAAATATTTGAAAGCAATTAAATATAGTAGTAATGATCTAAGTTAAAACAGTGAGAATCAGAACACCAGCTGAGACTGCATAGCCGAAGGCCTGCTTAAATAGAAATGGTCTCCTTCTGCAGCCTGAAGAATAAGGAGGGAGCAAAACTCAGGAGGATCAGAGCCTGGGGGAGGCCACAGAGAAGGCTGTCTCTCAAGTCTTTTATCAGCTGTGCCTCTGAAGGTGATGGGACTGGGAAAAGGGTCTCCTCTGCAGCTCTTAAAGCCTGGGCAGGCTTGTATGGGAGGACATGGCATTTCATGTAAGGTCGTTTCCTCTTTTCTTCTTTTACTGCCTTTAGTTTTTCCAAAAACGCTTGTATTTTGCAGTGAGGTACTGCTCCCCCTAGTGGAAAAAAAGTGCATGCTACATCACCTCAGAGTAGGTTTACTGCAATAAGGGGAATAAAAAAGGGAAGGAGTTAAGAAGCAGCAACAGAAACCAATGGAACCTTCTGTCCATTTTTCTCAGAATGATGACTTGTAAAGTTTCTTGCAGAAAATCCTCATAAACTGAATTACTCTTCTCTTCGTCTTCTGTGGGTCAGAGAGGGAATCCCACCATTTTCTCTTCCTTCCAGCAGGCATGGTTAGGTTACTAGCAAAGCTTGCAAGTGATTTGTGAAGCCTGCCTTTTCCACCTTGCAACTGAGTTTAACTTCATACATTCACGACTGAAACATCAAGCCAATTTTTTTGGATTTCTGTACTTCTTTGCTCCTCCCTATTTGCCCCCCCCCCAACACCTAGCCCCACCAGATGTCCTGGGGAATTCAAAAGCTTGCATGCTGCTGTGGAATGTAATTAGTGGGCCTAATAAAGGTGTTGCCCAGCTGTGGATTTTGTTTTTTTGTTTTTTTCATGGCTAAATATGGCTGCCTTTGTTTTACTTCCACATCTAACTGGTGTTTATGTAGAGAGGCAGGCTGACCTGTTTTGCCTGTGGGAATGACAAGGGGAGGAGGGCATTGTTTCCAAATGATGGTGTCTCTGAATGCATGAAGAGAGATGCCAGTGAATGGGCTGTTGATGTTATGTGGTCATGTCTTAGGACTGCTTAAGTAATTATGAGATCAGAGCTAGAAGTGAGAAGAAAGAACTGCTCTCTCATACAATCTGGGATTTAAGGTGGTTGTTCTTACTCCGGTTGAATTCCTTGACCTGCGTATGCACCTGGATCGGAATTCCCATAAGCTTCTTATACCCAGAGAAAGTAACTGGCCCAAAAGATACTTTCAGACTAGGCTTTTGCTGGCACAGAGGAAATGCCCGTTTGCTTGCTCTGAAAGTAGTATGTCTTTCCAGTTTCCACTGTGATCCTAATCATAGGGAGAGACAGAGAGCAGATTTATATATGCATATACACTACACTAAGGAGATAAAGCAGTTGTAGTACTCAAGAGCATTTTGGTGCCTCCAGCAGAAAATCTAAATAACACCCTGCCCCATCCTTTCTAGTCTTTTTTTTTTAAAGATGCAAAATGTGTAGTTGAAGAGGGAAGACACGGGAAAGCTGATAAATGTTTGATAACATAAACTGGTTAAAACACTTAATACATGGGAGACAGGACATCAGGATAGACATATATAACAGCATGATCATGAAGAACCCCTTTCAAAACCTTCTGAGGACTGATGATGGTGCATCTTTTAAAAAAACACTGTTTGAGAGGTACCAGTTTCGGTTGCACAAAGTTAATGATACAGCAGGAACAGATAGAAACCATTGTTTATTGAACTAAGACAAATTCCTAAATAAATAGGCAACATAGGCAGCTACTGATTGGAGTGGTGAAGCTCTCCCCAAATTTGGGTGTGGGAATCAGTCTTAAAAAGTCAATATGTGTTTTATCTTCCAATAACCAAGCGTAAAACAGTGCATGCTAAATGCAAGATATGGAGGTACAGAAAACCCATGTCTCCCAAATCCATGTGTATCCCCCTAATAGCTATAGCAGGCTGTGTTAAGAATTTAGGTATTAGCCTGTTCTACAAGGCTACACAGTTGCCATGCATGAACCAAGAACAAACCTGTTCCACACAGAAAGTTGTCTTTCACCAAGTCACACCACTGGCTTGCCTACCTCAGTATTGTCTACATTGTCAAGTGATACTGGAGTTTTTCCCAGCTGTGGCTGGTATAGCTGAAGGCTGAATATAGGTCATTTTGTGTGTCTAATGATATGTGCTCAGCCACTGGGCTACAGACCTCTGCTAACTCTCTACTAAAGCTTCTCATTGCAAGAGAAGGTCAGCAGTCCCTTTCAGGGCGGCATGTCCCTCAGCAGGCACTCGGAACTATTGTTACACGTGAACATCATTTTATTATATCTGTCATGGTTCATCTCTTCACAGTGGGTGCTGAAATGTTAGGAGGAATTTAATCAGATCTGCAGTCATTAATTTCAAAGCTAGACACCTAGCAAAAAGAAAGGTCACATGCCTTTTAAATAATATTATCAAGATGCCAGACACATACAAATTTGTATATAGTTCAAGATCTAATACAAACTAAGCACCACATTGGGGTGGGGGAAGAGAGATCATAGCTGCAAGCTGGACTGCTACAGATCCCTTGTAACAATTTGGATGGTATGACCTGGAGGCCTAACAATTACTGTATTTAGATTATTTTATCCCAAGCACAATCGCATGGAAGTACACTGTGTGTTGAAATCAGTGGCACTTAAGTTCCTTATAAACATGGCCAGGATCAGGCTGTAAAGCTGCAAACATAGCAGCCAAGTTGCCTGAGAGTAAATTCCTTCTAGGGACTATGTCCCATTCAGCTCCACTGGACAGAAATCACATACTGTAACTCCATCCATTCCCTCTTAAACTGGAATGCTGAGACAAAGGCCAACATGTTACTGCCAGGGCAAATCTATCAGCATAAATTGCAGCAATTAATTGTCACTATTTAAGAAGTCAGCAGTTTTGCATTTGTTGTCATGCTCCAAGTTATGGGACTCCTGTGTGAAATCAAACACAAAAAACACTGACTGCTTAACTAGTGGCAATTTGCTGCTGATACTTAAACTGAGGGTGAATACAAGGATTCTGGCCAGAGACGGGAAAGCAATTTCTTACAAAGAACTCATTCCTGTTACTTTTATAAGTGCTTGTGGTCGTAACTTGTAACAATACTGAAATAAGTAAGTTATTGCATTACTTGCATTGTTCACTCCTTTTTCATTACTTTCCATACTTTATTTGTGCAGTAGCAGAGAGTAGGATCAATTAAGAGTATAATCTAGAAGCTGAAAAAATTCCTGTCAAAAAGTCTTTAAAATGCTTTAATACATCCTTTGAAGGTAACTGCTGAAAGTAACTAGAAAATATTACATCAGTAAAGTACCTTTGAGCCTGCTCTTGTTACTACTTAAATGTAAATCCTCACTCTTTTTTTTTCTAAAAAAAAGAGAGCAAAGTTGCTGCTTATATCCTGCCTCATAGTGCTTAAAACATTTCCTAAGTAGTTTACATTTCAACTATCTAGGCTACACATTGCTCCCCCTGCAAGCTTAGTACATATGTACTCAATTTGCTGACCTCAGAAGGATGGAAGGCTGTGAACCATGAGCCGGCTACCTGCGATTGAACCCAGGCCATGAGGAGAATTTTGGCTGCAGTACAGTACTTTAACGACTGCACTTTAACTACACCCCCATTACAATAAGATAGTCCAAGCACCATACTGAGTTCTACCAACCAAAACCAAATATAAAATGTTGTGTGTATGTGTGCAGATTCAGTTATAGTACTCCATAAAACATCACACTAAGGTATGTACAAATCTATGTGTAAGTTACTGGATCAGGGATTCTAACCCACTGGTTCTTAACCTTGGGTTACTCAGGAGTTTTGGACTGCAACTCCCAGAAGCCTTCACCACCAGCTGTCCTGACTGGGGTTTCTGGGAGTTGCAGTTCAAAAGCATCCAAGTAACAAAGGTTAAGAACCACTGTTCTAATGCACCATTCTAAAACTGGTTGTCAAAAGCAAACAGAGCTTGGGAGAAGTTGTTTTGTGGGTGTGTGTGTGTGTGTGTTTTTTCAATTCCCAGAATGCTCCAGGCAATATGCTAACCAGTCAGGGAATTCTGGGAGATGCAGTCCAAACACGTAACATGAAACCAACACCCGAAGCAACCAATTTGGTGCTCCTGCTGTACAGATAAGGAACACTAATGCCCTGAAATGAGTGATTAGTACAGCTAGCCATGCCGGAATTTTATTTCTTGAGATTTTACTTGCTCCCATTAATATGTATATTGGGAATCGAAACCCTTGGAGATCTATTCCAGATCAGCTGCTACAGGACTACCAGTGCGAGATCATAGTGTGTCTTCTGCCTACCCAAGCAGTAGGATATTATCTATTTCCAACAAGCCAGAGTTTCAGGCACCCCACCATGGAACGAACTCAACATTGAATCAGGCTGCCCTGCAGCAATCTCATGGAGACTGCTTGGCAGTACGTCCCACTGACATCCATGGGGAATAAATATGCAAAGAGAATGGTTGCTGAGGCACCTGAAACACGGTCAAACCAGGTTTTGTGGAGCATAGTCCACTTGATGAGAAGCTTCTGATGAAGTCCGTGTTTGTGTATGGAAAAACTCATGCCACCATGACTACGTTAGTCTGCAGGACTCTTGGATTCACAGCAAGAAGCTATAATGGAAACTTTCCGGAATTGGCCCTCAGGCTGCATTCCTCAGCACCCTGAACTTACTCATAGGACTGGGCTGTAAACACACTTGATGGCCAACTGGAGGTCACAACGACAAGGTATAACGTGCATTCCTGATGGATACTCGACCAGGTGGTTCGCATGAGGGTGCAATTTCTGATTGAGATCTCAGGCATTCACAGGTTATTGCTTCATATTGGACAGATATGCGATTCTCTATCTTGGGGAGTACAAAGGAAAAAAAATGCTATCTGATGTTGCACAAAAGGAAAGCTGGTATCATTAAATAGTTAGGGGTGTGCATGTCTCCCAGGCCTGCTTGCAGCTCTCAAGGCTGCTTGTGCAGCTCCTGTGCCACCTGAGCCCCGCTTTTTCAGAGGGAAAAAAATGGGAATGTCCCCCCTGCATTATTTAACACCCGCAAATAGCAGTTTTTCAAATGGGAAGTAGCCTGGAGGCAGAAGAAGGCCCTCCCCATGCCCAGCTCAGCATCACTGCTAACCAACCAAGCAAACAACCAATCTGGGTTGCAGCGTTTTTGTTCAATATGTTCAAAACAGTTTACAGGTACGGTATTCTTGTCGTCCCTGCAACAACCCTGCCAGCCTTTAACAGTAGGAATGAGGAGTGTTTGGCTCCTCAGAGTACTGTACGGGGTCCCTCTATATTGCTGAGCTTCAGCCCTTCATCAGCCCTAGCTACTCTGCCCAGCAGTAAAGGCACAATGCAGCCACGAGACTGAGAAATGAATTTACTTCAGAGCTGCCCAATAAAGGTCATGAAGACTGGCTGGATAGGTTTAAGTGTCTGGCGGAGGTTGGGAGTTTGATTCTGTACTTGACAGGGACTGGACTGGACTGGGAGTGTAGGGTCCCTCCCAGCTCTGCAGTTTTGAGATTCTTTTTTAAGACAGACACACGAATCAAACTTGTGACTTGCTGATCTGCAGTGAAGTCTCTTCCACCACAACACGTGCTCACTGGCCACCGCAGCAGAAAGACAAAAGAGTACAAGCTCCAGTCATTTTTGACATGACATGAAGGTGGAGAAAAAAAATTGACATGTGCCCCCCCCTTAAAACTGTCACCATTCCCACCAGCACAGCCAATGGTAAAGAGATGGCACCACTGCCAGGGTTGCATGTATTTTAGATCCTGTTACCATGCCTTGTCTAGTTTGGGACAAAAGGTAAAATGGGATGAGATATGATAATTTACAACTACCCATTATAGAGAAATACAGTGAATAAATATGTGTGTTTTTTTAAATAGGTTTATATTTTTAAGAAAGGAATATAAACCTGGAAATAGAAATAGAAAAGTCAAGTTCACACCCAAATTAAAAACTCTCCTCTGGTAGCCTCATTTATTATGAGAGGAGCTGACGCACTGAAAGCTCAGATTGGGTTATTTATTTGCCAATCTCAGGAGTAAGTTCTTCTCAGCACAAGGCAGCCTCCCGTAGAAATAACGGGCCACGGAGGCAAGGTCGTTTACGGACCAGAAGCCAACATGCTCCCCACCTTGGCAACGCAGAGGTGGAGAACCACCGGCCCCACATCGCTCGTAGAGTTAATCGCCCTTCCGGGGCTCGTCCGTAGATGGCTCGGGTCGGAAGGCAGGACGCGATCGCGCCAACCCAGAGCCCCAGCAGGCAGGCAGGCAGGCTTCGTGGCCAACGCCGGGGTTGGCGTTTCTCTTTCGGCAGGCACAGCACGGTGGCGGGGGGGGGGGGACGGGAGTGTGGTTCTTGCCAAATCTCAGCCTGATCTGCCCTCCGCTCCAGCCCTGCCCGAGCAGAGGGGAAGAAGGAAACAAACAGCCCATTCAAGGTGGGGGGAGATCGGGAGGCAGGGCATGTACGAAAGCAGGAATTAAAACCGGGACGTGCTTACGACACTCCCACGACAGCAGCAGGCAGGGGGTAAAACGGTACAGGCAGACCTGTGAAAACCTGGGTCGGGCTAATTGTGCGAAACTATTCTCTTTAGCGTCAGTGCACAGAGGGAGGGAAAGGGCCTCTAATGGGCTCAGCCGGAGCGAGGGCTGGATCCAGACTCTCTCCCTCGCCGCTTCCCTCCAAGACGCTCTCGCCCTGCGTGCTCAGGGCCGGTCGTGGGGGTGGGCGTGAGGAGGAGGAGGAGGGGGGGTGTATCATGGCCCTTCAGGTTTCACGAAGCCATTGGATGAGAACCTGGAGATGCTGAGGCAGAGTGGGGTCATAATAACCCTTATTATAACCCATAATAACCCAACCCTTAAGGGCTGGCCCAAGACATTTGGCAGCCTGAGGCAAAGCTGGCTGCTTCCCGCCAACCCACACACAGAACACTGACTTGCAGCTGAACACCGGCAATAGATTTTGTTGCAACACCACAATAGCAACAGCAGGCTAGGTTGTGGTTGTGTGGAGTGCGGGGGGGGGGGGCAGAGAGACACAGGTCTCTTCTCCAACAGAGAGAAGCAGCTTGGGAGTTCAGGAAGAAGAGTTGTGAGGCTGCTGTCACTGCTCCCCAGCATATGTTGTGTGAGGTGAAAGTTTTATTCTGGGGAGCAGTATAGCAAACTCTATAGTAGAGCCCTCAGTATTGCAGGTTTAAGGGATAGGAATTAGGTAGGCTTGGAGATACCCTTATCTGAGGCTTTCAAAGGCTTTGCCCAATCTGGCAAGCTAGTCCTGCATTAGGCGGAGCCAAGTTAAGGCTTTTTTGCTACCTTAGGCACAGCAGCAAAGAGCTCTCCGCTCCCATGTCAAAATTGAAAAGTCATACAGTACTGTGTGCAGGGCTGGCCAAATTATTTTGGAGCCTGAGGCCAATTTAAAAAGGAAAAAAATCAAGAGTTTGGCAGGAACAAATGCTTTTAATTAATTCAGTTTCCCAATATGAAGAACATACGTTGGGCTACTATTGTAATTTACATGCCAGAATCATATTACAGTACTTATGTATGCTGGTGTAAGTTAAACAATGTAACTCTCAGTAATGAAATGTTGTTATTTAAAAATTCAACAGTTGTATTTCTCATGCACCAGACAAGAAATGCAAGTGTTGATTACTTAACTGGTGGCAGTTTGCAACATCAGGGTCTGAATTGAATTCACCCATTCCTATCCATTTTAGTTCACTGACGCCCTGGATGTCAATGTTTATTCTTGCCATCTCCTGTTTGACCACATCCAGCTTCCCAAGGTTCATAGATCTTACATTCCAGGTTCCTATGTGGTACTTTTCTTTGCAGCATCGGACTTTCCTTTCACTTCCAGGCACGTCCACAGCTGAGCATCCTTTCGGCTTTGGCCCAACCACTTCATTAGCTCTGGAGCTACTTGTACTTGTCCTCCGCTCTTCCTCAGTAACATGTTGGACGCCTTCCAACCTGAGGGGCCCATCTTCTAGCGTCATATATTTTAGCCTTTGGTTTCTGATCATGGGGCATTCTTGACAAAGATACTAGAGTGGTTTGCCAATTCCTACTTCAGGTGGATTGCGTTTAGTTGGAACTCTCCACTATGTCCTGTCCGTCTTGGGTGTCCCTGCACGGCATAGCCCATAGCTTCTCTGAGTTACTCAAGCCCCTTCACCACGACAAGACAGCAATATGTGAAGGGGCAACAACAGCACCATTAAGTTATCTTTAAAATTACAATGGTGCAGCCTTACTAAGGAGTAGAGAAGAAATATTAGCTGGTTCAAGTGTTTGGTTTGTGGGGCTATCTTGGGCTCTGTATCCAACTGCTGACAAGGTTTAGAAGAGAACAGCATGTACTGCACGCAGTGGCTTGTAACACTGAGGTCTTTTGGGAGAGAAAAAAAAGCTAAAAGTGACAAAGATATACCATGTAAATGCTCATAACAACTAACTACTCGGGGGGGGGGGCTTGTAACTGTAATTAAAGTAGTTTTCCAAACATAATGAAGTTTAAAAACCAAACAACTTGCTACCTTTCCAGAGCTGCTTCATTTTGCTCAGCGAGAGCTATTTTACGCCCTCCGGGGATCTCAAGGCTGCCCATTAATTTTTCACTGATCATGAGATTAGCTCCATCCAGGAAGAGCTTGTTCCAAATATTTTGCTATTTGAAGAAGAAAAGACTGTAGAGTACATGCATTCTTTTACTGTACTTAGCTAATTTGCTTAAAGTATTCAAGGAGTCAAATTTGGGAGAATAACTTGGATGGTACTAAGAGAGTAAATGGGAGGTGATATATCAGCAGCTACCAAAATAGTATCGATTGTGTAACATTTTCTTTTGGAAATGTTCTGAAATAATTAGACAGGTGGTTGATGGAAAGAGCGATAACAGTTTATTATTCAGAGGTGGGATGAAGGCAATAGGGCAGGTATAATAACGTCACTGCCTCCCTTTCTCATTGGCCTGGTGCCTAGAGCTCTCAACGCAGTAAATTACTTCCCATCAGCCACAGAACACGGCTGGTCTGGAAAGGGAAGATGAAGGACATGTGATGCAGGCCAGCTCCTCCTGACTGGGTGGTAACAGCCAACAGGGGAGTCTATCTGAACAGTGTAATTCCAGCAGAATTGTCCTCAAATGTCCGCAACCAGTGCTGAACTTCATGGCAGGTCCTGCCATTAGGCAGAGGGGAGGAACTGCCTCAGATACAAGAGGGTGGAGGGTGGTGGTAGCAGCAGGCCCTCTAGCGCCCCCTGCCTGCTCAGAGGACCCAGCTGTGTATGTCACAGTACCTGTCCTCATACCCAAAACTCGTCTTCTCTTCTCAGGGGAGGTAGGGACATGGGCTGGTCACCATTGCTTAAGAAAGATTCAGCTAGTGAGGTTTTGGTGCATGAAATGGAGACAGTGCCATTTTGTCCTTTGCCTCAGGCAGCAAAATGTCTTGGGCTGGCCTTGTTTCCCATGCCTCAGAACTCACCATCTATCCAGAGTCTGGAATCTGGTTTCACAGATAATTTCTGTATTATAGATGTATCATCTCTCAAAGCCTGGTTTGAGATTTGTGTGTGTGTTAAAGCTGGTAGGTTGTCTCAGGTGAAAAGGGAGGAGACTGCAGGGTCAAAAGGCTGGATGTGGGGGTGGATCAGCTAAAGCAGTGGTTCTTAACCTTTGTTACTTGGATGTTTTTGAACTGCAACTCCCAGAAACCCCCCAGCACAGTTGGTGGTGAAGGCTTCTGGGAGTTGCAGTCCAAAACTCCTGAGTAACCCAAGGTTAAGATCCAGTGAGCTAGAGTAGCCATTCTAGAAAGCAAGGGGGGTGCTGCTCTGAAGGGGGACAGAGACTGGAAACTATTCTTCAAATACCACCTTATAAGGCTGGTTATGTGACTTATACAAGATATTACAATCTTGATTCAGCCTGTATTTTTTTCATATTGTGTTTATGGCTCTGGCTAAAAAAGAAGGTTGAGAGTGGCTTTGTTAGATGGTTTTGGGGCACTTGCTCATCTGTTCAAAGAGCTGTGAACTGATTCCGAAAGTAACTGCCTGTCCAGGTGTTGTGCTCCCAAGAGCAGCTTTCACAAGACATGACCACCAGAACATCCTCTGCCAGGCAGCTGTGCCATCAGGAACCTTAAAGGGTCCGTCCAAGCATGTAGTTGACAACAGCTGAGAAAAAAAAAAAACCCACAACACGGGGTTGCTCCTATTCTTTTAACGGCAACATGGAAATCCAGGCCTTTCACTCACACAGGTTCTTCACCCCACAGAGTGGGGATTGGGCAGGTTTGACCCTCCAGATGTTTTTTGGACTGGACTTCCCCTTGGCGGTAACTATCCCAGCCAGTGGGGGGAGGGATTGCTGGGAGCTGCCGTCCAGCAACAGTGGCAAAGCTGCACACCCCAGTCATAGGGATAAAAATGCATCTACCCTATTTCCCCTAAAATAAGACCTAACCTGAAAATAAGCCCTAGTAGGATTTTGCAGGATGCTCGTAATATAAGCCCTACCACAAAAATAAGCCCCAGTTAAGTGAAACCCCGCCCTCCACCCTCGTGCAGCAACCAGAAGATGACATGACTGTATTTGAATAAATGTAGATTGTTGTACATGAAAAAATAAAACATACCCTGAAAATAAGTCCTAATTTTTATTTTTATTTTATTTTATTTTATTGGAACAATTCATATAAGACCCTGGCTTATTTTTGGGAAACACGAAACGCTGTACTGCAGCTAAAACTGTGCTCACGACCTGGGGTTCAAATCCCAGGTAGCCGGCTCAAGGTTGACTCAGCCTTCCATCCTTCCGAGGTCGGTAAAATGAGTACCCAGCTTGCTGGGGGGGGGGGCAATGTGTAGCCTGTATAATTAAAATTGTAAACCGCCCAGAGAGTGCTTGAAGCGCTATGGGGCGGTATATACGTCCAATAAATAAATAAATAATAAATAAATTCAACATTACTGTTAGCTCAATGGCAGTGCATGTGTTGTGCAGGCAGAAGGTTTCTGGTTCAGTCCTGGGCATTTCTAGGAAGGATCAGGAAAAACTCTTCCTTGAAACTCTGGAGATCTACTACCATTGAGTGGACACAAATCAGGGTTGCTGGCGGATCGCGCAATTCCACAATGCAGTTCCTTCTTGCTAGACATAACGCCCAGCCCATTTACACCAGCATACTGTAACTTTGTTACACTGGCATGAACAAGGTACAGGTCAATGTTTCACTAGGCGACTGACTCAATATATAAGATACTTGTGGTGGGGCCAGCCCTGCTGTTAGGGGGAGTGAGGTGGTTGCTCCAGGCAGCAGTCAATGGGAAGGCATAGTAAAGTGGTGGTGGGGGGCATTCATCTTGCTTCCTCTAAGTTAGCCTGCAGCCTTCAAGTGTGGCTGAGGATGTTGGTTTCTCCATGTAGCACGGAGAGGGCGCCTTTTAAAAAGCTTTTCTATTTGGCCTGAGGACCGAAATATCTCGGGCCGGCCCTTTCAAATGTACAGTATCCCTCAGGGCTCCTTCAAATGCATCGCTACAGGGGTTGGTTGAAAAGTTGGCAGCCTTTCTCAGGCTTTAGTTTACTGCACAGCCCCACGGCTGGTTTCAGGTGTTCAGAATAACGTACACACCAACGTTACCTTGCCATCGTTGCAGCCGCCTTGTAACGCTGAGCATTATGAATCCCCTTCCCTCGCAGATCAGGAAGGGGCCGTGGCTCAACCAGGTTGCATTCACGTGGGGACAGACAGTAGCCGGGACAGACCCGAAGGGCCCCAAGATCTTGCCAAGCCGGCCTCTGCTCGGAAGGCAGCTCGGGACGGGAAGGGAACGAGTGGTTTTCTCAACCCTCCGCTGAGCTATACGAGGTGACGCGGGGGGGGGGGGGAGGGAACAGAGGCTTCCTAATTCTTTGCCACTACGCACAACACAACGCGGGGCGAACGGATTGCAGGAGGGAGCGGGGGGGGGTCTTCCGTAACGCCGGTCCGATCGGGTCATCCCGTCGTCTATCCTGACACGTAACGCGATTCGGCCGAACTCGAGATCTGCCCGTCTCTCCGCTTCCTCCGCCTCCTGGAGGACGGGTTAACCCTTCCGCCGCCCGGCCCGAGGCTTTCCTTCGTTGCTTCCTCGGGCGGAGGGAGGAGGAAATTGCGGTGGGAGGCGACGCCAACCAGCACATTGTTATATGCCCTGGCGCTGGCGGGGTGCTGCGCTTTTGCAAACCGAGCCTGGGGGAGAGCGGGCGGCCGCCAGAGTGAGGCGATGGAGCCTGGCCCGGGCTGCGGGGCAAGCCGAGACGCCAGGCGCTGCCCTGCGGGCATGGACTTGCTGCCGCTTCTGCCGCCGCCGCCCTTCCCGTTGTTGTCGCCGCTGCTCCTGCTCCTGCTGCCGCCGCCGCCGCCGTCGCCGATCTTTGCAGGGGTGTAAGTGGGAGAAGGCGAGCCGGTGCCATGCCGGGGTCCCGTGCAGGGTCCTCGGAGCCCTCCCGGCCGCGGCGACAAGAACCGGAGGAGGAGCAGCCGCGGCAGCAGGTGTCCTCCCCGGAGGGCTCCCGCGATCCGGATCGCCGCCAGCGCTGGGCCCGGCTCTTCGAGCAACTGGACACCAACAAGGATGGGCGCGTGGACGTCAACGAGCTGCGCGAGGGCCTGGCCCGCCTGGGCATGGACGCCGGTTCCCACGCCGAACAGGCGAGTCCGGGGCCCGGCGGGTGTGTGTGTGTGTGTGTGTGCGTGCGGGGCGAGGGTGGCCCCGAAGGGCATTCCTGGCAGCGAGGGCTGCTGCTCTCCGGCCCTCGCAGGGGAGCCTTCCGCGAAGCGAGGGGGAAACGGAGGCACGGAGGGGGCGAAAGGGGCAAGGCTGGGAAGGAAAGAGGGACGTTTATAGCCCGCCTGATTTCCGCCCCCCCGGGCTCCATTCTTCTTTTGCATCCTTTAGAGCCGGTTTGGACGGCCCGGTTGGACTGCAACTTCCAAAACTGGGGACGCTCAGCCAGGAATGATGGGACCTGGAGTCCGTCCATTTTTAGAGGACCACAGGTTGCCCTGTTTTAATTAGGGGGTAAGAAGTATGATATTCAGCCACCAGCTTTGGCTTAAGATGACCAGGGCGGCCACCAAGTCCTCGGCCACCGAGTTCTCACTTCGTTGTTCTGTGCTGACCATCTGCTCTCCTCTTACACAATATCCCTAACAGGGTTTTTTTTTTTGAGGTATGTGAGGCGGTCCAAGGAGTGCTTTGCCATTGCCCCCACAGCAGGCTTCCATGGCTGTGGTGGGGATTAGAACCCACGTCTCCTGTGTCCTAGTCGGTCCCTCTGTCCACCTCACCATGCTGGTTCCCATCAGGGTCTTCTGCTTTCTCAGTTCTCTTTCCCAAAGCTGGAAGAGTGGCATCTGAGGCTAAGGAGTATCTGCTTGAAAGGTCCACTGTCCCTTGTGGGGGGGGGAGTGCGGGTGAGGGGGGAGCGCCTTTGGTCACTCTCCAAGGAATGGACGGACTCCTCGCTCCTTGCTCCGCTGTCAAAAGGGGACCTTTTTGCACCATGCATAGCAGAGTGCATTAATGGTAGAGAGAATCCCCTCTTACCCGCACAATCCCCCGCCTTAAAAGGAGGCTTTATTAATGAGTCACCCTCGCTCCCACTCTGGCAACTAGAAAGCTCTCTGCCTCCACACATGCTCTGCACACACACACACACAAACCCCTTGTCAGAACAGTCCAACAATGTAATTATCCTGTTTAACTGAAAATGGCACTAAGGTGCAATTGCTAAGAATGAATCATTCTGAGCACAGGTATAGTCGCAGGAAGGTGCCTCTTCTGAGAGAGAAGATGCCAGGAGGGGGGATGCTGGAGTGGGCAGCTATAAAAGAGGAGACCCCCCCTCTTGTGCCCTTTTTTTAGCAGCTCTCTCCACCAGTAACTTTCAGTTGCCGCAGCTTCTCACCCCCACCTGACAAAGAGGAAGTCTCAACTCTTCCTCGCTTAGAGACTTCGTCCCTTCCTTGCACTTCATCAATTTGAGAGTAATGAATGGAGGAAAAACAGGGACATGAAAATGCCAAGTTTAGCACAGGGAGAAGACGTGCAGGCAGCCTCTCATCTGAGCCTTGGGAAATACGTTGCAGGATAAGAAAAATTTTGGTATAAATATGTGTGCAGCGGGTGACGGCATGGGGGCCTTAACGCACTGGGGGATTAGAAGCGGGCCTTTTGGGGTCAGCTGGTACTTCTTTCAGACAGGCTGCTGGTTTCGGGCGCAGGCTTCTGGAGGGGTGGCTGCTTTAAGCTTGTAGTGAAACCAGCAGCGAGTCTTAGGGCACCTTTGAAGAATTAAGAGATTTATTGTGGCGTAAGCTTTCTGTGGACTGGCGTCCACTTCACTGAGTGTACAAAGCCTTATCCTCCATTGACATATCTTGCGTGGGTGTGTGTTTATGCATGGGGGAGTAGGGGGAAAGAAGACGGTGGAGCTGAATGGCAGTGAGACAGAAAATATGATTCAATGAAAGTGGGGAAGTTTGGGAAGTAAGCACAATCATCATGAATGTAGCAGAATAAAGAGAATGGGGGTGGGAGTCCATACATTTGCCTAGCTCTGCTCGACTGGGTGCTTGCAGACGGCGGGCATCTGTTGTCATAATTAAAAAGCATGTGGAACTTGTCCAACTTTTCTGCTTTAATGGGAGGAAGAAGAAAGCATAGGAAAGCACTGAGGACAGATCTAGAGATTGAAGACAATCCATCCGTGTAAGACCTTCATGAATGAGGCTGTACAATTGCACTAGGACAATTCCTCTAGAAACACTCCTCATGTTCTAGTACTATCTTTTCCTCCCCGGTGCCTTAAGAGATTTCGAATGAGAACTTCCACAATCTTTATCCATTGGTCATATTGGTTGGGGCTGATGGGAGTTTACCAGGCAAGAGAAGCAGGGTATATTACCTCCACTCACAAAGAAGCCTTGATTTAACTTAATGGTAGTCTTAGAGCTTGACTGTTCTTAGTATTAGTCTCGAGGCATTATAATGCATAATCTCATTAATTTAACAACAAAGTCTATGAGTCTGATAAAGTGATCCGTAATCCATGAAAGCTTTTGTCACATAAAACTTGTTTGTCTTCAGGACTTCACATAACTTTTTATTGTTTTCCCTGTAACAGACCAACACACAGCTAGCTGGCCCTTGGAAGTGTCATTCAAGGAGCTTCTCCCCCAGCTCCAGAGCCTTAGAAATATCCATAGGAAGGCATGTGTTCTGGTGAAAAGTATAATATGTGTTTGCTGCCTGCCTTCCTTCCCTCTTCTTTCACAAGGATAGCTCCTTTTTGGTGCTGTGAAAGAATTGCATTGTTTGGTGGTTTCTGAAGGTTCAACTCAAAAGCGCATTAGGCTGCCCCCCAGGGCAGAATGTAAATTATTCTGGGAGTGGCTCTAGAATGAAGCTTTGTTTAACTCTAAGATTAAAAAAGTCATGCGGAATTAATTCTATATCTTTCTGGAACACACACACACCCGTGAAACAACTAGAGCCCAGCGTGAAGATGTGTCAGGGGTAGATGGATGGAACCATCCATTTCAGATTAAGATCAATTTGTGTTTTCAATATCACAACTGAACCCTTAAATCTGTGACACTAATTACTATCGGTTTAGTTTGGTTTTTCATTTTAGCAGCCTAATTAAGTATGTGAGAGAGCAGAGTGAGGAGCCTTTTGAAACAAACTGGAAGTTAGAAATCCTTGCTGGTCTTGTCTGAATCAACTAGAATCTACTAATAGTTCCAGGTCCACCTTTTGTCCAGCCCTACTGTATGAACATAAGAAGCTGGATTAACTGTGAGACCTTGGCTTAAACTCTCAGAAATCTTGGCCCAGCACAGCTGTGGGGAAGGCTTCTGGGAATTTCAGTCCAAGAACATCTGGAGACTCAAGGTTGGGAACCACTGCTGCAGATAAAAGGGACAGTCAGGGAATAGCAGAAACGGAAGTGCCATTATAGCAGAGAAAACCGTATTTATGCTCCTCCAAAAGGAAAGCAACACTAAGCCTTGTGCTACTCAGTACAGTCTCTGTCAAAAGTAGTTCTCCACTTTCAGGCTTCATAGAGCCCCAAACAGTGTGGCCAATGGCCAGGGTTTCTTAGAGCTAAATCTCAAAGCATCAAACTGAGAACTGCTGAAAAACAACTTCCTGTGTGTCTTTAAAACAAACAGATCTGACAGTTATGGATTACAAATGTCAGAATTATTAGGAGATAAAAAGAGTGTTTAAAGTTGAGGATTCATACCTGAATTGCCCTGTTAGAAAGAGGGCACATAGGGTCTGAATGTGCAAACGATGAAAACTTTTATCCAAGCATTGTAGTCCCAAAATATAATTTGAACAACAGTCCTGACAAATGTGAAGCCCACGTAAGAAGTTTTGCATTACAAACTCAATTGACCATGAACCACAATCACTGTGGATTAGCATCAGGGATAGTATTAGTGAAGAAGGCAAAAGGACAATTTCTGTAGTAAAAATAAAAGAAAAACCTAAGCAGATTACAGATGAAACATTAAAAATTGTAAAACAAAGATGAGAAGCAAAAGTAGAAGGTAACAGAAATAAGGTCAGCATTCTGAATGCAGTTTTCCAGGGACTGACATTTAGAGACAAAGATAGCTACTATAGTTGCCAGTGCAAAGGCATAGAAGAGAACAACAAAAGAAGAAAAACAAGATATCTCTTCCAGAAGAGTCAATAAATTAAAGGAAAAGTTAAGCCTGGGTTAGGAATGCTGAATGATCAGCAGGGAAACACACTGTCTAACCAGGAGAATATAAATACAGTATAAGGTGGAAACAGTATACAGTATATGCAGTACTGAAAATCTATACAGGATAACATAGCAGATTATGAAGAACCTAAGAAGTGAAGTGAAAGTTGCTCTGAAAGCAACTTTCTAGAAAGTGGAGTGAAAGCTGCTCTGAAAGCACCAAAAAGAAATAAATCACTAGGGGTAGTTGGGATACTAATAGAACTCTTTCAAGCCACAAATACTGAAGCTGTCAAAAAAAAAAAAAAAAGAATATGCCAACAAATATGGAAAACAGAACAATGGCCCACAGACTGGAAATGTTCAATATACATTCCAATACCCAAGAAAGGAGATGCCAAGGAGTACAATAATTCCAGGATCATTGATTTCATTTCCCATGCAAATAAGCACAGTATTGCTTTATATGGAATGATAAATGCATGATGTTTAAGGTGGATTCAGAAAAAGGAGAGACACTTGAGATCACATTGTAAACATCTGCTGGCTGCTGGACTGCATGCACCAAAGAATTTCAGAAGATTAGTTTATGTTTTATAGACTACATCAAAACCTTTGACTGTGTGGATTATGAGAAATGGTGGGTTGTTCTGAAAGAAATGGGTGTGTGCCTCAGCACTTGATTGTCCTGATGTGGAAAAGAAGCTATTATTAGGACAGAATATGGTGAGACAGAATGGTTTCCAATAGGCAAAAATTTTAGATAAGATGCACTCTTCTGTTCAATCTGTACACAATGCAAAGCATACAGAAAGCCAGACTAGATTTAGATGAAGGAGGGGTGGCAATTGATGGAAGAAACAAACTGATGTGCGGATGCACCATCTTACTAGCAGCAATGTCTTTTTGGGAAAGTGAAAGAAGAAAGTGCCAAAGCAGGGATGCAGATTTTTGAGAAGACGATAATCATGGCTACAGAAGAACTACACAGCTTTAGCATTGACAATAAAGAAATTGAAGTAGTGGGAGATTTTTGTATACCTCAGTCCAGTCGTGTATCCCAATGGAGAATGCAGCCAGGAAATCAGAAGAAGACGGAGACTAGGAAGGGCAGATGGGGACAAACGGAATCAGAACCAGAAAAATGGAGGAACCGGGTTGGTTCACAGTTTGGTTTGGGGATCACGTTTTGCCAAAGCAAAATCAAGCACTGAACTTTTTTTGTGTGGGTGTGGGCGTGCACTTTGTTTTGCTTTAGCATCCACTCCCTCCTCTGTGCCCCGGTCACCTCCCTCCCTAGTCCCTATCCTCCAAGGCAGCGGGCCCAGCTTCCCTGCCAGCTGGGTGGTGGCGCATACTTAGAGGCAGCAGCTGTCTGCAGGAAGCTGGGGGCCCTCTGCCTCGCAGGAAGGTGTCGGAGGTGGTGGCAGTGGTGGCAGAAGCAGGAAGGGAGGCGACGGATGCAGTGGGAAGGCGGTGGGCAGACAGCAGAGAAGTGAGAGGGCAGGTGGAGAACAGGAGCAGGTAGCCACCCCCCCCAGGGATGAAAGAAAAACAAACCACGAACCTGTTCGTTTTTTTCCAATGTTTCCGCTGGTTTCTGGTTAGTCACAAATCATGAACCATCATGAAGCACTAATTTTCCAGTTTGTGCCCATCTTTAATCATAAAGTGTAAGGATCTGTCACTGGAGCTGAAGACCAAGATCATCCATACTCTTGTATTCCCGATCACCGTTGTCTAGGTGTAAAAGCTAAACCATAAAGAGAAGTTGATAGAAAAACACTGATTCGTTTGAAATACTGTATGGTGTGGAGGAGAGCTTTGTAGATATCCTAGACTGCTAGAACAGGTGGGTCCTGGATCACATCAAGCCTGAACTCTCTCTCTCTCAAGGCAAATATATGAAATGTAGGCTTTCCTTCTTTGGGCCCATCATGAGAAAGCAATATTGTCTGTTGGAAAAGACAACAAGGCTGTGGAAGGTGGAAGGCAGCAGGAAAAGAGGAAGACCAAATATGAGGTGGATTGAATTCTTAAAGGAACTCACAAGTTTGAGTTTGACGGAGCTGTGCAGGACTGTTGAAGGCAAGGCATTTTGGAGATCTCTCATTCATAGCGTTGCCTTAGGTCAGAGGCAACTTGATGGCACAGAACAACAACAAGAAAAGCAACAACAGAGTCTGGATCCGGAAAGATGGGCTAGAATCCACAGATGTTTATCTTGATTCAAGACTTGTTCACCGATAAGGTGCCAGAAAACCCTTTTGGGATTTTCTGCTGCAACAAACTGATATAGCCATCACTGTAGAAATAGGATGTTGCTCGGACCATCCGTTTGAGACTCTTGATTGCGAGGTTCAGCTCATTCACTTGATGTTCCTGTTATGAACGCATGCATGAGCTGTTTTTTAGATAAAAGCCTAAAGTTACTTTAAAAAAAAAAAGATGCAAACATCATACAGAAAATCTTTATCAACTGCCCATTTGATATGGGTTGGGATGCCAGAATAGAACAGACTTAGTCATGAAGAGGATTTCCCTCAGACTAGAGAACTAGGTAGAAGGCAGCCCAGCAGAATTCCACTATCATAGTTTGAAGCCAGACTGTTTTTGGGCGAAGCTGCTCTTTGATAGCTCGTATTATTTGTTTTGCATTTAATATTTAAAGTAAGCTGGAGATGGTTGCCATGGAAACTAGTGACTTAAAAATGAAATTCAAGAATGCCTAATCCAACACATGCATAGGACCAACACCTATATCTTACCATGTGGCACTGTTTAAAGTAAAATACAAATTGGAATCTAAAATTGTAAATATAAGCAAGTTTTCTAGAACTTTCATTTCAAGAACAGGCAGCTTTGTGTGTTTTGGGCTTCAGGAGGAAGCAGTGGCTAGAAGAGACATACAGTTTTCCAGTTCTGCCAGTTCATCTAACAGGGCAATCTTGTTTATTCAAAAGTGCATGTGTTTAGGGTTTCAGCCTAATGGTTCAATTGTATATAAACCTTCTGCGATGATGGTACCATTTAGCTCAATGGGATTTATTCTTAGGACAATTACGTAGTATCTTGAATTACTTGGAGATTTTTACTGTTTTCTGTGTCTCTGTTACTGTAGCTTAGATACACACACACACACACACACACACACACACGTATATATATGTGTATGTATGTATGCATGTATGTATATGTATATATATGTATATATGTATGTATATATATGTGTATGTGTGTGTGTGTGTGTGTGTGTGTGTGTGTATTTATATATATATATATATATATATATATATATATATATATATATATATATATATATATATATATATATATATATATATATATATATATATATATATATATATATATATATATATATATATATATATATATATATATATATATATATATATATATATATATATATATATATATATATATATATATATATATATATATATATATATATATATATATATGTACACACACACACACACACACACACACACACACACACAAAATATCCCCAACAGTATAAGAGAGCTTTATTTATCCTTGTAAATGTTTGCAGCAGTCATCAGTAGCTAGAATTTCATGTCCCAGGAACGTGAGAAATTTGTGGTGGGACCTGAGCTGTTAGAAAGGGGAAGGAATGTTAATGGTGTTTATCCTCAGCATGTAGTCAAAGGCTGCAGAAGTGGAACTCAAGATGAGCTAAAACATCACCCTTCAAGCACGCTACAAAATCTGAGATGTAAGTTCCAGGGGCCCTCCTGTGCAGCAGTGTGCAGACCAGTGCAAGCGTACAGGCTGAAATGCACATGCTGTGTGGATGAATATGGACACGCCCTGCAAGTGGTACAGTCGGGAACTGACTTACACTACAAAGAGGATTTCCTGTTTACCAGATATACTTCATATCATCCCCAACAGATCCTTTCTCTCTGCTCGGACTATAACGTGGAACCAGTAAAGAAATCAGGGAACTGGACCAGGATTGTTAGGCCAGATAGTAAAACTACATGCTTCAAGCAGGGGAAAAAAAACATTATAAGGATTTTCCCTATGTTCTGTCCTGAATTTTTCGTGTGGTTGGAAAGGAGCCCTTTATAAAAGCACAGGAATGAATAAATTCATGTTCTGTATGCTCTGGCACAGTGGTTGCCAACCTTGGGTCCCCAGATGCTCTTGGACAAAAACTCCCAGAGGCCTTCACCGCTACCTGTGATGGCCAGTGTTTCTGAGAGCTGTAGTCCAAGAACATCTGGAGACCCAAGATTGGAAACCACTGCATCGCCAGAGATCTTGTGGTGCCCCTATCTACTAAAAGATTTTGATCCACAGAAGCTCACGCTGAAAGAATTATGTTAGTCTTTGGAGTGCCACAGTATTTTGCCCCCCATCCATTTCCCTCTTTAGTTTTACCAGCATGCAAAGAGAGATGAACACAGCTGCCTCTTTAGAGACTGTGGCACTCTGTATGCTGTTGGTGTACTGTTTGCATCAGCCACTGGTGAGAGGTGATGGAGTTGCAGTTCACTAATATCTGGAGGGCTGCAGATTTCCCACCCATGGGGTACAAACAGATGTTTTCCTCTGGACAGAGTGTCCTGGAACCTAGCGACTTTATGTTGGCAGCCTCTACTAAGGAAAAACTGCACAGTCCAATCTCGTGTTTTCTGCCTTAAACGTTAAGTAATAATAACAACTAGCAATGTTATGGTTGGCTGGGTGTGCAACATTTTCTCTTAAGCATGATGCCACAAATGTGTTGCTCAGCCCTTAGAACCTCCTATATATATCTTAGAAGTAATTATATAAAGGAAGCCTGCTGACAGGAGAAGTGCGGACCGATTAACGGCATGCAGTGCACAACAGGCAGTGTTTGCTCTCGCTGATGTTTATAAAGCCTGTTTGGGGCATTTGAACTCCAAATGACATTTCAGCCCAACTTAATGGAGAAATCAGATTAGTTTCTTTAGTAGGCATGGAAGGAAGACGTGTTAACCACATAGCTGTTCATTCTTTTCCAGATCACTAGATCCCACTTCTTCCCCTAAGTTTCAACCAGAAAGAACTTCTGTAGAGGTTTACAGTGTCCAGTGATCAAAAATAAGTATGGGATCCCACACCCACACATCCCAGCTTGCCTTTCCAGTTGGAAAGGCAAGGGCAAGGGGGGGGACCCTGCTGCTCGCCTGGGTCACCAGCTGGAGAAAACAGTGGGATTCTTTCAGTGACTGGTTCGACTTTCCAGTTGGAAACATGAAGTGGCACATAGAGATTATTCCATGGCTATAGCTGGGGGTGGGGCTGAACAGAGGCATTCCAGGACCCTCTACGGGCTAGAATCAGGTGACGCGGTAGTTCTCTCCCTGGTTTTAACTGAGACATTGCTGAAGAGGACAGAACCTGCCTTTAAGGCCTTTAACACAGAAAGTAACATAGCCTTTAACATACAGTAGAAAATAAGAGTAAAGTGGTAGAGGCTGCAGTCTTTACTCATTTGCTGGTAGGCCAGGCTGTGCTCAGGGCTCTAAGTTAACACATAAGTACTGTATAAAATGTGTGTGTTTGTGTTGTGTCACGTGGGTGTTTTTCCCCTTGCCGGTGAATAATCTGTATAAATCCCTTGTTTCTTGGAGTGGGAGAAGACGTCCCATGCTAGTTAGACAGCATGGCTTTCACAGCCTTGAGGCAAGAAGCTTTTTCTTCATTCTATCCATGTGTAAACACTTTCCATGCATGCCAACCTTTTCCGAGGTTATGTTTTCTGCGGGCGAGAGGGGTTGCCAGCTTTCCCCAGCCTGGCGCCCATCCAGATGGGTTGTGCTGCAAAGCTCACGCTGGATACAGATCATGGGCCTCGTAGTACAGCAAGCTGGAGGAGACTGCCCTACACCTAAATTTCCAAAAGGCTGAAGAGCCCCGAGCTAGCATGCCAGAAGGGCTGGACACGGAGGAATGAAACACCCAAACCAACCCAGGAAATTATAAATAGAGGGACGCTAGTGGCTCTCAGAGTTATTTTTAACCTGTCCCTAGTGGTGGCCTTATAAATACAACAACAACATCTTGGATTCCAAGATGACAAATGCGGAAATGGCTTGTAGAACTCTGGAATATCACTTCCTACTTAACAGAGACATTGACACACAAATGGCAGTTCATGGCCAGAACTTGAAAAAGTTACTTAGTTTGAACCACAACTCTCAGAATCCCACAGCCAGCAATGGGGTACTGGAGTTACAGTCCCAACAAACTCTTATGGCCTTTTATTATAACAGCAATAAACATGTAACAGGATGCAAGAGTACCTCTCTTTTTTATAACACTCACCCCTAGCTACTTCATCTTAATGTAAATGATTCCCCCATCCCAAGTGCATTTGGGGCTACATCCTGCATTTTTCCCTGAACAAATTAGGGTGTTTGTGTGTAAAATAGAAGAAAGTTGCTCTACCTTTAGTCCTTGGGATAAGGAGGGAATTTCAGGAGGTCTAGCTTGTCAAGCAGCAATGACCTGAAACAATTACTGTGGCGATCTACCTTGTTGCCTCTGTTTATTTTGGCCCTCACAAGAGATCACACCCTTTCCTTTCACGCTGCCACCAGGTATTTTCCTAATACCAATTGTGTTATAAAGTACTTGTGTGCTGCCTTCACTAAGGGTTATTGAACATAGGACAGAGGTTGAATTAACAAAGATTCTTTTATTGATAAATAAATCATAAAAGTAAATCAAGTAGGAACTGTATCAGGTCTTAACATGGATTGGATTAACTGCCTGTCTAACTCCGCCCCTCCTGCCCTATCCTTGGCTCCTCCCGCTTGGGCTTCTGTGATGGACAGGCAGGAATGACATCACCTTTCGGCATTTCGTTAAAATTACTTAAAACCGTTAAAGGAGAAAGTGCAAAAGCAGGGTTATGGCTAACCAGTAAGAAGACAAAAATAATGATTACAGAAGAATTACACAACTTTAATGCCGGCAATGACAACATTGAAATAGTGAACAATTTTCTACTCAATTAAAAATGGAGGCTGCTGCCAAGAAATTAGAAGACTAAGACTTGAAAGGACAGCAATGAAAGAACATGGGAAAAAATCCATAAAAATAAGGATGTGACACTACAGACAAAAATAAAGAAAATTTGCACTATGGTAATTCCTGAATACTATGTACAGATGTGAAAGATAGACAGTGAAGAAAACTGACCAAAAAAAGGAAAGCCATTAATCTTTAAGGTGCCATGCTGTTTTTGCCTTCTTAATTTTTTATTTTTCTTTTGTTTTTGCCTGATAAGAACAAAGTCAACTGATCTGAACTGTAATATCGGAGGAGAGCTTTGTAGATACCATGGACTGCCTGAAAGGCAAATCAATGTGGGCTGTATCAGATCAGTGTGGCAGAGTGGGTAAAGTGTCAGACTAGGACTCAGGCCTTGGTTCAAATCCCAGATTGACCATGCAACTCACAAGCTGGGGACGGCACTGATAAAACCATTTCTTGAACATCTCATGTCCTTTCAAAACCCTATTAGAGTTGCCGTAAATTGGACGCAAGCTGACAGCACGTAACAACATAACAGATCAAATGAAATCTTAATTATCTCTAAACTGAAACTGTTGTATCATGAGAAGAGAAGACTCATTAAAAAGCGAATTAGGATGGGAAAGGTTGAGGACAGCAGGAAAAGAGAAGGAACAAATGTGAGATGTGTTGACACAGTCAAGGAAGCCACAGCTTTGGATTTGCAAGATCTGAGCACAGCTATTCATGATGGGTCATTGTGAAGTTTATTCCTGACAGTGCCCATAGCTGCCAAACACACTTCCCCCCCCCCCCCCCGTAAGGAGAGTCAAAATATGTAGACTGCTAGATTGGTGCACATCAACAATTCAGAAGCAGATCTTTTGTAAAGTTAATGAATCTGGACTCCCCATTCAGAGCAACTCATCCTCAAATACTTTGAATTACAATATGGATGGCATGCAAAATTATACAGATCTTGGGAAAATCCAGCCCCACCCCACAGCTAAGGTCAGGGGGATCAGGAATTTCATGAGAGTGGCTAGCAAATGATGCTTGCATATTTAGAAAGTCCCAGGTCTTCAATCCTGTCTGTCTTGAGAGATGCAAGAGTGTTTTCCAGCCTTACCTGGAGATTGAGCCTAGAACCTACAGCGTACAAAGCATATGCTCTGCTGCTGAGCTCTGCGGTCTCCCATACATAGGATTCCTGGTCACCTGTGGCTGGTGCCTCAATACAAGGCTGGCTGGCTGGCTAAGAGAATGGTCCGTGTGCATGTTATTTTCAGAAATGAGCCTCACTAGCTTTGGTGGGACGTAATTCTGTGTGTATAGCATTGAATTCCTAGTCTCTAAATAAGCCTTGAACCAAAGCTGGAGTGTAGAAATTGCTTCCCCTCCCCCAGCACCTTTGCTGAGCATGATGTCCTCAGAAGACCTTGCCAGAACAAAGTAGAACGGGAAGCTGCCAGACAGCGCTGTCTCATAGATCCTGTTTTTCTCCACTCACGTAACATTTGGGCCAGTGGGGTAGATTTCTGTTGGTGTATCCTTTGGCTACTAGCTGGTTCTGTACTATAAGCCAAAAGCGGTCTCCTCCCCTACCCCGTTTCCTTTTCTTGTGCTCTTACCAGAGTGTGTTATCTCAGGAATACGTGCCAAACGATGCCATTTAAATCTTACTGCAGATTTTGCAGTTCTAAACTATTTGGTTTTGCCTGTGGTGCATCATGGAGACATTAACAGTGTGATGTTGTTTGTTTTGATGACTTCCTGTGTCTTAAGTCAGTCTGCAGGATAAGCACAGCTTGCAGCTGTGTCTATGTAGCACCCTTCTCTCTATGTGGCAACCTCACACATCCATGTGTGTTGATTTAAAATCTTTTAAGGGTTTCATCGACTCAGCTTGTGTGCCCCTTTTTATTTCTCGCCCCTTCCTTCAGTGATACTAAACCTTGTATCCAAGTATTAGCAGAGTTTTTTAAAAAAAGGACTAGGTACTCTTGGTAGGGATGTGGGTGGGTGATGGGAATCAGCCTCAATCTATGTTCTGTCTCTCCATTCATTTCAAAATATAGTAGCATGTGTCACAAGGTTAGGCAACCTGGTAGTCTTTAGAATAGGGGTGGGTAAAGAGCATCCGTCCAGATGTTCATCGTCATCATAGAACTGCAGAGCTCAAAGGGTTCACTGAGTCCAGCTCCTGTCAAGGAGACACAGTGGGGAATCAAACTCCCAGCCTCTCATTCCAGAGCCAGATACCTAGACCACTGAGCTATATTGTTGGAGTGTAGCTCCCATTAGGCCTGGAGAACATAACCAGTAGCAAGGAATCCTGTGAGTTGCGGTTCAGTAACATCTGGAGAGCTGCATTCATTGCACGTGTGTGATATTCAGTGGCTTATATCCAACTGTAAGTCACAACGAGAGTAGAACCATTAATTTGGTGAGTCAACATCTATGTGAGTTCCACTGATTCAACAGGCCTACTCTCATTGTAACTTACAGCTGAATTTCAGTCAATATGTAAGTCAGGGTTAGGCAACCTGGTACCTTCTAGAGCAGGGGTTTTAAACCCAATTTACCTGGGGGCCGCTAGAGACAGAGTCTGGGTGAGGCTGGGCCGCATCAGATTTTCCGCCAAGCAGAGCAAAAGCCCGAGGAAGCCGCCCAGGAGTTTCCTTAGCCGACAGACAGGTGGGCTGGCTGGCAGGCTGCAGTTCTGGATGGAGGGTGCAAGCGGTGCTGTCTTGGGAGAGAGCCGGCGAGCGAGGCAAGGCTTTTTTTTTTACTCTTGACAGCAGAGGATGTGTGGGCGCTTTGGGGGGGCAGGAAAGGCGAGGGCCACAAACTATCATCTGGGGGGCCGCAAATGGCCCCTGGGCCGCATGTTTGAAACCCCTGTTCTAGAGTCTAGGTGTTTTGCACTACAAATTCCATAACACTCGGGGAGCATGGACAGTAGCCTAGGAGTCTGGGCACTGTAGTGTAACAACAATTGAAGATTAGAAGCTTGCCTGCCCAGATGTACAGCAGCTTGCTAAGACTGTGGGTTAGGGCAAGGCTACATACAGTTTTATCCCAGGTTCAAGCAAACTTCTGTATACAGCACCCAGGAATTAAAACCATAGTTGCTGTTCACACAGAAATGTTTAATTATCGCAGGAAAGCATATTTCAACTGTACACACATCACACAGTTCCTCTTCCCCCTCCTCCTTCTCTACCCACCCCCTCTGCTGTCCTTCACACACACACCCTTTTATTTGGGGTAATGTTTAGCAAGTGAAATAGTGCTGAGCTGAAAAGACATGGTAAGCACTATACCATGCTGGGACAAAAAAAAATTTAAAAATACATTTACAAGTTGTATTGCAGTTTTTGTCCTTACCAGTGTGAGTGGGAGGTGAGCAAAAGGAGAACGTAACATTCACTCCCCACTTTGCATGTCCTCAGGGATGTCACCTGGACATGTCCAGCAGCTGCCCCAAAGGACTGATGTAGAAAATCACACAATCCAAAAGCAAGACTAAATAAAAGGACGACAAAAACAAAAACAAGCCTTGCTGGCTGAATAAACCGTACCACGTGCTCGTGCCGAAAGATCAGATTTACTTGTGATTAGCTCTAGAGTTTTGTAGTTGACACAATAACTATAAAAAAAACAGCAGCGAGGAACTTTGCACAAAGAGTGGGGCAAATAGCTGTCTAGTCACTCCGTTTTGTCAAAATATGTCTGTTATACTTACACAGACAGGTTTTAGATGGGTCCATCATCAATTGTGTTCAGCAACAGGATTTTTCAGAAAAATGTGGAATTTGAAATCTTCTAGTACCCTTAACCAGAGGCTGATCTGATTAAATACATATATATTTTTACTGAACAAAGTGCAGGTAGGCAAGGACCCATGCATTGTTACAACTGTATTTTATGAGACAGTGAACTTTTTAGAAATGGAAAATTAAATGCAGGAAGAATTTCCAGAAATTTGTCATTGTTGTTTGACCCTATTTGGCACCAGAACGGAGGAAATTACTTCCTGCATTCATTCACAATGTGCTAATCCAGATCACTGAATGTATCAGAAATTGTAACAATGCACATGATGTGATGGATGCTGTACAAATGAGAGCATGTTCAGGAACTGGAATGGAAGAATGCATGGAATCTGGATACCTAGCTTGGAAATTGTTCAGTCCCCAATGTTTTAAGGAATTTGTTTCAAATCATGTGGCGCTGGGCTATTTTCATACTTATGTGTTTACATTCTTGAAGTATGTCTGGCTCCTTTTCCTGTCCTAGTTGGTCATGTGGTCAGATCAGAAGTGTGTGATAACACTCTTAAAGGAAGAAAACTTTGAAATAAAGACCCTTCGTTTCAATTTGTGATTCACATACGGGAATCAAGCAGAAACACAACTTGAGGTTAGCCATGGAACTTTAGAGCCAGATTCTCAGACTGCATTCTTCACCTTTCTGTTTTGGAACTGGTGATCCCTGGATCATATCGACCAAGTTAGGCTTTCTCATGGCGATCCATCCTTATGAAACATAGAACTCACAGCCTCTGAATGAGGTTCAAAGATTCTCCAGCTAAGGGAGTAGTGTTATGGATTAAGTCAGTGGTTCTTAACGTGGGCAATAATGCCCCCCAGTGGGCGATTTCATTTTTCAGGGGGGCGGTAGAACGAAAAGGGGCGGCATGGGGGCGCTGGAGCAGAAGGGGGCGGTAGGGGGGCGCTGGAGCAAGCCAAACCTGTGAAGATGGCTGCAGCCTTTTTACAGTGTGCATGAATATATATTTTCCTCCAATTTTAATTTAGTTTCAGACTTTTTGTCTTGAAATTTTTAGTTCCTGCATTTGTTTTTATGCCCTTTTTATATTTCTTTTTGCATCTTAAAATTCACTTGCAACTAAATCATTAAATGTTACTTTTTGGGGGGCATTTCATTTTCTTGGAATTTAATTTTGTTTTCAGGGGTCATTGGATTTAAATAAATAAATAAATAAATAAATAAATAAAAAGAAAGAAAGAAAGAAAGAAAGAAAGAAAGAAAGAAAGAAAGAAAGAAAGAAAGAAAGAAAGAAAGAAAGAAAGATATCACCGTGGGGAGGGGGGCGATGATAACTTCCTCAATGGCTCAAGGGGGCGTTTCTTTCAAAAAGGTTAAGAACCACTGGATTAAGTGATGCCCTTGCTACTGTCCTGTATGTTCAACCATACTTTCTACGGTGCTTAGTAAGAATGTGCACACGAGGGCTGGGAAGACTTTAGCCCTTCAGATGTGTTTGTACATGGTTCTTCACCATGGCCCATGCTGGCTGGAACTTCTGGGAACTGAAATGAAAATTTCTGGAGAACCCAGTGTTGCCACATAGCCTGCACAACGTCACCTTTTGAATCTAGAAGAGAGCTTAACCTCAGAGGTTAACCTAAAAAAGGGGGGGTTTATATAACTGATGCCTCTTGCTAATTGTTCTTGTCTACCAGAGGTTCATTGAGCAAAATGGGGATGAGATTATGATTGTGGGGAAAGACTCCCATCACTGTTGTTGAGGGCTCTGGCAAATGCCCAAGTTTGCCACCCTCGGAGGCTGGCTTTGTGCTGTCTGACTGCAGTCCAAAGATTGGTAATTTGCATAACTACTTAATTTTGGGGTGGGCGGGTGTGAGGACAGTCGTCAGACAAGGCTGAGGCATGAAATATTAAAGAGGTGAAGAGGCAGATAGTGGCAGTTGGTGGGAGGCGGAGGCAAAGATATAAAGAAAGCAGCATAAAACTCCCAAGTAGACAGGATGCTCAGGAGGAGCTGAAAGCTCTAGCATCCATATCCCCTCAGTTATTACTGGGGAAAAGGATCAGAGAAGAAGCTGGTGGCAGATGAAAATATATCCCAATATCCAGGCCAAAAAAACCCCCCACAGTTCCAATAAAGAGGTATTGGCTGGAGAGAACAAGAGAGGGCAAGAGAGAGATTTACATGAATTGACATTTGGTGGTAAAGATATGGTCCTTGATGGCTCTCTGTTTATACATTCTAATTAGCAATTTACTCTTAATTGTTTTGATTCAGCTTGTATAAAGCCAGTGCCTAAGTGTTCCTGGCAGTCTTAAACACCACGACTGACCTGTCTTTCCTCACATCCACGTCCGGAGACCTGTATTAATTGCATAATAAACTCTTTTGCACAAGAGCTGCCTGCCTGTTTTGGTTTCATAAACAGCAGTTTATGTAATATTGCCTTTTCCCCTGGTGTTCTTTTGAGAGCCACAAAGTAGGTGAAGTCTTTCATTGGCCCACATTGTCCAGAATATTTCGCAACATTTTCAGTCTCCATCTTAAGTCTTATTTCAGTAATATATTGTGTTAAGCAGTGAGGAGGCAGGTTCCGTAAACCCATTTTCCCCTCTCCGAATATGTTCATAGCCACTGAGATGTGTTTGAATTGTCCTCCAGTGGAATTCGGAACATCTGGTGGCATCCTGAACTGCCTAAAACAATAGAAGGGAGCGTGTTACCTAAGCTTTGTTTGGAACAAAATGAAATAAAAATAGAAATCTTGCCATATAAGGCCAAGAAGAAGGGTGGCCCCTCTGTGAGGCTAGATGGGGAGAAGAAAAGGGGCAGTCTGTGGGTTTTTCTTTCTTTCTTTTGTATTGGCTTGTTGTCTCACCCAGCAAAATCACTTAGGGCTCAGGTTTCTTTACACTGTCCTGAAAGCAGTACTGTACTCTGAAGGCATGCCACAAGTGAACATGACACTTGCCTAAGCTGCCTAGATTGTCAGTAAATGAGTGGAACTGCAGCTAAATTTGGCTCCCGTAGGATTTACCATCTAGCCCTCAGCAAGATCCTTGAACCCAAGGATACCACCCTCTCTCCTCCAGCCTTAGACATCAGGCTCCTCTCTCCTGACAAGACAGGGAAAGGCTCTTTGACCTGTTTCTTCCAATGGAGAAAAGCAGCCGTGGGCACTCTAATAACAGCATCATCTCTTAACCCCAGGCAAAGCTGTGATCATTCCTCTGTGGACACCAAGGCAGAAGTAAGCCTAGACACTTCAGATTGTGTCTAAGGTATCATGGATTACGTGCACATCTGCCTGGAGGTGGTCTCAGGGGTTCACAGGGCCTTGTACCACAGAATGCTCCTCTGTGTAAAAAAAAAAAAGAAGTTCCTTGCACTTAGAAACTTAGCATGTTAGAAAGAAGGCCTTTGGCCCCAGTGTTTCCTTGACATTTTTGTGAACAGCTTTTCCTTAATACTCTCCTGTATCCATTGCCCAAAAGCCCATTGCATCATAGGGTGTAAGACAGAGCCATGAGCCAGAAAGTCCCTGGTCTGAATCTTGCCCTTACCATGAACTCACTTGGTGAAACTGGGCAAACTGTTCTCTTTCTCCGACTCACCTTCCCATCTGGATTATGGGGATAATAGTAAAGTTCTGATCTACTGTGTAGATTTGTTGCTGATGATATCAAGGTGTGACACACACAAAATTCTGAATGCTGTCGGGCAAGAAACTGGTAAAACTCTGTCCCGCCAGATGTTTTCGACCAGTTCCCACCAGCCCCAGACATCAGGATCAATGGCAGGGGATCATGGGAGTTGTAATTCAGAGCTTGGAGAGGACCAAAGTTTCTACATCCTTGCTCTGAAGTGCCACGTAAATGCTACGTATCATCAGTGTTTTCATAACCAGTTACGGAGACACCCTAATTCATGGTCGTGTTCTTTAGAGTGTGTAACTTTGGATCTCCAGAGAAGAGTTCAGAGACTTGATATGGAATGCAGGCATGCGCTAGCAAATCCAAATCTCCCTTCCCAATAGATTAGTCCTCAACTACACTCACCCCGCTCTCCCTGAGCGGAAAAGGGGGAGCATATCTTTTATAAGCAATGGGGTGGCTTGTGAAGGGAATGGTAACCTAGATAGAGGGCTCTCTCTTCCTAAAGCAGTGTCTGTGCAACAGCTCAAAAATTGTGCCCCATAAACTGCAGTTTTGCAATTGCCTTCTAAAACCCACTTTGCTTCCACTGCCTGCAGGATATCCTACGTGCGGGGGATACAGACCGTGACGGGGAGCTTAATTTTGAGGAATTTGCCCGCTATCTCCAGGAACGCGAACGCAAACTGCTGTTGATGTTTCACAGCCTGGACCGCAACCACGATGGTAGGAAACGTTCCTCAGTTGCTTTTAGGGCATCTCTTTGGGTTTCTCTCTGAGATGGTTCCTAGCTTTTGGTTTCCCTCAAACGCAAAGTGTGTCCTCCCCAAGGCTATAATCATGCAAGCTGCCCTTTCCTGATGTCACCTCTTCACTGTGGCTGAAAACCTACTCCCCTCAGCTCATCTGATGTGCCTCATCTGGTTGTCTGTGGAGCCTTCTTTCTCTGCAGGCTATGAGGCCTTAAGATCAGATCTCCCCGTTTTCTCTTCTGCGATCCTGATGCTTTTCATGCCTTTTTTTAGTTGGCATTAGCCCATCGATGTTGGGATCTTTGTTGCTCCAGCAACCTGGGCCGTGGACTTGCGGGCAGAACCCTCCCTCCCTCTGCGCCCTCAACCTGCATGGCAAATTGTGTCACAGGTCTTGCTGCACCCATCTTTGCTCTGCACCCCCAGGGAGCACAAGCACCAGAAAAGCTTAAACATCAAAAAAGCCTTCTGGCACTGTGTTTGCTGTTGTTTTTGCTGCTACAGGACTAAATGCAACAACCTCCTTGCAAATCCCTGGAAAAAGGCCAACTTCTTCCAGCCTCATGCTGAGATTTGCTAAGCCAGTGATCAGCATAGCCCAGTTTCTACAAGTGCTGTCCACCCAAGTCTGGCCCTGACATTAGGCAGGGTGAAGCAGTTGCCTTAGATTGGAGATGCTGCAGAGCAGCATTGAGATCCTGGAAGGCTGGCATGCATGTGCAGCATTTACTGTAGTATGTCCTGGACAAACTCAGCTGGCTTGTTGCCCTCGGGTGTGGTGGTGAGTACTGTCCCCTTGTCACTGTCAGAATGAGATTTCAGCTGCCAATCTTGCTGGGGTTTGTACATGCTGTTGGGAAGGGTGACAACTTCCCAGGCAACAAGAAGTCTCAGGCCAACTCTATACCCTCCCCACAAATTTGGCCCCAAAGTGAGACCAAGATAGATCTCCCTGGCAGTCAACCGTTGAAGAACAGAGCTTAAAGAATGCCCAGGGAATCTCTCTAACCCATTCTACCTGGGCACACCTGAAGACACCTGCACTTAGGACTTCAGTTGTGCTTTCTGCTAGTTACAGGAGAGGAACCTCTGGGGACAGGGAGTTTCTGTTCCTTAAGAGAGCCAGGAAGTATCTGTAGTGTTCCACTTCCTTAAATAAAGCATGTCTGGTTAGCAGCTTCTAGACAGGTCCAAGATGAAATCCAGGCCTACTTCTCGTTGCTCCTTGGCAGATTCTGCCCAAGGGAGTGGGTGGCCTTTTCCTCCTGCTTTCATGCTCCTGGCTCTTTCCAATTCCTACCCAATGACTGCAAACCCTTCTAGCTGGCTCTGGGCTCTTTTTGTACTCCAGGACAGTCTGATGACCTTCACAGCCTAGCTTTCCTACTATAATCTTGTTACTACAGACTCTCCAATTTTGAAGTCTCCTTTAGTGGTCATAGGGATGGTGTATATCTCTGTGGCTTTCCTATCAGTTTGGATATTTTCTCTCCTTTTTTTTTTTTTTACTCCAGCAATGTCCTCACATAAAGCTGGGTTGCCAACTCTTTACTGGTGTTTCTACTGCGCCTTTGAACATTTGCCTGCTATGCAGACATTAAGCAGGCAAAACATTTCCTGGCATTCAAATAAAGTGAAGAAAAAAGCAGCACTGTGACAAGGAGAGATAAAAGGATGGCGGGGGGGGGGAGGCCTGTTGGCAATCTGCCTTTCTTTTTCCTGGGCTGCTTTTGGGGAATCGCTGTTCTGCACATCATGGTGTATAAGTTTGAAAGCTGGTCAGATTTGCATACATGAGGCAGAAAATCCCATCCACACCTCACCTGGCCTTGGCAGAATTGTTTTATTTTTTTACAGTTGCCACTAAGTAAATAAAGAACAGTTTGCTCCCCTTTCATCACACGCCATACTTCGCAGCCTGTCCTGGCTGCCTTACTCTTTCTGGTGGTAGGGCCAGCCCTGAATGTGTATCAGTAAACAAAGGAATGTTGGTGAGGAAGGAGAACGCTCCGATTGTCCCCCACGATGCAGGCTGTAGCTTCCCACAAGCCTGGAATATAGCAAACTGCTTCTGCTAAGACCCAGGTCTAGTACAACCTGTTCCAAAATGCTCTGTCCTTCCCTCGCTCTGCCCTGGATCATATCTGCCCTGCTTTGCCCGCTTATGATACCTCTAAGCACTCCCTCCAGCTGATCACCCAAGACATGTTTGAAGAGGCCTTGCTTCAGCAGAATACCCTCTGAATGAGCCTGTTTACCCTAACCAGTGGTTTTGTTCTGCAGAGTCAGAAATCCAAGTTGAGGACATTTTCTCAATGGAGAATCAGGGGGGACGACAGCAGGGGAGGGGAGGGGGAGTAACAAATTGCAAAGGAGCACAAAAATCCAATTAAAAAGTTGTGGGTCAAATGACTTAGTGGAACAACTTCTGTTAAAACTTCAGTTTAATCAAAAGCGTAAAAGGTGATCCCCACCTGTGACCTGACAGTTTTTAGTTGACTCTGCAATAGTTAGAAGAAGGGAACCCCAAATCATTTCTAAGTTCCTCTCTATCTAGAAAACCTTGGAAGGGCAAGTTGCCCGAAGTCAGTGTTGACTTGGTGGCACATAATTATTATTCTTTGTCTGTCCAGACCAGAGCTGAGAAATATGTGGGTATCTATGTATTCTTGGGGACGTGGTGGCGCTGTGGGCTAAACTGCAGAAGCCTGTGCTGCAGGGTCAGAAGACCAGCAGTCGTAAGATCGAATCCACGCGACGGAGTGAGCTCCCGTCGCTTTGTCCCAGCTCCTCGCCAACCTAGCATTTCGAAAGCATGCTAATGCGAGTAGATAAATAAGTACCACCTCGGTGGTAAGGTAAAACGGCGTTCCCTAATCACACTGGCCACGTAACAATGGAAACTGTCTTCGGACTAGTGCTGGCTCTTATGTCTTGAAAAACGGGATGAGCACCGTCCCCTAGAGTCGGACACGACTGGACTGAAAATGTCAAGGGGAACCTTTACCTTTACCTATGTATTGTTGGACTCCAGGACTCTTCTCAGCTTTGGCCAACAGATCCCATGGTGAGGAATTAGAGAGTTGTATTTCAGTAACGTTTGGAAGATCAGGGCTTCTTGTCCTGGTGTAGCTCCAAAAGTTTTAACTATTTGGGTGCTGTTTTTTATTCTTTTCTTTTTTACTATACGTCATAGTCCATATTTATATTGGAAGCATATTTGTGTTTATTTCATTTTTTAAAAATTGTTATCCACTTTAAGTCCAGTTAAGAGCGTTGTAAAAAGAGAATCCGCAGGGCCAGTCAGGATCTTCAGTTTCCCAGTTCAATAACAGGACCGATTAGGTGCCTCTCGCTATGTACATGGTTAATTGACAAAGGCACTCACACATGGGCCCCCAAAAAGATAACTTATCAATAATTTATATGGATAAGACAAATTTAGAAATAATTACTGTAAATAGAATTTCATTACATTTTAGCAGAGTAGTAGGGGAGACTGTGACCAAGAGAACTTGTGTGCCTCTGCTTGGTCTCTTGTCCGGATGATAACGGTGGACAGATAATATGAGAACCCCTGCTCTTCCTTCAGAGAGTTCTTAAACGTGGCTTGGCCGAGAGATATTTTCAGATAGATTAATGGTGGGCAGTCCTGGAGTGTGCAAGGGCTGTTTCCACCACCCTAGACCGCCTGGGGGCCACCCCAGTCACTTCTGGCAAAACTGAAAATGACCAGGATCCCTATTTTTGTTAAGGCAAGCAGGCAAAAAATAAGATGTGAGGGGATCCTCATGACACGTTTTAGAAGAGATGTCTGGAGCTATGATTCTTCAGAAGAAGGGGGGGGGGACATTCTGATTTCTACCCATGAAATAGAGAATGACAGTAATATCATAGGACACACTGCCTCCAGACACTTCGCGTATGTGCATCTGACTCCTTGCAAGGTGCAGGAGGAGATTTTTGAAATAGGTTCTCTGAAGCTGGAGACAACAATTGCAAATGGCAAAGGATTTTATAGATTTTTGAAATGTGTACTAAACTTGGTTGTGAGCCAGAGGCTAAAGGAGAGTCAGTGTACACAATGTTAGACAGCATTCCCTTTTTCGAACTGCCTTTGGCGGTCTGGAAAAAAAAACTTGTCTCCAGTTGGAGACGAGAAAGAGGGAATGCGTTCTGGAGACTGAACATGTTCAAGGAAGTGGCGCTTATGAATCCAGCACAATGAATTCAATGTAAATGTACAACTGATTGTGTGTGTGTGTGTGTGTGTGTTAGCACCCCTTCCTCCTAGGTTATCTATTATTAATATCCAGAACACAGTGAACACATTTTGTGCTTCCAGTGTTTGAATACGGGTTTCCTTCCACTGTCTTGAGGGAAATCTGAGCATTCTACCTAAATGCTACCTAATAACCTCTCTTAGATAAGCACGGTCAGCTTTTCCATTTTAGCACCACAGTGTACTTTTTCTTCCACCTGAGGTTTTATGAGGTATTGTTTCTAGCTAAAGCAACCAATTTGCTTTTTTATTTGTTAACCTAATTTTCCTTTTACTTTGCTTTGGGCCAGCAGCTGAATGAAGTCTGTCTCTCTGGCCCCAACATACAGATGCTGCAGGAACACTTTAAATCAGGGCCGATGTTTTCAAACTCCAGATCCCATTGTGGCCAGACAGCCTGCTGAAGGAAGTAGTCGTTCAGTAACATCTGGAGGGCTAATGATTCTTTATTCCTTCTTCAGCTAGTTCTTGGTACAGTGTCCAGTCCTTTTTTTAAAAAAATGCTCCTTCATTATCTCATTGTTAATATTATTTATTCCTTTTTCCATTCTATAGGTCTGGGGAGAGAATTGCACAGAACTAGAGAATGGAAAAATCAGACTGCAGAGCACTGTGGGTATCCCATAACAGTCACTTTCCAGCACATTTTTGGCCTTGCTGTTTTGCAGGTCTTAGTTGGCTGTGGTGGGTTGATGCAGATGCAACACCTTTAATCTTTAAACCATGCACGAGAGATTGGGAACTGGTTGATGGACTGCCTCTTCCTTCCCCACTCTTGTACAAATCTCTTTCCCCTGACCAGCCCATCTTATCTGCAGCAAAGAGGTTGCATCAGCACAGCCGACAACTGCGGTCAAGGCGGAACAGACTGAGACTGTGGGCTCTTAAGGGCCTGGGAAAGTCCAGCCGCAACATGTAGGTGTGAAGATATCCTAAGCTGGCCCTCCCTAACCTCTTCTTGTCTACATGGGTTGAGCTACAACGTGTGTCCTCCACATGATGGGATGGGCCGTCTGGGCCATCTGAAAGGCAACAGCTTGGGAAAGGCTATTCCCCTCTCTAATTCAGTAGGGAGCTTGTGGAGTGGTACTCCGTGGCTTCCTGCCGGACTGATCTTCTATTTTTGTACAAAGAATGTCCTTTACCATTGAGCGAATTACCTTTTTCAGAGGAGCCTTTGGGGGAAAGTCATGCGTTTATAAATATATTTTTTAAAAATACTTCTTTTTTGGAAAAAAATTAAGTTTGCTAAGCTTGACATCTTAATCTATAAAAATTCAGAGATACGCCATGAATTGGATTATAACCTTGTCTGGGATATTCAGGGAGTTGTAGTCCTAAAAAAAATAGCTTTTCCAAGTTCTGGCTTGTACTACAAACACACTCTCATTGTGCAGTGTGTGAATCCAGCATTCACAGTCTAAAATAACTGGTACAGAGTGTGGCTTTGCTTTATTTGTAATCTTTGGCTTGAAAGTTCACTCACAGTTTGTGTAGGCATCGGTCCAAGCCCACTCCCCCTCCTCCTCCTTTTGCCGGTGTTTAACTTCCAGAGAAAAACCCCCACCTCAACAATTCCCCCAGTTGCTTTTATTCAGTCCTGTAGTCTCGAACAAACAAAACTCTGCTCTCGCCTCTCAGCTACCGGGGTGGTGGTGGTGGTTCCAGGGAGATTTTGTACCTGCCAGGTGGCTGGTTGCCAAAAACAGGTGGAACGAATGGGTGCCCTGCTTAGAGGACGTTGTCACCTTAATCAGCTTCGGGTTTTTCCTCTGAGGGTAGCGGGAGCTCCAGCGCAAAAGAAAGCTCGGACTTTTTGGCCCTTCTTGCCGATTTTGTGGCTCACGGGTGGGCCAAAAGGTTTCACTCCCACATTCTGCTAGGAGAGCAGAAATGTATGGGAAGGAGTCCTCTTCTGTGCTGTTCTTGTTGAAGGTTGACCCCTGGAAACAGGGAGTGGTTGGCAGGGGGAAGAACAGGTTCCTGCAGGAGTTTCCTTTGTGATGCTGAGGTGCATTTGTGCCTGTGAGAAAGAAACTCCCACGCTTAGCGATGACCCAGGAGCTGCCGCTGTGTCCATATACCCAACAGCGGCTAGTAAGAGGGCAAGATTCGAACACTTTGTTCAGAAGCATTGAGGAGGGTCCAGCCAACCGAGAAGCGAGGCAGAAGGGGCTAGATGATGACTCCATGTGCACCTGTCTTGCACTTTCCTTACACTCCTCCAACCCTTCTTGCTGTTTTTAAATGCATCGGTCTTTATCCCTTCCACCGACCGACCGTTTCCTTCCGTTGGATCCTCCGTGTTCCCTTCCTTCTTCCCCCTTTGTGTCTTGTTTAATCTTCTGGGGAAGTTCTGAGCAAAGAGGCTCTTTCAAATTATGGCTGGGCTGGGGCCCGTTTGTAGGGTTAAATTTTCTGGCGTTTTGCCCGTTCGCCCCATGAGCACACTGTCAGAGGTGTGCGCCAGGGTTCGTGCAAGGGCGGTTTGTAATTTTTTTGGAATGCGAGCCGCTTGGAATGGGTTTGGCCCCCTTTTGTTCCCGGGTGCTGTGCAAGAGACGTCTTGGCTGAACATGTCACAGCTGTGAGCTGCACATCTAGGTCAGCAACATAGGAGATTATAGGGAGCTCTCTTGCAGTAGCCTGCGGAGAGAGGCTATCATCTCTTTCTTCCCGCTCCTCTCTCTGAGTCATCATATGAAGTTGGGGCATAATCATCAGTAGCGTTATGCTGGAAAACTGCATAGAAACCATAACCTTTTAAAGTTTTGTAAACGTGTGCAAAACCCCTGCCCCCCCATGTTTCAAAGATTGAAATAACCCACCCACCCTGTCCTAAAGCAAGGGTGGACAACTCTTGGCTCATCGTAGGACTTTGCACTCCGAAGTGGTGAACGATGGCAGAGGCAGTCCAGCAATATCTAGAAGGCCACAGATCTTCTGCCCCTCTCCTAAAGACACGGATAAGCGACTCTATATTATTGCATTTTTATTTTGGCCTCCCTTCTTAGGGCATTATCTAGCTAATTAGGCTTGATCTTCACACCATCCCTGTGAGATAGATTGGACTGGAGGGAAAGATTGAGTGAGTTTTCCAGGCCCACATTATTCTGAGAATAATGTGGGGGGAGTGGGAGAATAATGATTTCAATTTGAATCTTCCCAAGTGATGTTCAGCATTGTGGTACTGGGGGGTGGGGGCATAAAACTGATCTATTTCCCTGGGCAGTGCTGTGGAGAAGGGTGACACGAGGGCCATGAGAAGCAAACAGCTGATCATGTGCAGGCATTCATATTCTTCAGAATGGCAAACTCTGCTCCCACATAACCCATCTGATAAGGCAGGTCCTTTTTTAGTGCCAATTCACCGTGGAGAGCATGATACTGTACAACACCGGTTCTCAGTCTTTTCTTAAAGGTAAAGGTAAAGTTTCCCCTTGACACTTTAGTCAGTCGTGTTCGACTCTAGGGGGCGGTGCTCATCCCGTTTCCAAGCCATAGAGCCAGCGTTTGTCCGAAGAGGGTTTCCGTTGTCACGTGGCCAGTGCAGCTATACACGGAACGCTGTTTACCTTCCCATGAGGTGGTACCTATTTATCTACTCGCATTTTTACATGCTTTCGAACTGCTAGGTTGGCGAGGAGCTGGGACAAAGCGATGGGAGTTCACTCCGTCTCGTGGATTTGATCTCACAACTGCTGGTCTTCTGACCCTGCAGCACACAAAGGCTTCTGCGGTTTAGCCAAAAGCGCCACCACGTCCCCTTGGTCTTTTCTTAAGCCCCACCCAAGAACCTGGATCCCAATACAAACCCTAGTGTTTCTGAGAATTATATTTATACCCCTGTGGGCAGGAGGAGAAGAGGACTAAGAGTGAAGTGGAATACCCCAGTCCTACTGACAGGTCAGGAGGTCAGAGATGAGCTAGATCAGAGAGAGCTGGTATAGACTGTCCTACTTGCAGGAGGCCATGGGAACGGAGGGAGAGTGAATTTGTAGTAATCAAATAGAAAAGTCTTGTGATCTTCCTAGACTTTCCTGTGGGTCTCGGCAATAGTCAGTGTACCGCTGGTCTGAGAATCTAGAAAACATGAACTGGAATGCTTGGAAGATATTTCATTCATAGGCACAGATCACCAGACAACAGGAATAAAGAAGGCAAGTGGAAGGAAGGGTTTTGGAATATAGATGACGTATCTGTAACTGCTGAGGACATGAGACATACATGGAACCATCCTTCCAGCCTTGGCATATCAAGTGCCTCTCCCTGTAGCTTATCTAGTATTGGGGCTGGGCAGTACGGCCCTGAACACAGGCCAGCAAGAACACCTTCACCCCATGTGTCAGATCCTGTCAGTGGTGTTCAGGCTGATGAAGGCCCATGAAATAGTTTGTGACTTTTTTTTTTTTTTTTTGGTTTAGCCAGAGCAGTATCTAGAAGCAAAAATGATGAAACCGAGGCTACTTTGGGGCACATCATGAGAAGATCCTCTGGAAAAGATAATAATGCTGGGAAAGGTTGAAAGCAGCAGGAAAAAAAGAGGAAGATCAAATATGAGATGGATTGGCCATCCCTTAAGGAAGCCACAGGCTTGAATTAGCAAGAGCTGAGCAGGGCTGTTCAGGACAGGACATTTCGGAGATAACTAATCCATAGGATGGCCGTAAGTCAGAACAACAACAACAACAGTGGCATCACCTGCCCTTGTCCTTTAGGTAGAAGCACCACGTCCTAAGTAAGCAGAGGTTGGAGTGGTGAGAATCTTCCCTTCTTGTTACATCCTCTGCTGATATGGGGAATCTGTTGCCCCCTCAAATATTGTTGGGCTACCGTTCCCATCAAAACTAGCCAATGGTAAGAACTGTGAAGCAATGAGAGATGCAGTCCATGAGCCATTGAAGGGCCACCGAGTTCTCACCCTTGCTCTAAACTCTGGCACGTCTTTAGTTCAGTTTTTTTTCCCAATGTTGCTGCTGCCCTCTGGAGATATTGGGAGGCATTGCCCATGTTGCTCAGGGACGGTGGCAGCTGTAGTCCAGCCAACCAGTCTTGAAGGCACCGTATTGAGGAGAGCTGCCGTCCACGGCTTTAGGCCAGGGGTCTCCAAATTTTTCTTTGTGGGGGCCACATCATATATTTTACACATTTTCGAGGGCTGAAGGAGGGAAGGGGGCCCCAAGCGATCCCGAAGCAAAGACAGTGGAGGTGGGGGATTGGTTAGGTCAGGCTTCCCTCCTCTTCCTACCCCCGCTTGGGCATAGGAAAAGGAGGGAAAGGGGACCCAAGTGATACCCCACCCCTGCTGCCGTTGCAAAGACAGTGCGTGTGTGGGTTGCTTGGGTTCCCCCTTCCCTCTTCCTATACCTAAGCTGGATAAAAAGACAAGGCAGGCCGGATGTGGCCTGCGGGCTGTAGTGTGGAGACCCCTGCTTTAGGCAATACAGTCTTCTTCTCTTTTTGGAGGGAGTAGCAATATATTCTGCATAAAATTTCCTGGCCACATCAATCCCTGGTTCAAAAAAGGGATATAGAGCGGTCAGCTCAAGAGACACATTCTGATGGCACCATCTACCCCCCTTACCTATACATCTTGTTTGTTTTGTTTTGTTCTGTTCTTTCTTGTTTTTTCCCTGTTTCGTTTTGCCTCCCTCTGCTCCTTTTGGTTCCCCTTGTAACTTTGTAAGTGTGCAGTAGAGAGAAGAGCTGGGAAATGAGGAGTGTATGTCATATGGTCTCCAAGACAAACATGTGTCAAAACAAATATTAAACAGGTGGAATGCTCAAAAGAACAACCCATTCACCCTTCCTGTCACTAGGGGTCAGAGTCCAAAGGTGACAGGGATGCATAGGTATTGATAGGTGTGGCAAGCAGGGGAGGGGGGGGCTAGAATGAATGTCTGATTTTTTAAATTTTATTTCATTCATATCCTGCCTATCTGGTCGGGTCAGGACCACTCTAGGCGGCTAACAGTCATAAAAAATACAGTAAAATATATAAACAATTTAAATAGTAAAAGCCATACACAAGGTAAAAGAAACAATGAAAGAGGAGGGGAAAAAAAGGCGTCAGGAATTATCTGATGGGAAGGCCTGCCGAAACATCCATGTCTTTAATTGATTCTTAAAGATACCCAGCGAGGGAGCCCTGCAAATCTCAGGAGGTAGATTGTTCCAGAGGCGAGAAGCCACCGCCAAGAAGGCCCGATTTCTTGTCTTTTCCTTCCGGGCCTCCTTCGGCGTTAGGCTCCTCAGCCTCACCTCCTGGCTCGCACGAGTGACACGGGTAGATCTGATGTGCAATGGTGTTTACTTTCACACACATACACCTCAAAATGCACAAGCACACACGTCACCACCACCAGTATGCTCATTGTCTAGCTGGCTGAGATAAAATAGCTTTCTTCCTTACATTTGCCTCTGCTTTCAGCTACACGGGCTTCACCTGACTCCCACTTCAGGTATCCTCTCCTGCCGCTTCCTTTACCTTACCTTGTCCAATCAATGGCAGCCCTGAAATGCAGATGCTTGGGTAGACGTGGGAGGCTTGGGACATGTCTCTTCTGGACTCTTGCAAGGTGACCCTTCTGACTACTTGGACCATGACGCCCATCTGCAGCCTTCTCTGTCTCTCTTCCAGGTGGGATGCCGGCAGGGGGCTCAGTATGGGAACCCAGAAGGCTGGTATGGCTGATTGCATGGCATCTTCCTCCCTGCTCTTACAGCATGCCCCCCTCCTCAGCCACCACTTAGATTGCTAACCCCCCACTCACTGATCCACTACTGTCCCCTTCAAGACATCCCTCAAGACCAGCCAGACCTTTGCTTCTCCTTTACACACCTCAGGGGCGTGGGCACGCAGACCCCTTTCCTCCCACTAGGGAGCCCCATCAAACCTTCCTGGCTCCTTAGCTTCCTCCGGACCCATCAATGTCCTGGGCTACCTCCTCTTTCCCCCTCACACTGACTGGCATCTTCTTTGTCCCTGTGCTTCTGCTGTAGGCCAGATCGACGTGTCTGAGATCCAGCAAACCTTCCACGGCCTGGGAGTTTACATCTCCCTGCAGCAGGCGGAGAAAATCTTGCACAGGTGAGGCCTTGACGATCTTGACTTTCCATTCCCTCTGCATTTGCTTGATGTTCCTGTTAACCCAGTGCCCAAGAGAAGAGGCTGCATCTCGGCAGCGACATTCAACTAAGGGGCAGTGGGGTGAGAGATTGGAGCTCAGAAGGAGGCCAAAGCTCCTGATTTCTCATGTGAGATCTTGGAGTGTGATTTTTTGTGGAATGTAATTCCCAGAATCCTAGTGTGAGTGGCACGCGCGTGTGCACATGCACACACACACAAACACACAATGTCCATGACAACAAGGAGAGTAATTGCTGCAATGTGTTCTTCATTGAAGCTGTGGAACCCTTAAAGGGCCAACAGGGCCCCAAACATAAAACTAACCACTCAGGGTGCCAGGGAGTTAGCTTCGCTCCCACCGCCTTTGGGGCAGTGCCCCTCAAAGGTCATTGACTGGGAGGAGGGGAGAGCCGCTTCTTCTATGAGTTCTAGGACCCTTTGGAGGTGGGCCAGGCACCTGATGGCGCAACAAGGGTGCTGGATGCAGGCGGTCCCTGGAGGGGACTGGTGAAGGCCCCTTCTCCCACTATACCTCCCTCCATAGTCCCTGCCAGTAGCTGCCATCCCATGGGTGCAGTAATCCTCTTGAAAGGCCTGGCTGACCTCTCCCCTGTAGCCGGGCACGGGGTGGGGAGGAGCTGGGGAATGACCTTCCAGGTAGGTACCCGCCGGCAGGCTGACTGCGGTGTCTCTGCAATGGGGTTGCTTGCCCTTGCTCTTTTCTCTGCCGGCAGGGGGCTCAATGATAGTTTTCGAGCCTCTGTGCCTCTTGGTGCTTGCCCTGGTCCTGACAGACCCAACTGGCTTCCTCTGACAGCACTAGCAACTCAACCCAGTGACCGGATTTGAGATCATGGCGGTGTCATTGCACTTTCTGGTGGTGACTGTACCTCCTTGGCCTCACATGCCTCCCAGTCCATGGTGTCTGCCCAAGAGTCCTCCTCTTCTGCTCCACTTTTCTCCTTCTTGAATCCAAGTCCTGCCATGACAACACTTCTGGCCTCAACACCAGCACCTGCTTTCCCCTGGCCAACGCCCCAATCCACAAGTCAATCTAGCCCTTGCTCTCTGAGAGGTGGTGAACCCACTCTCGTGGCAGGGGGAGGGGGGGAGAGACCTTTTTCCAGACCAGCACCCAGGGATTCTTGGAGCTGTGGTCCAAAAATGGTATTTCTCCCACTCTTAGCCTGCCGTATCCTGATTTATGACCTCATGGGGGCTGCTAGAGCCTCCGTGTCCCAGAAGGACCAAGCATGTGCTGACTTGAGCCCCTCCTAATATGCCCATCCTGGTTGCTCCGATCAGGTTTGGGCAGCTGGGTTTGATAGCTGGCATTTTAATTTTCCCACGATGCTCCTGACACTGCATCACTCTAGGGTACTGTAAGAAATTAAAGTTCTGCACTCTTGTGCAGTACCCAGCACGAACAGGAGTTCTGGGCTGCCTGCTTTTGACATCTATTCCCTCTGTTCTCCCCCCCCCACCCCCAAACAGAAGGATAAACTTGGATTCAGATCTTCCAGATGTGGGGCAGAATTGGGACATGCGAAATGATAGGCCTACCATTAGAATGGGGGAGGTGAAATGCCTCAGACCATAGAGCTGGAGTAGTATTGAGTACAGTTATTTACTTATTGTGTGGCTCTGGTATTTCTACTGCTGGGGAAGGGAGACGTGCACTTGAGGTGGTGTGCCTGAAGTACCCAACATGAATGCTATGGACCAGGATGATTACCAAGGAAGGGGAACTTGTGCTGCTCTTTCTGAAGTCTCTCTTTACTGAACCCTCACTTTACTGTACTATGTGTGTGTGTATGTCGCAGTATCGACAAGGACGGCACCATGACCATCGACTGGCATGAGTGGCGGGACCACTTCATCCTCAACCCATTAGAGAACATGGAGGAGGTTGTACATTACTGGAAACACTCAACGGTAAGCCACGTTGCTCCCCCAAATGTCTCGATTCTGAGAGCGGGCAGGGTTGGAGTCTGGAATTAGGCAGGACATAAAGTAAGTTGGTTCTCATTGCCTTGTGTCCTGTACTGGGGGTGGGCAGGGAATAAACTGTGAGGCAGAAGCATTACTTATACACCCAGCAAACCCCAGAATCTCACAGCCAGCCTGTCCGCGGCCCTTTGTGGCTGGGGGAGTCCTAGTCACAAAAGGGCAACTTTTCAGAGCACTGCTGTCAAGTATTGAACTTCAAACACCTGCTGAAAATGTATTTCTCCACGGAGGCATTCCCTGGGTGGTGCTTATTCTCACAGCTTGTTTCCTTGAATTGACTGTTGGAATGTTTTAAATTATTTTGTTAAGTGCTTTAAATTGTTTTATATTGTTCCTGTGCTTCTGTAGATGGATAGATTTAGATTTCCATTTCAGAAGGGCCCATTTGTATATAAAGTGGCAAATAAATATTTCAGATAAATAACTATCCCTCTGTAGAAAAATACAGTGGTGCCTCACTTAGCGATGTTAATCCGTTCCGGAAAAAACATAGTTAAGTGATTTCATCGCTAAGCGATTTTAAAAAGCCCATAGGAACATATTAAAACATGTTTAATACGTTCCTATGGGCTAAAAACTTACCTTAAAGCGAATTTCCTCCATAGCGGCGGCCATTTTGGGTGCCTCTACAGCAAGGCAAAATAGCGGCAGCCATTTTTTGTGGCGGCCATTTTGGAACCGCCAATCAGCTGTTTAAAAAAGTTTGCTTTGCCATGATCGCTTCGCCGCGATTATCGCAAAGCGAATTTTAGCCATAGGGGCCATCGCAAAGCGATCGCTCTTGCGATGGCCAAAAGTCCATCGCAAAGTGATTTCATCGCTCAACGGAGTGATTGCTAAGCAAGGCACCACTGTACTCATATTTTCCACATACAAACCACACCATTCAGACCAATGCAGATTTTTAAAAATCCCAGCTGAGAGAATACATAAAACAAGAAATTTTCAATGCTTGATTACTTATCCATAAATTAAAATGGTTATGTTTCAACAGAACTATATTAGCCAGCCAGGAAACTGCCCTGTGCTTAATCCCATCCATTCCTGATCCCCCGCTTACCCGCTCACCATTTCATCCAGAAGTGGAATCAAGGCTGAATTGTGTCTTAGCTAGTTGGTCGAAGATCCAACCTGCAGGCTCCTCTGCAGCAGGAAAGGACTGTACCAGACAAGAGGAAAGTGAAATCAGACCTAGTAAATTTGTACTCATTTGCTACCCAAGGTGTGAGGGACAAGTAGCCCTTCAGATATTCTTGGACTCCAGCTCCCATTATCCTTGACTATTAGCCACACTGCTGCCGGAGCTGCTGGGAGGTGGACTCCCACAGCATCCGGAAGACTGTGTATTCCCTGGACCTCTCTTTCTCCGCTAGAGATGAGCAGCCCTACAGCCCATGTGGCCTTTGACCTCATTTCAAACCATCTCTAGTGTAAATGATCAGTTCTGGCTTCTGTAAGCACAAGAGTGCCCTTCCTTCCCATCACCATCTACTCCATTAAGGTGATGAGTGCAGGAGCCAGAGATTGGTGAGGTGAGAAAAAAAGAGGTGGCAGAGAGAGTGAAAAAGGAGGTGGCAGAGAAAATACAAAAGGATTGGCCTCAGCCCGGGGCTGGCTTCAGCTCTGCCTGCTGCTGACATGGTGACCTCAACAGGAGATTATCCTCCAAGGGATTCTGGCCTTGACGGGGGGAAAGGTTGCAGTAAGGAATCCTCCTTGCTCCTGAAAAGCAGTGGGGTCATGTTCCGGATTGGGCTCTGGTTCAAGGTGTCTAACAATAGTTTGCTGGGGGAAAGGACGCTCAGGGTTAAAGCTGCTAAGTCCTTGCCTCCTCTTTGCAGAGGGACACTAGGTCACTCGGGGTTAAGGCATTATTATGGGAACGGCAAGTAGTGGGTTGGTGTTCAGTGACTACCTTTGTTGTAGACAGAGGCACGGTTTTGTAGAGCGATACCTACTCTTCCTTGTAATGCGGGTACCGATGCTCAGCTGAGGGGCCGAGGGACTAGAGTGCAAGTCTTCCTTACCTGCAGGACGGGACACAAACCTCTGCTCTGGATGAGAAGGTGTGGCCGGAAGGAAAGCAGGGACTTTGAATGAGGCTTGTGAAGAAGTCAGAAGTCAGAGGAAGGGGAGGTTTTCAGTCAGTTTCTGGGTGTTGAGGGTGTCTCTCTAAGGGTTTGCTTTAAAGGTTCTTAAAGCCTTCTTCCCCAGGCTTAAGGTGTGAATAAAAAGATCTCCCCTATTAAAGCTGCCTCTCACTAGCACTCTCTGCCCATAAAAAGAAGAAAAAACTTTCTAAAAGCTCCTTGTAGCTCCCCAAAGTGGGACCAGCATGAAACATGCCCTTGCTTTCAACAAACAAGAGTGGTCGCAATGACCAGATAGGTGGGGTAGAAATGAAATGAAATGAATGAATGAATAAATAAATAAATAAATAAATAAATAAATAAATAAATAAAATAAAATAAAATAAAATAAAATTAAATTAAATTAAATTAAATTAAATTAAATTAAATTAAATTAAATTAAATTAAATTAAATTAAATAAACCGAAGGTATCCGGCAAACCGTGATCAAGAGAGAGCCCATTCTGACCATCTCTGGCTTCTGCTTCCCAGCTCTAAAGGAGGTGGGCTTGGGGAAGAGGGGCAGGCCAGTAGGTAGGTAGGTAGGTAGGTAGGTAGGTAGGTAGGTAGGTAGGTAGGTAGGTAGGTAGGTAGGTAGGTAGGTAGGTAGGTAGGTAGGTAGGTAGGTAGGTAGGTGCTGTGAAAGTTCAGCTGCCCTGAGTGATGGGTGTTGGCCACAGCCTTCTTTCCTCACTCTCCTCTTCCAGCCAAGCTAATCTCATCAGCCGATCGGAACAGGGCAGATTAATGTTTATATTTAAACCCAGTGTCGTCCCCCTCCCTCCCTGGCCCCCACCAACCCCTGGTGGGTTGAAGGAGACGGCTATGCCGGTAAAGTTAGGGGTGGGGAAGGAGACGAGGCAGGGTTCGGTTAAGCCAAGAGACCTCATTCCCGCCCCTTTTGGTCCCTGCAGTGCTTTGGGAAAGAAGGGAAGTTGGAATTCTAGTGATTGCACCCACCCACACACACCCACACTCAAACACACCCACATACACCCACCCACCCACACCCACACCCACACCCACACCCACACACACACACTGAGAAGAGGTGGAGAAGTCTCGTGGTTAGAATGGGCCTTGTTGGATTTAGTCCCAGAGGTGGGTGGGTGCCACTGGCACATGCCACCTTGGGCACCAAAATGTTTCGGGTCATTCCCCCCCCCGTCCCCAAGACTTCAGCTTCCTCCTTTGCTCTTGATCCACCGCTTGATTTTGGACTGGATCCCTCTTCCTGCCCTGGGTCTTTAATCCAATGGGTGCCGCATGGGATTGGCTCTTCCACCAAAATCCCTCCCACCCGCCCGCCCGGCAGTCACTACTTAGCTCTTCAATCCCATTAAGACGATTGAAGGAGGGTTTATTCTGTGCCTCCTTTGCAGTACAGTACCTTCCTCGCCTTTCTGCAGAGTCCCAGCATGGAAGAGCTCTCTCCTGTCAGGAAGGGGCCTGAGGCCCAAAGGCCCCCAGGGATCCCTGGGGATGCAAAGCTGCTGGCCCTGGCTGAGTTGTGGGAAGCTGACTTCTGGCACCCCAGAGGCCTGGAGTCCATCTTGGGGGAACGTGACATGGTAGGGCGGATTGCCGTTGCTCCTCACAAGCTCCTTTCCCTCTTTTTTCCCCCCAATCCCACAGCCTGCCTTAAGTGACCCATCATCCCTCTTGATCCATGCTTCTCGTTCTGCCATCTCCTCCTCTTGCTTCTCTGACTGTGGTGTTTGGGAGCCAGAGCTTGGAGGCAGTAGCTCTAGGGCCAAGCTGAGCTGCCGTTCTCCGGACAGGGTGGGGGGTTTGAGGTGAAGAGGGAGGAAGGGATTTTCCCCAACAACAATATATGCTGCTCTAAACAATCCTGTATTCAGTCAAGTTGTTCTGGGGTGGTTTGGCACTGAATGGGCAATTCAGACCCATTGACTTTATGAGAAATGTACTCCTGGTGGAGAGCAAACTGGCTAGAACTGGCTGGATGATACAGATCAACAGAACTGTCTACATTTCTAGACTCTCTTCTTGGGGATGTGTCCACGGGAATGCTTGTAGTGAGTGGCTGCGCTTCAGAACCAGCCACTCAATTTCTCCTTTTTAAGTAACAGGCTCTGTTCCTCTTCTGTAGCCGAGGATCAAATTGGACGCATTGCTTTTTTTTTTCCTTATTCTCATCCTCCATCCAGCAGGTCAGGACGTTTATGGAATCCATGAATCGGCACAGAATGAGTTCTGCAGTTGTTGATATGTCACTTTGTGAGAAATGAGCCATCTCAGAGTGTGGACTTGTTAAGTTTCATAGTAACACACACACACACACACACACACACACACACACACACACACACACACACACACACACACACACACACACACACACACACACACAGAGAGAGAGAGAGAGAGAGAGAGAGAGAGAGAGAGAGAGAGAGAGAGAGAGAGAGAGAGAGAGAGAGAGAGAGACATAACTTTTCACCACCAACTGCCCCTGAAAGGAACCAGGGCTGCGCTATCTGCCTCTCATTGCCTCATCTATCTCTATGCTAATTATCTTTTTCACATAAAACATCCTGCAGAGAGTTTGAACAAATGTTCTGTTATATTTGATATTTCTCTCAGCATAGCTCTTCCTACTCCCATTTCTATCTACCAAACAGCCCTGTGGGGGCCATTTATCTGAGAGAAGCTACCCCAAGTCACTCATGGTTATGAGTGGGATGGAATTTCAATCTGGCTCTTCCTTCCTTCCTTCCTTCCTTCCTTCCTTCCTTCCTTCCTTCCTTCCTTCCTTCCTTCCTTCCTTCCTTCCTTCCTTCCTTCCTTCCTTTTGCAAAGGTTATTGGGTTTTTTTTTTAATATGAGAAATTTTATCTTCAAGGGTGCTTTGCCTGTATGATTGTTCTGGGATTTTTTTCCCTTCCCACAGTTCCATTTCATTTACCATCTCATGATGATAAAGCCTCTCAAGATTTGCTTTTCATCTTTTTGTAACCAGTTGTGCCTACTGTCCTTTGAAAAAGCATTTTGACTAAAACCACTCCAGAGAAGAGAAAGAATGTATATAAAAAGGAAGCCCCCTGAAGATTGGCACTGGAAATATAAGGCTTAGATTTTAACACTGCCTGGGTGTGGGTTTGTTGACCCTGCTCTCTGTTGTCTACAGAAACACAACCCAAAGTGATTGGGGCATTGGTGCCAAGGTTTAGACTACATTGGCATCACCCATGCTGTATGCGTGTGGGTATGTGATGTCTCCTCCATAGTCTTGATTTAATATCATGTGAGTCCTTGAGTTCTGGAATGTTTTCATTTTTAAAATCCAACTGCCCTTGAATAGGATCCATAGCAGGTTGTCAGCTGGCATAGCAAAAAGGCTTGGGTGACTTACTGGCTGTGAGTTACACCCACCATTTTAGTCTAGGAAGGGAGCTGTAGCTGATCTATGATTAAAATTATTGAAAGTGAGGAGGGAGTTGAGTATCACAGCAAGGATTTGGAGAAATGCCAAGAGGTAGAGCGAAAAATGGAAATACTTAGATCTAAGCAATGCATTGCATTTGAAATTATTTCAGTTTGCCAAATAAATTTAGGGAAAAAAAATGTCAAGAGTTCAGTCTGTAACACTGAAAGTCTGGAGCAACTTTTTTAATGATTTGTATTCTCGAAGGCTTTTCCGGCCGGGATCTGATGGCTGTTGTAGGTTTTTCGGGCTGTCTGGCCGTGTTCTTGAGGTTTTTCTTCCTAAAGTTTTGCCAGTCTCTGTGTCCGGCACCTCAGAGGACAGGAGTCAGAACTCTGTCTGTGCTCTGGTGCAGTTTTTGGGGGGTATAGTTGAGTATTTATAGCTGGGGGGTCAGCTTTTTGTCCTTTTCAGGAGATTGGGTGAATATAGTGATCAGTGTGTGGTTGTTGTTGTTGTTGTTGTTGTTGTTGTTGTTGTTGTTGTTGTTGTTGTTGTTGTTGTTGTGGGTGTATTGTTGTGATAAGGGTGACAGATGATCTGTTACTGTGATTGATGGGTGTTGTTAGCTTGTCTTTTGTGTGCAGTGATCATCGGTCCTTGTGGCTGGGTAGAGTTTGTTGATTTTTTGCAGACTGTATTTTTCAGTGCTGGGAGCCAGGCTTTGTTGAGATTTAGACTTCTTTTTTGTTGAAGCTCTGGATTTCAGTGGCTTCCCTGTGCTGTCTAATATAATGATTTCTGGAGTTGTCCAGTACTTCTGTGATTTGAAATAGAATTTCATGTCCAGCTTGTTTTAGGGCATGTTCAGCTTCTGCAAATTTTCCCGGTTGTTTTAGTCTGCAGTGTCTCTCATGTTCTTTGATTCTGGTGTGGATGCTGCATTTTGTGGTTCCAATATAAACCTGGCCACAACTGCAAGATATCCAGTATACTCTTGCAGTGGTGAGGGGGTCCATTTTGTCCTTTGCTGACCATAATATTTGTTGTATTTTTGTGGCAGACCTGAATACTGTTTGTAGGTTGTGTTTTTTCAAAAGCTTCCCCATCCGATCTGTGACCCCTTTGATGTATGGCAGAAATACTTTATTTGTGGGTGGCTGTTTTTCCTCTTCAGTTTGGGGTTGTTTTCTTGGTTTGATGGCTCTTGTCATTTCATTCTGGGAATAGCCATTTGCCTGTAGGGCCCGGTTCAGATGGTTGAGTTCGGTGCTGAGAAATTGAGCTTCACAGTTCCGATTTGCACGGTCTACCAGTGTTTTGATTATGCCTCTCTTTTTTTGTCCTGGGTAGTGGTTGGAGTTGTTTATGATTGTTCTTACTGAGTGGCTGTGCAGAAAGAGTAATCTCCGATTAAGTCTAGCCAAGGTCTCACCCTGTTTAATACCAACATACACAGATAGGATGCACCTGTTTTTTTAATTGCATTTGCCTATCATTACAATTCTGTTGCACAGTCTTCTCTTAAAAATCTGAAAGAAAGAAGGAAATTTTAAGCTGTTAAACCATTTTAGACTGTGTATGAATGTATTAGGTTGCCTTTTACTACGTCAGGGGACCTGCCCTTCCAGTCCAATAGGTCTGGGAACCTTCTTGCTCGTTTATCAGAGGTTGGTCCTGAATGTATGCCCTGAGGCCCTTCCTTGGCAGCAGGTCCGTGAAGAGATGCCAACCAGTCTGTTCTGTAAAAAGAAAGGAAAGAACTTAATCACGATGCTCAAGATATACTGTATGTTTCCTATGAAAATATAATAAAATTCAACCTGTGATGAAATTTGACATTATGGGACTTTGACAATATTTGCAAATTTGTTTTGATTCATCCTACGAGCTTCCCTGAACCAAATGCAAGGGGGGGAGTGGGTGGCTGCTCTTTCCGTTTCCTAATGAGACCACGTTCCTTGGCAGGTCCTAGACATTGGTGAGTGCCTCACTGTCCCAGACGAGTTCTCCGAGAAAGAGAAGAAAACGGGGATGTGGTGGAAACAACTGATCGCTGGAGCGATGGCTGGGGCTGTCTCAAGGACCGGAACTGCCCCCTTGGACCGGCTGAAAGTTTTCATGCAGGTAAGGGCTGCCAAGTATTGTACAAGGCGGGCAGGAAAGGGGTGTGGGGATTTGTTGTGCGGTGATGTTACGAGGGTGGCACTAGTTTTTTGCGTGGGAGCAATGATGCAGTAAAAGGGGCCTTTATTTTATCTCCCTGTATGCCAATTTGTGGGCACTGTGGACTATAGGTGAAGACTACAGAAAAAAAGAAGGCTGTCTTACCTAACATGAAAGGACGAAAGCAAATTCCTGGCACATTATCAAGAAAATTAACAACTAGGGTAGCCTGCCCAGTGTGTTGGACTATAATTCCCAGACAACTCCACCTGTGGCCTGCCAGCTAAGAATGATAGGCACCATAGTCTGACAAATCCTGAAAGCACCACACTCAAGTAGGCTGATGTGGAAGCAGTGATTTATTCTTCGAGACATAAACCAGAGTAGGTTTGTGCTCCTTAAACTGATATTCACATCATAGAGGAGAAGCTGCTGCTGACAAGCTTGGCTTACAACAGAACCATACAGTTTGCTGGAAATCAGAGGGAAATATTTTCCTAGAAAATATTTTCCTATGCTAATTCATAATTCTCCCATTTAACATTGTCTAGAATCCTGTTGCTTACGTACGCTGGCATAAGTGCAACAGCATAAATAGCAGCAGTGCATTGCCACCAATTAAGGAGTCACTGTTGTATTCCCTGTCACATGCCAGGTGTGTGACTTGATGTGCAACAAGAACTGTTACATAGCTCAGGGGTTTAGGTCTCTGGCTGTGGAGCCAGAGGTTGGGAGTTCAGTTCCTGACTGTGCTTCCTTGACAGGGGCTGGACTTGATGATCCATAGGGTTCCCTCCAGCTCTTCAGTTCTCAGATTAATACAAGCGCTGACTCCTTAACCAGAGGCAATTGGCCATTGTCCTAGTATATGTAAACAACAAGATTCTGGACATTACCTCTTTTGAGTCCTGAAAGAGTTTCACTGTTAAGCCTGGAAGAGCTTTTGTAAGGTTGCAGAGGATACTGGATAGCAGACAGTAAAGCTGTGCTTGCTTGTACCATCAAGCCAACCCCTGCTCATGGGAGAGAACGGGACGCTCTCTCTTTGCTAGCCAATTGACACTGACACTGTGATTCCTGCTTGCTGCAGGTTCATGCCTCGAAGAGCAACAACATGAATGTGCTAGGGGGATTACAGGGCATGATACGTGAAGGAGGCCTTCGCTCTCTGTGGCGGGGCAATGGCATCAATGTGCTGAAGATTGCCCCTGAGTCTGCCATCAAGTTCATGGCCTATGAACAGGTAACTATGGGAAGAAAGTGGATGTTGCAGCTTTGCATGGTCATGCCTGTACGTGTGTGTGTGTCAGCTTTTTTCAAATAGTGTTTCGCTAGAGACAGAAGAATCACTTTGCATTTCCCATCACGGTGATGCTGGCCTCACCTTTGGGCATGTCTTTACTCCAAACCTAGCAGTTCAAAAGCATGCAAATGCAAGTAGATAAATAGGTACCACCTCGGTGGGAAGGTAACGGCATTCCATGTCTAGTCGAGCTGACCACGTGACCACAGAAACTGTCTACAGACAAACGCTGGCTCTATGGCTTGGAAACGGGGATGAGCACTGCACCCTAGAGTCGGACATGACTGGACTAAACATCAAGGGGAACCTTTACCTTTATCTTACTCCAAAACCAAACCCATAAATGTCACCGCTTCTCTCCAAAGAACCTTTGGGGATGCTTAACCCAGAATAAAACTATGAGTATACTCCATGCTCCAAAAAGAATGGCTTTTAGGACTAGGTAACTAATTTGTCAGTCTAGTGTAATGGACTGGGACTCAGGAGAACAGGGTTCGAATCCCCACTGGGCCATGGAAACTCACTGAGGGAGTGGAACTGGTAAAACTACTCCATAATACATAACTTACCTTGAAATCCCTACTAGGATCTCTATAAGTTCTGACTTGACAGCACAAACACAACCAATTTGCCTGAATCTTAAATACCAAACCAAAATGTGCCACTTTGAACTGGGTTCAAAGGGGACAGGATTGGTCTGAAGCAGATTTGAGTAGTTTTGAAGTGATATGAACACTGAAATAGACAGATCATCTCTCCCAAGTTGCAGAATGGTACTTTATGGGGGAAAGACCAGAACGATGTAAGAGGGAAGGAGGAGGGCAGCTAGATTTTGCTCATAGACAGTTCTAGCCAAGAGATCTGTTGACGCTTTTCAGTCCCAGTGCTTGAAGAGGAAACATTTTGTTCACTCAGTTCTGTCATGCAGCTCTTCACAATTTGGACTTTATGTTTTCCTGTCAGTAGCAGATGATTGAAAAAGCTACAGCGAGTGTTTTGGTGGCTGTTGGTTCTCTTGTTTAGTCAGAGTATCTGTCTCTCCGAAATCTTTCTGTCTTGTTCATTGGAACCATTAATTCGAGTCATTAATTCAATTAATAATCTGTTTGCTTTATATGAATATTATTGTATTAGGTTGTGATACCTATTCTTTACTCCTTCCCCACCTTTTTAGCTTCCAGTCTGTGTTGGGCAAGAATCTTACCAGCACTCTTCAATTACAGGAACTTTAAGAAAAATTAGCATTTGGTGACAGCCTTGCTTTTACCATAGCTTGTGTTTCTCATTTTTTCAGTACATCAGCACTCCTAATTCTTTCTCAGTCCAGGCCTATCCTTCCTTACTTTCTATATTTATTGTTTATTTGGATAAATCTCTATGCTGCTTTGTGTGTTATTGTAGTATTTTTTTTTAAAGGTAGTGGCTTTTCCTGTATTTCCTTTGTACGGCCTTCCACACATTTTGTCCCTTAAGTTATGGTTGATTTCAGTCTCTGTTGCATAGTGTGTTTGTTCCCTTTTTACAAGGTAACTGTTCTGCACAAGCACTATGTGAAAGTCATAGTCACTATCACAGTGTAGAAAACAGGAAAGGGATTAGCACCCTTAGCATTTCAAATCAAATGTTAAAGTTAGATAGGATGCAGAAGCATCTGAACCTATCTGTGTGAAACTGGTGAGGAACAATCAGCTCTGAAGATACTATAGGGGAACCAAATTTCATATATTTATATGAAAAGAACATTAAAACTGTTTGTATGACACATCACCACCACCACCTCTAAAATCCTTGATCTATTTGTCTGGAATTTGGCAAGAGCAATCCCCTCTGAGAAGACTCCTGTATCTCAATTTCAGGCATTTCATTCTCTTTTTTTTTTTAAGTGGGAAAGAACGGGAGGTATGAAGATTCAGATACTGTGCCTGACCTTTCCAAACCCAAATTGCAACTCTGCATCCAGAAAGACTAAGATTCTGTAAAAAGTACATACAAAGTGGGTCCACCTGTGTCATTTCTGATTTTTTTGTGATTTCTTTTGCAATTATTTGCTACGTTTTCAAGTGCTATGGTAGGTATTTCACACTCAGATGTAAGCCCCACTTTGTTCACTAAGATTTGTTCCCAGCAGTTGCCCATTGGATTATAGCAGTTTTATTCTTGGTTTGTTAAGTCATGTATGGGCAGTGGTGGTAGGAGTATGACCAATGAAAGTCACTGAAACCTTCCCCCTTAATCAAAGGGGATCTTACTCATCTTATCCCTGTGAAATTTTAGTAAGCATTGGCTACGTTGGTTCAAGCTTTCTAGACATAAAGCCTAGAAATTCTTTCCCTTTTAAAATAAAATGAACCAAAAGCTAAAGTTTTTAAGAAGCAGGATTTCTGTGCTCCCTGGCAAACATACAGTGATGGAACTGAAACATGGAACTGAAATCTCCACAGTCCCACAACACTTGGTATCAGGGTTCCTGAAAGTTAAGGACAATTAAAACAATTGATCTGGCTGGAGAGCTCAGTGTTTTGGGTACCCACCTGCAGAGACACTTGTCGTGAGTTTGATTCCCCAGTAGTGTCTCCTACAAGAAGAGCCTTGGGCAAGCTGCCCAGCCCTAGAGCACCCCCAAAAGAGGGGAAATGGTAAACCATTTCTGAGTAATCTATGTCCAGAAAACTTGGCCGTAAATCAGAATCAACTTGGCAACACATAATTATTAATTATTATTAAGCCTTGTTTAGCCTTTATTGAAGATTGCAAAAAAAATCGCATAAATAATTGTTTGTCATTAAACAAAAAAGCTTATGCCAGCTGAAGAAGGAAAGTATAACTGAAAACAAAAACATCCCATTTCTGCAGACACTATTTCCCTCCTCTTTTCCGTCAGTAGTAAAGCAACCCTGCGATCCCCTCGTTCGCTTGCTAGAGCAAGGCCTGCTGGTGTTTCTGGCAAATGACATCGTTGGTCCTGCTCCGAGAAAGGCCCTGGAGCTGCATTCCTCTTGCCCTTCAACACTGGGAAGGCAAGCAACCCAAGCAGATCTTGGCTAGTCAGGGAGAAAGCCCCTGACACTCGGCTTCCCCCCCCTCTTGGCACCCCAGTTCCAAGCCAGGGTTGGAGAAGCATGGACCATTTTATCCTTCTGATTTTCTAGGCATGGAAAGCACTACCCAGACTCCTAACCATCTCCCCACCTCCTGAATATCAGTGTTCCTGCCATATCATTTCCAGAAAACAAGCAAATAGGACAGATACCCTGTCAATGTTCTCCCAAAGAGTAACTGTGAAGAGGCAGGCCTGGGATACCTGTGTCTCTCCAGATGCTCTCGAACCCTGGTTCCCAGCAACTCCAGCCAACCTGGCCAATGATGAGGCGTGGTGAGATAATTCTTCATCAACATCTGGAGGGATGCAGGTTCCCACCACTGTGTTTAGGTGACTCTCCTTAATAACATCTGGCATCACTTTGCTATAAAGCAGTGGTTCCCCACCTTGGGTCCCCAGAGGTTTTTGGACTACAATTCCCAGAAATCCTGGCCTAACACAGCTTAGTGGTGAAGGCTTCTGGGAGTTTTAGTCCAGGAATACATATCTGGGGACCCAAGGTTGGGAACCACTGCTTTAAAGTATTCTTCCCCTGGTGTTTAGCTATAATGCAGCTCCCCTTGCTCACACTCATTGCCTTTACTCTGCCTGTAAAGGTTTGGGAGGGATCCGTATTCCAAGTGTTTGAAGTCGTTATTTCTCCTTGCAGATCAAGCGGGTGATTCGCGGACAACAGGAGACCCTGAGGGTGCAGGAGAGATTTGTTGCTGGCTCACTGGCTGGTGCCACAGCACAGACCATCATCTATCCTATGGAGGTGAGGTCCATCACTCCGCTGAGATCGTATCCGATCTGGGTGGGAAACCCTCAGGGTCGGCCCTGCCATGAGACAGAAAGGAAAGAAAGTATTTGGATGCTGAACACTCTAAGAACAGCCACCCTTAGGTTTTATTTATTTATTTATTTTATTTGTACCCCGCCTATCTGGTCCACCGGACCACTCTTTTAACAGAGGGGGACAACTGTGGCCACAGAAGAAGCAGATTGCAAAGGAGGGAGGTCGCTGGGAAGAGGAGTCCATTGGCAGTGCAGGGGGTGATTTAAAAAAAGTCTTAAGCTAAGGGTTTGGAACAGAGATGAGGATACATAAGCCAGCTTGAGAAGCATGGCATTCCTCAAGCATCCTGGGAACTGTAGTTTCATGAAGGTGCTGATGATTCTCATTTCCTCCGCCTGAGCCCTGCCTCATAAGACTCTAGAACAGTGGTCCCCAACCTTGGGCCTCCAGATGTTCTTGGACTTCAACTCCCAGAAATCCTGGCTAGCAGAGATGGTGGTGAAGGCTTCTGGGAGTTGTAGTCCAAGAACATCTGGAGGCCCAAGGTTGGGGACCACTGCTCTAGAACATCTTGAGCAGGGGCAATGGCCTTTCCATCTGTGTAAACTGAAGCCAAAGCCAGCCGTTGGTGGGGGCCAAAGTGGGCACGGTCACCCTTCCACCTGCTTCCTCTCCCTGGCTTCCGGCTTCTGCCTCTCCCTGTGACGGTCTCCCCCAGTTCCAGAGGAGGGAAAGATGGCCGTTGCTAGAGGCCTGTACTGGGAATGGGCTTTTGGAGCTGGGCTTTCCCCTCAGTCCTTCTGTCATACGTTATATCCTAATTTTCCCTTGGATCCTACTATGTATATCAGGTGCCCGATGAGAGAGGGAATTAGGAGCCTAGGCTCATCCCCCTTTTTCTAACCCCCCCCCCCCCGCTAGGTTCTGAAGACCCGGCTGACTCTCCGTAAGACGGGCCAATACTCAGGAATGGCCGACTGTGCAAGGAAGATCCTTCAGAAGGAAGGGCTGCGTGCCTTTTATAAGGGCTACCTGCCCAATATGCTGGGCATCATCCCCTATGCTGGCATTGACCTGGCAGTTTATGAGGTCAGTATTTGGCCAAGGGTTGGTGCGAATGGGGGGGGCACTCCTCTGCCAGTGGGGCTGAGGATGGGTGCAGCCCTGGCTGTCTCTTTCCTTTGGGGCCCTTTTGAAAGACCACCCCTCCCTCCCTCCCAGTCCTGCCCCTTTGCTCTGCAGCAAGAGGGAGATCCCTGCTTCCTTCTCCTCTCTCATGATGTTCCCCTCCCCACTCCATGCTGAAGACAGGCCATCCTCTCCCCATCTCTCCTTTCTTTCTCTCCTGCAGACCCTGAAGAATACCTGGCTGCAGAAGTACAGCAAGAACACAGCTGACCCAGGTGTTCTGGTGCTCCTGGGCTGCGGCACCGTCTCCAGCACCTGCGGGCAGATTGCCAGCTACCCGCTAGCCCTGGTGCGGACCCGGATGCAGGCGCAAGGTGAGGTGGCCCTACGGTCTGTCTAAGGGAGGTGCTGAAGGGGTCTGTGGGTCGGGGCATGAATAAAGACCTGGGGTGGGGGGAGGGATTAAGTGGGAAATCCCTGAAAAGACATGGGCATGAAGGTAAGAGGAGAAAAGTTGGCATTGTGGGGAGAGAAAAACAGGCGAGGCTGGAAAGATTTTAAAAAACAACAGGGCTGCTTTGTAGGTTCAGAAGGAATAAACTCTGTAATTCCTAATGCTACATATTAGTGGGATCTCAGTTTGGGATGAATATCCATGATTCTACACTCTTTATAGCGTGGTACCGAGTGTGATGTCGTGGGCAGAGTGACGGACTAGGACTCAGGAAGCTTGGGTTCAAATACCTGCTCAGTCGTGGAAACTCACTGGGGGTGTGGAACTGATGAAGCCGCTCAGAGTGGTATAGATTTACCAGATGAGCGGGATATAAATCAAATAAATAAATAAATAAATAAATAATTCACCTTGAAAAGCCTATCAGGGTCACTATAAATCAGTTCGACACACAACAAGAACATGCTCTTTTAGTAGAGTCTCCTGGAAAAGAAGGCATAAATCATGAGTAGCTCTGAGAATCCAGGAGCAACTCCCCTTACCTGCTTGGGGTCAAGCAAAGGCCACGCCAATCCCCCAAAACAGATTTTAAATTTTAAAACTCATTTTAAAAAAAGATAGCACTGCAGCTCAAGAATTTTAGAAAAATTAAATGTTTTGTTAAAATGCTTGACCAGGGTATGTGTGTGTGCTGCAACTTGTTTTAATAAAATCGCCTGCTGTTGTGCTCTGGCTGTCAGTAGCTTGGCACTGTGGTAGGGAACCTTTTGCAGGTCTCATTAGGGTTAGAAAAACATAAATACTGTCCCTGGAACCTTGACCTTGACTATGACCTTCAACACGTTAAAACTCTTGTGGGTGTCAGAAAATACCTGACAACTCTCTTTGTGGGAGGTTTTGGGGTTTTGTTTGATTTCTTTTGTTTTTTTAACTGGTGCATGAAAGCTAACGCTGCAACTTTTGTATTTCCAAAATCTCTTGTGATTTTTGCTCTCTTTTGTTCACTCGCTCATTCTTTTTACAGACGATGTCACTTCCTCCTCCCCTGCCCCCATATTCTCCCCCCCATTTTCCTGGTGACCAAAAAACCCTCACTCCCATCTCATTCCATCCCACCCCTATCCCTCCCTTGGTAAGGATCGCCAGGATAGTCTCAGAGCCCCAGCCATCAGTGGTTCCCAACCTTGGGCCCTCAAAAGTTCTTGGACTTCAACACCCAGAAACCCTGGCCAACACAGCTAGTGGTGAAGGCTTCTGGGAAGTGCAGTCCAAGAACATCTGAGGACCCAAGGTTGAGAACCACGGACTTGACCCATCATGACAGCAAAGTCCCTGATCTCTGTACTGTTTCTGTTTCTCCCCATAGCATCCATCGAAGGTGCCCCACAACTCTCCATGCTGGGACTCTTTAGGCACATTATCTCCCGGGAAGGGGTGCTGGGCTTGTACCGTGGCATCGCCCCCAACTTCATGAAGGTGATTCCGGCCGTCAGCATCAGCTATGTCGTGTACGAGAACATGAAGCGGGCTCTGGGGGTCACGTCCAGATGAAGGGGATGCCCAAGCACGTGGGACCTACCTCTCAAGAAGGCCTGCTCCTCCGGAGAGGATGTTCGGAAGGCGCTCATAGGTGGGGGACGTCCTGCATCCGCTCTGGGGCCTTGGCTGCTGGGAGACGGAGGACTGAAGCGTGTGTAGGCGGATGGGGCCCATGCCATCTTCCTTGTGGCAAGAGCAGGGCATCCGCTCAGCAAGGGGCTCCAGAGGGAGCTGTCTTATTCACTAAACAGCCACATCTCTCCTGAAGAGGGCTGTGGCTGGAAAGTGCCATGGCCCCACTGAGGTGGACCTGTATCCCCCGTGGCTTTGACTACAGCTTCATCGAAACAGGATCGCTTTGAAGCCAGTACTCCTCCTCCCCTGCAGCCCGATGCTCTCGGCTCACATGTCGTCTTCCCTTTTTACAGTCCCAACATCAGAACCAGGGCTTGTTCTCTTGCTCTGCACCTTTCGAGCAGCCCCCTCAGAGCCTGGAGGAGAAGCAAGCTTGATCTGTTGCCAGATCTCAGTGAAAAGCTATCAGTGACCACAGCAGGAGATGCTGGGTCACCTCCCCCGATCTAGCAGCCATTTCTCAACACTGTAGACAAAAGCATTCAGGGACTGTCCATCACACTGGAGACCGTCACATTTTCTGAGTTGAGCACTGGGAGTTTGTGGATGCTGGTGGACAGGTTATTAACTCCCCCATAGTTCTGGTTGCAAACCTGAATCCCATTGGATCCATTTTCTGTTCTTCCTTATCCTGGATTTTGTAGGGGTACCGGAGCCCTATGTGATGATTTCAGCCCAGCCCCATTTTATCTGCCCCATGATATGGAATGTGTCTGTATATTTTGCACATGGACTACTTTTAATTTATAAGACTTTTTTCTGCACTTTCTACCTGGACCTCTAGGCTGAACTGAAGCCTTTTTGATGGCCACCTCATGTCCCCTTTCCCCCTCCCTTCCGAGGAGGTGGTGAATGCAGCAGGACATAGCAAGGGCTACCGTTTCTGTTGTCCTGATCAATAAACTTGGCCTGAGGTTCCTCGATTTCTTGTACGCCACACCTTTCTGCTGGCTGTGAGATATTTTCATTGTCCCTGCTGGCTGTGTTGCTTCAATGGCTGCCACTCTTCAGGCTCCTTGGAGCTGTGCTTCCTGATTTCTGCCTTGGGTCTTCATTGCACAGAAGAGATGGCCTTTCCTGCATCTATAGCTCTCCGTAGTGTGACTCAGGCTGTGCTATCCTAGGCTGTGCTATCACACTGCATCAAAACTCCCATGCCAAGAAAAATGGTGTCTCGTTTTTGCAAAATAATAGGTAAGGAGCTGTTCAGGGCACAAAAGCCTATTCCCCAGTTTAGTTGACACACTAGCTTCTGAGATCCAGCCCACAGATACACAGACACAGACACACAGACACAGACACACACACACAGACACACACACAGACACACACACACACAAAGTCTGGGTCCCACACTTTCATACATATCCCTGCTGCAATACGGACTGTAAGGTGTGGAGAATGAAAGCAAACGTTCTCAGGAAACAAAAGTGTTCCCAGCTCCTGTCCTGTGTATACTGTTTATCCACCCTCGTGTGGTGTTATTGCAGAATACATGTGGTATGAAGTATAACCACTAGAGGGGCCTAATAATGTGAAATGAAGCCGGTCGCTACAGATTGACTGTCATTTCCCAGAATGTCAACACTGGAATATGGGAACATCCTTATTTGTGTCTGTGTGTATTTGCAGTCAGGATTAAAACTGGTCTTGGAGACATGTTCCACCCTCATGCTAAAAATAATATGTCTGTAAATTCACGATTAGCTCCTGCTGTATTGGAACCGTATCCTCATTACTGCCACAGGGTAATTTGGTTAATCCCAGTCATGTGTTGAAGTCTGCCTTCCCTTCTTCTGCCTAGCCAGTCTGAGCTCAGAGGATAAGACTCTGATTTCTGGGTGGTGGCAAGCCCTGGGGCTCCTCTAAATTCGTCTATTTGTGCTGCATCGGGGAATTCATTCTCCTGGGCTGACGTTCATGGCTGTATGTCGGTAGAGAGGGACCGGACTTCTCAGCATGGGTCATGCCTCACCTGTGCAAATAAGCTCCCACCATCTCCAGCCGGCATGGCCCATAGTTCACAGTGGCTTGGGGGGGGGGGGGGGTAGACAGGACCTGTAGCCCAGGAGATGGATCTTCAGGGCACTAGGCGAGAGGAGTGGATAGAAAGCATACCATGAGGAGAGTACAGCATTCCGAGAATGTTGCTCTTAAGAATTCAGCCACGCAACCGCCTTCCTTGTGACTAAAAGTGCAATAAGGGAGGAGGAAGGCTTGTCAAGATGCCAATATGGGAGAGGTTGTGTGCCGTGTTCATTTTCCTGTTGCATGAATCTTCAGGGACTGTCTACACCACCGGTGGTGAGGATGGGAGGGGGGCTGGCTTTGTTGCAGACGGCCTGCAGCCGAGAGAGATCAATTTTTCACTCATCCAATGGGCAGGATGAACCCATTCCAAGCGAGAGGGAGCTCCTGGTTCCTTTTAAGAGCTCCAAGGGAGGCAGCAGGTACCTGGTCTTGGTTCTTTAGCAGCTGAGAGAGGAAGGGGGAGGGAGAGAGAGGCAGGGAGGCAGGCAGCGAAGTCTAAATACTGCAAATATTGTTTTTAAACAAAGGGAAAGCACTGTGTGAGAAACTCTGCCTGTAGGGTAGGGATGGGGAAGGGGGGGGGCTTCCAGGTGTTGCTCAAGTTGGACTGCTCCCTGCTGGCCACTTTGATGAAGGATGAGGGGACAGTACAACACCCATCTGGAAGGGATGTCTTAAACGGGCAAGAAGAGTTGGGGGACTCACTGGTCCAAACCTAAGGATGGAGAAGGATGCTGATTTGAGAATAAAGAAACACCTTTTCTGGGCTGCTTTTGTCTAGATGTTAAGACTGCTTTCGCTAGGTAGATGAAGCAAATGGCACTTTAGTCTGAGTAGGAAGGACAGGATAAAATTCGGGCTGCAGGGACGCCGTTGAGATGAAACTATTTCTAATCCAGGCTGACATCTCCAGTCCAGAGAGCAGCATCTCTCCTTCTGCTGTGTGGGATAACGGGGATGGAAAAGCAGGGTTCCCAAGTTGCTTCCTGTGGTGTATCTCTCTACTTTGTGACATAACGTTGCAGGGAGATATCTGAGTTGCAGTCTGGCCACCCTAATGAGATGTTGAATTGTTGGGTTGTTGTCTGGAGCACAGTGTCAATATAAAGAATCCAGATGCGAAGGCAAGGGAATGTTTGAGATAGCGCTCGGATCCATTTCTGCTGCTTCTGTTGCACAGGAGGGCCACCAACCTGCACAGCTTTAAAAGGAGGTTAGACAAATTAATAAAGGATATATGGGTAGGCAACGAGGGGATTGTAATTGTGACACTAGGCTACATGCTGCCAGCTGGATCAATGGGAGCATGCCTCTGAATATCATCTGCTGGGAAAACACAAATGGGAGGATGCTTTTGCACTCACACCCTGTTCAGGGGCTTCCCAGAGGCTACTGGCTGGCTAGTGTGAGAAGAGAATGCTAGCTTGGATGGGTTGTTGTTGTTTTTTGTTCCAGGAGGGCTCTTCTCATAGCTGAAGAGCGTATTAGCCACCTGAGTTCTGAATTGCCCGCTGGCTGGCTGATGGTGTTAATTTTTGAGCAGTGATAATACATTTGGACCATGATGATTAGATAAGCTCCGACCTAAACATTCTCAGCCATATATTTTAGCACCTTGACCTAGGTGGACAAGTGTGGGCTTCTTTGCTCTTATAGTGTCTTGGTTTTAGGGCCTGGACAAACCAAGAAGGTCTACCCACAGCTGCTGCATTCCTCTTTCTTTATCTACCTTGCCAGCTGTTTCTGTACAGCTGCTGCACTGTGTGTTGGTATTTCAAAGGGAAAACAAAACACAAGCTAATAAATTTTCTAAACCTTTTTGGCCTGTTATTTAAGAAATTATTTCAACCACATAGTGCAATATTTTACTAAAGGGGCCACCATATCTGTTTTGTCTTTGTAACAGGACCTGTCAGGAATGTATCTACCATGTTTCCCTGAAAATGAGACCTAACCTGAAAATAAGCCCTAGTGTGATTTTTCAGGATGCTCGTAATATAAGCCCTACCCCAAAAATAAGCCCTAATTGAGTGAAATCCCACCCTCCACCATTGTGCAGCAACCAGAAGAAGATGACAGGACTGCATTTGAACAAATGTAAATTGTTGTACATGGAAAAAATAAAACACCCCCTGAGAATAAGCCCTAATGCATCTTTTGGAGCAAAAATTAATACAAGACTCTCCAGAAACAGGGTAGCTGGCATTAGTAATGTTATTGAAGGCGACCAGGGCACCTGTGCTTAAAAGGCTACTCGGCTAACATTTTTCTCTCCCCCTACTCCATTTCTTTACAACTCTTGTTCCTAGAGGGTAGAAGACCAGACCATTTGCCAACCTTAGTTAAAAGAAGTAATTGTTTAAATGCTTGCTGTTCATATTTCAAACCCACCAAAGTTATGGCACCACCAAGACTGCAGAAATTAAACAGAGTTTAGATGTAAAAAATAATAGACTGAGCATCAGTAACTACCCGTGTGGCTGTCTGTCTGTCTGGCAGGGATGCTGGCAAAGTCTTTGGGTCTGAGTTCCAAGCCTGAGTCCCTATTAAAAACAAGATTCCCCACCACCACCACCACCACCACCAAGAAGAAAAGGAAGGGCTGGGTGGGTTCCAAGTTGCAAGTTGAGTCTGAGTCATTGGAAAATAACAACCCCTTCCAAGTCAAGTCACCGGTGCGACTTAACTCCAACTTGACAGGGAGTGGCACGATTTGAGTCTCCTTCCCTGTTGGCTGGCTATCCCCCAACGGTAAGATGTGTTTTTTAAAAAAAAACCCAAGAAGAAAGGTTTCTACAACAACCGGCATCAGTCGTGATGGCTCCCAGTCTGACTGGACAAGCCCATGTGCTGACTGTGGGCCTGTTTTGCTGGAGCCCCCATTGTTTCCCACTCTCTGGGTAATCACCGAGCCTTTGACTGCAGGGCCATGGACTTGGGCCAGAAGGCCATTCCCTGGCGGCATCGATTTGTCCCCTGCGTGCTCCATCTCTTTAAGGTTTTGAGAGGTACTGTGTAAGTAATGCTCCAGTTAATTTTCTTCTGAATCAACAAGCACAGGAGACTCATCACGTATGAGCTACAATATTACATAGAAATGTACTAGCAGAGCCTAGTGAAAGCAAACACGTGCTGATACAGAAGGAACAGCAGGGCGTGGGGACCCCACACAGGAAGAAATGGTCTCCTAAACCTCTTTCTTTGCCTTTAAAATTCAGACTACTTTCAGGGCTGGAGAAAGAATGAGAGAGCGTGCAAGCTTCCTTTTGTTAAATCCCAGAAGGCACATCCAGAAATGACTTCCGGGCATTAGCAAGTGATCATCCTAAAAAGAAGGATGAAGTTCTGTCCAAAATTCTATGACTGCCAATTCCATGTAGTATACAGTAATTTGAACTCTTTGGGATTAGGTTTACATCATTCGCGTCAGTGTTCAAGGACTTCCTGCTTAGGGACAGTGCCACGGACTGTAGTGGTTTCTGGGGTACGAGCAGTGATACCAAAATAGGAGATGCAACATTTAAGTGGTAGCAAGGTGAAATTCAGGTATAACAAACAAAACATAAGTCATATTACATGGGGAAATGCCTATGTGTACATGTACTGGATGGGAGAGCTGTCTAGAAGCTAGTACAGTATTGTTGAGATTTTTCAAAATAAAAGGTTGTTCCTTTGAAGAAAATAGTTTTAAAGCACAGCCCATAATGTCCAAGGTTTTAAAATGCCTTGGTTTGGTAAGAACTGAGAATAACATCTCTTCTTCGTGATCTCTGTGAATGCACACTAATGGGTTAATCTGCGCCTCCGCAGAGCAGCCTCGGAACTTTCCAGAGCTGGAGCACATGGTGCCAGGACCTCCCTCACGCTGGCTATAACCCCGACCCTGGCACCAAGTGCCTCAGTTCCTTTTTTGCTGCTGCCACTGCAGCAGCTTCTTCTAGGAAGTTCTGTGCATTTGCAAACTTCTTACCTTACCTTCTCTCCGACCTCCCTGGCATCGTTTCGGACGATCAACCATTCTTCTTTTCCTAAAAGAATAAAAATGGATTGTTAGTTGTATTAACCGGTTGCGGAGTTTATGGCCTCGCCGGGCCTCTTCAAGAGGTGCGAGGTCTGCTCCAACAAGATTCCCCTCTCTGATGGGCATTCCCGGTGCGTATTTTGTCTCGGAGAAGAACACCAACCCAACGGCCTTATGTGCTTTTTGTAAAAGCTTTACCAAGCCAGCCCTGAAACTGAGGCTTCAACGCCTGCACTCCTTCCTTTGGGAGAAGTCCCTCTCTCCGTCTCAGGGAGCCTCCATGGATCCCCCGCAGTCTCAGCAACATCCCTCGGTTGCAGGATCTCCACCTGCTTCTAAGGCCCAAGGGGGTGCTAAGATGGCAGCCAAATTTAAGACATCCTCCTCGAGGTCGACCACCCCAGCATCGACACCTAAGCCGCCCTCAGCATTGATCCAGAGGAAAAAGAAGAGGGCTCTGAAACCAGCGCAGGCGGCAGATGCATCGGCACCGATGCCGGAGGCATCCCGGTGAGATTCGGTATGCCTCAGCTTGCCTTTAGGGGATGAGGACATGCTTCCACCGGTGCCAGAGGTCCCGCCATCCCCGTGTGTCAGTGACTATCCTGACTAGGGGAACACCTCTGTGGAGGTGGCACAGTTGGCACAGGCTAGCCTGCAATCTTCTCCGGGCTCGATTGTGCAGCAGGCTTCCATCTTGCCACTGAAATCCATACAAGTGGAGGCGCCGCGAAAGAGGACCCACAAGGCCAGGCATTTGGAGCCGCCTGTGGAGCCCGAGCCTTACAGGTATCCATCAATGCTGGCTTGTGATTCTGCCTGATCTGCGGCTTTATTCAAGGGCCTACAGTTACGACCCGTACCAGCGGTATCGACATTACCAGCCCTATTCGCCTTCTCTCTCTCCGTCTCCCCCTTGGCACCGACAATTTGACGACTACCCTACAGGGGCTAACGGTGATTTCTATCCTCCGCTTCCACCTCTGCCCCACAAGAGGCATCTGCCTCTAGACCTTGCTGCCGCTGGGGATGCTAAGTAGCTGTCTCGACTGTTGTCGGACCTGCAGAGTGGACAGCCAGGTCCGGAATGTTCATGCCCTTCAGCTTGGGGGGGATGCGGGCACTCCGTGGACCCAGATCGATGTGGGTACTTATCACCCTTCATCTGATACAGGGCACTATTCCCCTTCTATTGACCAGGATACCTTGGACTCGGACTCTCTCGTGTTGGGGGGTGAGGGAGACTCACCCCCTAATGTTCCCACGCCAGCATCGGATGTTGTGGAGAATCATCCTCCTTCGCCGTCCGAGGACTATTCTCTTTTTCATTAATCAACTACAAACAAATATACAATACGAAATAAAAAAAATTAAAAAGAGAAGAAATGAAAACAAAATGGTGAAAAAAATACCACAAACCCTCCCCGCCCCCCTTGAGGACAGAGATTCAGACCTTATTGCATCCCAAATTTCCCAAGTTTCCAGAGAGCATTGAAAGCGAAAGAAGAAAAACAAAGCCCATCAATCATTTTGCCCTATCCTCAGATCTGTCTCTGGGCCCAAAGCATATGTTAAGTTCCAACTTTGTTTTGCATAGTCTCTTGGTTGTTCTCGTAGTGCTTCTGAAAGTGTGTCTAGTTCTGTAATGTCCAACAGCTTCTTCAGGAACTCCTCCATTGTAGGTATGTCTTCACTTTTCCATTTTTTGGCCCAGAGTAACCTAGCCACTATAAATATATACATCAAACAGTATTTAATTTTCTTATCAGTAATTTCTGGCATAATATTTAATAGTGCTATTTCAGGTTTGAAATTTAATTTCTTTTGAGTGATTCCTTTTATTATTTCCCACAAGTGTAACCAATAACCCCTGGCTTTTTCACATGTCCACCACATATGGTAATAAGTCCCTACTTTTTTTTTTTACATTTCCAACAGATATTGCTGCTACCTTCTGACATTTTTGCCAGTTTTGCAGGAGTGTAGTGCCATCTGTAAAACATTTTGAGGATATTTTCTCTTAGATTTACTGGCTTAATCATTTTATAACAATCTTTCCACATCATTGGTGAAAAGATACCCAGATCTCTCCTTCCTTCCCAAGGTGTCATTGTATTTTCACTTGAGCCAGCGAATTGTGCTGCCCACCTTTTTCCCAGCACCTGCCTCACCTCTAGAGGGGGCATTACACTCCTTAGACATTAAGCGGGCTCTCTCTTACTATGTTCATCATACTGCCACCTTCCGCACATCTTTGTAGCCTTCCACGGCCCCTCTAAAGGGGCACCAGCCACCTCTCAAACCATCTCCAGGTGGATTGTGGCCACCATATGCCTTGCCTACCAGCTGGCTCAGACTCCTCTCCCAGACACAGTTAAGGCTCACTCAACAAGAGCGGTAGCTTCTTCTACTGCTTTTCTTCGAGGGGTGAACATAGCGGACATGCGCAGAGCTGCCACATGGGCCGCACCATCCACCTTCGCGTGCCACTATCGCCTTAATGTCCGGGCCAAGTCTGAGGCTGCAGTGGGTCATGCTGTCCTGGCTTCTGTGCTCTCATGACGTCCCTCCTCCGGTTAAGTCAGCTTGCTAGTCACCCATTAGTGTGCATTCACAGAGACCACGAAAAAGAAAAAGGGGTTACTTAGCTGTAACTCTGGTTCTGTGAGTGGTCATCTGTGAATTCACACTTCCTCCCCGCTGTCCATCCCGTGTGCTATTGCATGCTGTGCAGCGGCGGACGTTTCTAAGAAACTGAAGCACTTGGTACCAGGAACGGGGTTATAGCCAGCATGAGGGAGGTTCCGGCACCATGTGCTTGAGCTCCGGAAAGTTCCAAGGCTGCTCTGTTCAGGTGCAGATTAACCCATTGGTGTGAATTCACAGATGACCACTCGAAGAACCAGAGTTACAGGCAAGTAACCTCTCTTTTTTTTTCCTGTAGAGTTCAAGCATGTGATAAGCTCCCACTTGCAGCCTGAAGTCATTCAGCTCATCCAGATGCAAAATTACCCGTCTTCAGGAAAAAAAGAAGCCCTTCTGCTGTGCTCATCACAAGCAGCCTCATATCATACATAGCAAGAGAATCACACTTTCACACCCCTTGTAGAGGTTTTTGGCACTTCAGGAAGCAATGCTATGCCAGATGAGAATACTGTATCAACTATGTTCCCATATTACCGGGTCAGATTTTGTTGGAGATAGATTTGGGTTATATTCCCAGCTCTTTATCAAGCTGTACTCTCAGGCAAATTGATGTACAGGATGTGTGCACACTGATAGCATGTACCCTCTATAGAGTACAGGATCTCATCCAAAACCACCCTCTTGATTTTCAGTAACCATTCCTATCTAACTTGAGGTCAGATGCAAGAAAATAGTCACACAGTTAGAACATCCTTTAACAATTTTTTCATTAACAATTAAACATTATACAGTACAAGCAAAACAAGAAGAAAAACATCAAAACCACACATGCCTTACAACAACTCAATAAACATAAAATTAGTGCGCTCATCACTAGACTCAATAGGAACATTTCCTTCAAACCATTGGTTAGGATGCCCCATATAACCCTTCCAAAATAAAATTATCTCTTGTTTTGGTAAATGGCCTTTTGTTGTTGTTTAGTTGTTAAGTCATATCCGACTCTTTGTGACCCCATGGACCAGAGCATGCCAGGCCTTCCACTGCCTCCTGGAGTTTGTTCAAATTCATACTGGTAGCTTCGCAGACACTGTCCAGCCATCTCATTCTCTGTCATCCCCTTCTCCTCTTGCCTTCACACTTTCCCAACATCTGGGTCTTTTCCAGGGAATCTTCTCTTCTCATGAGATGGCCAAAGTATTGGAGCTTCAGCTTCAGGATCTGTCCTTCCAGTGAGCACTCAGGGTTGACTTCCTTCAGAATGGCCTCTGCCTTCCAATAAATATCTTTTACCTTTACTTTCAGCACAATCTATTTTTGTTAATTGCAAGCCTTGAACAAATAGGTCAGCTATAGATAATAACCTATATTAGTGGGCAGGGGAAAGAGACATGGATATTTAAGGGCTGTTTCTCCCCATACGTTTAAGAGACTTCCATGAGATGGGACCATCGCTGATCTTGCATTGAACTACAAACCCCAACAACACACTTACACTGGTCTTCTAATTAGCATGGCTTTTGTTGAAGAACTTATGGTGTAGATGCTGTACTGATAATTTTGCACGTGACATGCTTTAAACACAGTTCTATCCCAGAACTTTGGAAGCATTACTTTTCTGGACTATCGTTCCCAGAATTACCCAACCAGCAGGGTCATGGGCTAGGTGATTCTAGGAGCTGCACTGCAAAAAATTAACTTTTCCAAGCTTTATCCAAGAGTGTTTCTAGAATAGCAAGTTACACAGATCTCAAGTTGCAGAGTGAAGAAGGACCTGGGCCTCAGACCTTCAGTTGTTGCCGATGTGGACAGCTTTCCTTAGCCTGGTGCACTTCAAATGTGTTACTACAACTGTCAATCATTACACACACACACACACACACACACACACACACACACACACACACACAAGGCAGCAATTAGGCATGTAGGCTCATTGGGATGGGGTTTCTAGTTCAATGCATCAGGAGGGTACCAAGTTGGGGCACAATGCTGGAGATCTTGTCTAGAATCCCTACATTTTGTGCTGAACCTCCTCGTTTCCCCTTCCTGCCTCAATCAATGGTTTTAAACCTACTGCTGGTTGTCGTATTAAATGAGAACTGATTTTGGCTGATGCTGTTGGGATACTTAACTTATCTAAACCACTTGTACTCTGTTCTTTGGCTTACAAGAAAGAAGGCAGACCTTGCTCAAAAGGTTGTTATCAAGGTAAGTAGATATAAGAGGAGGGGAGGCAAAATAAATAGCAAATAAATGTTTAAAATAGGCTAAGCACAGGTGGTGTTGGAGGAGGGCTTTGTGAATACCCTGGACTGCCAGAAAGGGGAACAAATCAGTCTTATACTGTATCAAGCCTGAAATATTGAAACTGAGTCTCTCCTACTTTGGGCACCTCATTGGAAAGCAGGATCCTCTGGAAACGACAATAATACTGGGAACGATAAGAGGACAGCATGGAAAGAGGAAGATCAAATATGAGATGGATTGACTCTTTAAAGGAAGCACATGCTTTGCTTTACAAGAGCTGAGTAGGGCATCCACAGTCCGAGCCAGTTCCCACGCTGAAATCCGAGACTTCCTCGCCGATTTCGATGGGCACCTCTCCTTTCCGCCCCGCGGGCGATGGGGAGCTTCACTGACCCCCGAGCCCCAGCCGATGGTGACGCCCCCCATATAGTCGAGGAACCGGAGGGCGGGAGTGGGTTTTACCAAGAGGTGCGCTCAGGGTTGTGTAGATTGGGATGCAATTCCCCAGAATTTCCCAAACAGCTGGAGGGGGGGGCTGGTGAGAATTGTAGCCCAACAACAGCACAAGTCTTCCTCGTCATCCTCATCTTAGAACTGCTGAACTGGAAATAACCCTTTGGCTCCTTGTCCAGCCGCTGCGGGAATCGAACTCCCCATCTCGAGATCCGAACTAAACCACTGAGCTATCTGTTCAGCACTTCTAAACACCTCCGGGTCTCCCTCTCTCCAGCTATCAATGCGGAGGCAATCCGAGACTATGAGGAATAAAAACATTCATTGGCTCATCCGCTCACCAGCGAGGCAATCACATACTGCAGCCTTACTTACTCACCCCCACCCACCCCCGGCGCCTTTTCAGCCAATAGACGGATAGGTGGCTTCGAGAAAGAGAAGGCGGAAATCATATTTTCATTTTATTTTTCCCGGTCTTCTCGCTACGGGCTCCGTCTTGGGCACGTGAGAAACTGCCTTTAGACCCTGATTCCTTTCTGTCAGTTTCGAGAAGAGCGTGCGCAATATCAAAGGAATTGAATTTATTATTATTATTATTATTATTATTATTATTATTATTATTATTATTATTATTATTATTATTATTATTATTATTATTATTATTATTATTATCATCATCCTCCTCCTCCTCCTCCTCCTCCTCCTCCTCCTCCTCCTCCTCCTCCTCCTCCTCCACTTTGGGTCCCTCCGTTCTCATTTCCCTTTAGTTTGATCCCTGCGTGCTGCTTTGAACCTGAACGGAGTGGCGAACTCCCCTGTCAATCTCATTCGCCTCCCGCCCTTAAAATCCTTAAATCGGAGAGCGGGACTCGAGACAGCCTCCAGGTAGATCTCCTGGATTGGTTGAGAACAACGCAAGCGACGGGAATGTGACGTCCTCCACGTTTCTCCAATGGAAATGTCGAAGCTGAGCAATGGCTGCACTCTGGTTGGCTCAGCTTATACTACCCGTCCCGACCCCTAAGCTTCACGAAGAGAAAGAAAGTAGCCATTGGGGAAACCTCCTGACACTTAAGCTGCGGGTCCTCCCGCCTTCGTTTTTCATTGGACAGGCGGGAAAGCCGCCTATTTCCCTTTCCGCTCATTGGCTTCGTTCTTCTGTCAGTTACCTCCATTCTACGAAGGATTGGCTTTGGAGGGAAGGCGGGAGCCATGGCGGGGAATCCCGCCCCCTGCGTTCCCAGCGTGCAGTGCGGTGCGTGTGTGTGTGGTGGGGTGAGGGGGGACAGGGAGCTTTCGGCCTGGTTCCCGCGTTGAGCCTTCGTTGCCGCCGCTGCCGCCTCACTCTCGGCCGCCATGTCGGACTATACCGCCGGCGGTCCTCCGCCGCCGTCTGCTGTGCCGCCGGGCGCCGGCGGAGGAGCTGGGACGGCCGGGCCTCCAAACCAGGGCGGCGGAGGAAGCGGCGGCGGTGGGGCCGGGCAGGCCGGCGGAGCGGCGGGTCCCGGTCCTGGCGGAATCCGCAAGGACGCCTTCGCCGATGCAGTTCAGCGCGCCCGGCAGGTGAGGAGGACGAAAGGTGCGGGGTGGGGGGCGGGCGAGGGAAGAGCGGCCGGGCCGTGAGGGGAACCGGAAAGAGGGCACGTGAGGGAAGGAGCGCGCGGCATCCTCTCCTCTGCCTTGCGGAACAAGGCCTTGGGAGAGGAAGGCTGGAGGAGGAGGAGGAGGAGGAGGCGGCCGGGTCCTCTGAGGGGAGTGCGTGTGTGTGTGTGGGGGAAACAAATTTCTGGACGGTACCATTTCACGATAAGGAAAGCGGGCGCGGAGGGGTCCTTGCTGCCTTCAAGCAGAAAGCTAGCAGAGCAGGTATGTAACAGCGACTGTCGGCGCCTTCCTCCTTGTAAGAAGAATTCATTTAAAAGTTCGACACGAGGAACTCCTGCTGCAGACTCTGATGTTGAGGGAGACTGATAAGAGAGAGGAGGTGGTGGGGCCACTTCAGGCTGTAGGAAAGGGGAACCAAGATTTTTGATGGTCAATTTTTTTGTGTTTTGTTTTGATCTTTCCAGATAGAAAGGTAGAGACTAAGTACTGTAAATATATTTAGTGTATACTTAAGTCATGATGTACAGTAGAGAGGCATTTCTCTCTCAGGAAGTGCACATGGAGGCCATGCAAGGCTTAAGTCCTGGCACACGAGCTGTTAGGGAAAGCTGAGATGATGGCAAGCCGTTGAAGCTTACCATTAAATGCTCAGTAATTAAAAAAAAAAATCCACACAGCCTAAGCCCCTTCATACAAAAAACAAAAAAAGTACCGTGTTAGGAAGAAATGCTTAACACAGATGCACTAGTTTATGAAATGCAGAAGTATATTTAATAAGGTGGGTCACTGTTTAAAAATACCCATCACTTGCTTTCTGAAATGATCCAGGTCAGAACTCTAGCTCAGTTTGCCCTTTCATTCCTTGGAACACAGGGAGGCTCCCAAGTTTAGTATAAGAACGTGGTGGTAAAAGAGTTTTGTCTCCCAGATGTTGCATGAGAAGTGTGCATACTTCGTGAATGCTTTATCGGTTTCTTTTTTAAAAAAAGCTTCACGCAAGTTTTTTCAGTCTATGCTAGTGAGAAAATCAGAGTTTTTAGTTTACCCTCCCCGCTGCATGCATATTCTGTGTTTGCACAGATTTTCTGTTTACACTGTAGTACATGTAGCATGCCCTTTCCCGCTAATAATTTAAAGTATTTCCTACGAGACAGTTTTCCTGCCCTGGGTTAGATTTAGCTCATTTTGTAGCACACATGCATCCTGGAGAAGGAGATGTAGACGGGAGGTAACAAAGATTGTCTCCCGTAAGACCTGCTGTACAGGATGAGATAAAGAAAATAGCTCGTTCATATGTAAAAATAAATCACGATTTGTGACAGCCCTATATTAAGAGATGCAAACCATATCTTATACTGTACAGTATTTTCCGGCGAGGATGAGCAGTTGTGACATTCATCTTAGACAAGGAATTTCCTGGCATTTTCAATAGAGTTTGCGTATTAGAAGAAAGGTCTTCATGCAGAATTGCTGATATCTGTGTAAAAGTGCCTTTTTTGTGCAGAGCTGCACAGTTTCTGAATTCATGTGCATTTCTTAAAATTAAAATAGTTGCTGCTTTAAGAATTTGAAGGACTGGATGAGTTGTTGCCATTGTTCCTAGTCTTTCTGAACTTGCTATGTTTCTGTGCTTTCTTTTTCAAAATAAAAGTGCAGTGGTGCCTCGCTTAATGGACGCTCCGTTTAGCGACAAAACCGCATAGCGACAAAGATTTTGCAATTGCAAAAGTGATCCCATTGTGATGTTTTAAATGTTTTTTTTTTTCGCTTTCCGATGATCAGTTCCCTGTTTCGCTTACCGATCATCGCAAAGCGATGATTTTTTAACAGCTGATCGGCGGTAGCCTACCTCTGATAACACCTGCATGCGGGTTAAGTCTCCTTACCATTAACAAACAGCAGCTAGACTTGGAGATATAATTTCCTTTACTGGATTGGATTCTCTAGCAGCCCTTTACTGAGTTGAGGTTTGGTTTAATTGTTGATTTATTTTAGTATTAGTTTGTTTGTGAGTAGTAGTTTCCTTGTTATATTTCTTTATATTGTTTTTACTTTGGATGTAAACTGTCCAGACTAGTACTCAGCACAAATTGGGCAATATAATAAATAAATTTAAAAAATGCACTCTGAAAGGATAGAATGTCCTTATACCAACATGCATATGTGGGCACGTTGCAGTCTCCTAGATGTTGTTGGCCTCAGTCTCTCATCATTCGTAGGTAGCACACCATGGATAAGAGGTGTTGGAAGCTACATATAGAAGATGATGAAGTATCCAGCTCTGCACTGAGATGCTCAAGATTCATGTGATATCTTAAGAGAATCTTGAAACAGTCTCCCTTGCTCAAGGCACTACAGCATTTTTCCTTACGTGGGGCCTTCCAGCAGTGTTGGAATACAATATCCATAATCCCTAGCTAGCATAAGCATGATATCTTGGAATGATGGGCACGATAGTCATCACCTCTTGAGGCCACTGAGTTGGGAGAGGCATCCTAACAGCAATCCTAACCAATATCCTCTTGCCTAAATAGATAACATTACATGGTGCAAACAGAATGGCATCCTTATCAGCCAACAGTATTGAATACAAACTAACTCCAGTACAACGTTCCTATGCTCTGAAGCTCCCTAGAGCTCCCTTTTTCCCTAGGAAAGATTTTGGAGCCTTAGGATGATAGGAAGTCTTTAATAGGAAAAAATGCTGACAGATTGCTTGTGGGGGATTTGGATCTGGCAAAGATGTCTTTACTATTAAAGGCTACCCTGTCTCAAGGTTACTAGAGGCTTCCCCAGGGAAAAAGAGCCCTAGGCGTAGGGAACCTCAGAACCTGAAAGTGGTTGATAGGAAACTTTCAGTCTGTTTAAATGAAATGTTTCTGGTGCTGGATGAAGACCTTATCTGGCTTGCACTATGTAACTTAATGCAAGAGGATTTTACTCTTTGCCATATCATCTGTGAGGGTAAAGGTGATCCTTGGGAAGATATGCATGTTTTTTTATGCATTGAATTACTATGGGTTAATTCAGGTGCTCATACCAAATAGCTTATTCTTTTGATTTGTGGCATGTGAGGAGACAGGCTTCCAGATGTATATAAACAAATCCTTAAAGGAGAGGGGGAATAACCATGATAATGATAATTACAGACAATGGATGTGTCAAAATATTTTCTACCGGCTTCTGAGGAAAAATCTAAATTTTACATTTACCTACTCTGTGTCAGTTGCATAGTTTTGACTTTAGAGTTACCGTATTTTTCGCTCCATAAGACGCACCTCTCCATAAGGCACACCTCATTTTTAGGGGAGGAAAACAGGAAAAATATTCTGGCAATTTCGGCCCACTGGGCCTGCAGGGGTGGAAGTGGGGGGAGCCTCAGAAGGGTCTGAGAGTGCCTTCCAGGACCCTTTGGAGGCTCCCTCCAACCCACCCCCGGGGCCAGCAGGGGCAAAATCGCCAGATTCCAGGACTTTCCAAGCCTCAGAAGGGTCCTGGAAGGCACTCTCAGACCCTTCTGAGGCTCCCCCTGCCCCCCGCGATGCCAGCAGGGGTTAAATCGCCAGCTTCCAGGACGCTTCAGAAGGGTCCTGGAAGCTGGTGATTTTGCCCCACGGGGGGTGGGGGTAGCCTCCGAATGTTCCTGGAAGGCACTCTCGGACCCTTTGGAGGCTCCCCCCATCCCTCCACTGGGCCCCGGGGAGCACTGTTTTACAGTATTCACTCCATAAGACACAGACACTTCTCCCCCACTTTTTTGGGGCGAAGTGCGTCTTATAGAGCGAAAAATACGGTAGGTAGCTGTGCCTATTCCATAAAATGGGATAGGTATTCAAATAATTCTTATAGAATTATGGTGACAAGGTTTATTGTTATTACAGTTTAAATTGTGTTTCCTGTTTATATTACTTTAGTGATGTCTGTTAACCACCTTACGTGCTATTTTTGGTGGGATTATAGTGTGCGTAATTATAAATTTTAAAAAATAGAATCATCTGATCTTTTCAGATGCATGGAAAATCAATACATCAGTATTGTGTTTAGCAAGGTTTCAAAATCAGTTTTTATATTTGTATGATCCCATGTTTTGAATGATGAATCCAGGTGGCAACTCTTATGTAACGGTGATTCTCTGTATCGGACACATGCAGACACTCTGAATAAGAAGAGATGTAGAGGAAACAAGGAGGTATAATAATGTGTGCCATCAAGTCAATTCTGACTTATGGCAACCCTTTTCTGGGTTTTCTAGCTAGAGGATACTCAGAAATGGTTTACCATTCTGTTCTTCTGGGGACACAGTGGGACTGTGCAACTTGCCCAAGGCCACAGACTGGCTGTATGGGCAGGAGGCACAATGGAGAATCACACTCCCCACCTCTGGCTCCATAACCAGATATCTAGTGTTTATCTGCAGCCTTGCACATTTGTCAAGTTTGATGGGTCTTTTTAACTCAAGCTGAGTGACAAAATCACAACAGCCCTTTCCTTCCTTAGGTTTGTCTTGAAAGTCTAAGTAGCTTGCTGACTTCCTTGTTTCAGACACTGCCCTGTGAATATTCTTTGTTTGTTCGGCCAAGTCATTTACAGTACTACACTTTATGTTAGTTAGGCATTTGACATAGTTCTGTGTTCTGATTGCATTAGCACTGAACTTGTTGCTATTAATGAGGATATGGTGTGTTAATTTAGATACAGTGCCAAACCATGGCATGTCATCACTGGAATCAGTCCATAGTTACACAGATTGCCTCTCTCACTTCCAGTTTAGTGGTAAACCATAATTTGCTTGCTTGGATGTAAATGGCAAACTATGATTTGTTCCTAAATAGTCAGTAAAGGAGGAACTGGAATGTGAAAGTGGGAAAAGATTGTGTACTTTCATTGGACAGTGATTGATGTTACATTTCAACTGCCTCAGCATCTCTACATTGTTCTGCCTAACCTTCTGTATCAGATCATTGCCAGTTTTTCCTCCAGCATGTTCCACATTGGTTCCATTTTTCAATAGTGGGTTCTGACACTACTGATAAAAAGAAGCTTTACATTGCAAGTAGAACTATTATAATTGGTATTGCTTGCTGTGAAAGTGGTTAAGCCAGCACTTTGCATTCCTTCTTAGTATCCCAACAGTGGGGCTTCTTAAGTTCTGTTATACTGTATCTGGAGATCCACCCAAGTCTGGAATGTTGAGTAAAATACTGTTTGTTGAAAACATTGTTAGTGTCCTCTTGTGGGAAATTCTGAGTGTGATAGTTTCTCTGATTCCAGTCTTATGTTGCGTATTATTTCTTGGCTGTTTCTGTTAGTGGTGTGCTTTCTCTTTCTTTGTTTCTGTCGCTTTTTCTCCTATTTGTTGACACTCTTGTCCTGGATTTCCTTGTAACTATATATTGCCCTGCCGGGGATGTTGATTCTTTTGCATAACAGTGTCACTTAAAGCCAATGACATTTGTGTCAATCTTTTTGGCTTTTCAGACTGTAACAGTTGTTTCTAATGCTTCTATGCAAGAAGCATTAGAAAAAATAAACTCCTTTTGCTTCTTTCTTTTGAACAATTTACTTTTTTTCCTGCCCCCCCCTTTTAATCTTGCTATTACCTTTCATTCTACCTTTCCAACTACAGTATTGACTCTACCTTCTTATATATTGGTCTGTCAAGAAAATTGTTAGAAGCTATCAGATCAGATAAAAATCAAGGAATTTTTAAAAATTGAAATAAATCATGGTGCAAATCATTATTTAAATTAAAAAATATTTAAATCATCAAAAATGATTTTTAAAATTTAAATCATGATTTAAATAAATCTGATTTAAATCAAATCCACCCTGGAAGCTATGTTGAATATAAAACAATGAATATTATGCGTTGTATTTTAAAAATCAGATTTTTTAAATGTCAGAACTATAAATCCTACATTTCTTATGCAGAATAGTTGCCATACTTTTTAATAATCTCAATATGAGCCTGTTAATCTTAAACGTAATCATTTCTTTCTGTCAGATATGTTGAGTTAAAGGAAGGTTTTATTTCTATGTAAACTGATTTAGACAGTGAAGTGCCTGTGGATGCCATTGTACATACTTGTACCTATAAAATGTTCCTTATACATTTTATTATTAAAATACAGTAATTGCTAAAATGAGTGGCCTTTATACCTCAAATTATTCCTGGGCCTTTGTGGACCCAAAGAACATTTTGGGAAGTAAAGGTTGGAAATGATAGAGGTGATGTTTCAAGTTGAAATGCACTTTATCTCCAAAAGGAGGAAAGAAGTAAACCTTATATGGCAGAGAAGTATTCAGGGTGAACTCATTTTGGGGCACAAGAAGGGAGTCAATGAAATGGGCATTTTATAAATGTAAATGCCCACCAAGCCAACCATATTATGGATGTCCCCTTGGGAGCTATTTTGTGGAAATACAATACATGGGCCACTTACTCAAAATTCCAAATGTGTGCATTGGCTTGGAAAGGTTGGTGTCCCTATCTGCTCTATTTGCATCCTTATTTTTTCAATAATCTACTAATTCTGATTTATGTTTTATCTTGGCCATTTGCTGTATCTTCTTTTGTACATATGTGTGCAGTTTATACCCACCACTTGTACAAAAGAAGATCTAGTAGATGACAAAATACGATTGAAGTGTCTGCTTCTGGTCAAAAATCTTATTATCAACATTTTAATTTGTTTTTAATTTTACCTATATTTCATATATATTGTGCAACAAGAATAAAGAAAGAACAAACTTATCTCTTGTCTCTTATGTGATATAGCAGTTAGGTAGTATTCTAAATAGTTTTTTTCTGAATGTACCCATAATTTATTCAGTTTATATTTCTGAATTCTCATTGGGACTTTAAGACCCAATGTCACATTTGAAGATACAAGTCCAAGGAGGTTTCTTCTCATTCACCTCCCTAGACATCTGATATTAGAAAATTTACAACACTGTTAGGGTTGGTCATGAAAGAAACTTGATTCCCACTTGGATTTCTTTTGGGCAAAACTTTGTTAGTGGCTTCCTTTTGCATCATTCCTTTAATTTACTGTAGAAGGGAGTGCCTCTTTTGAGTCATTTTAGTTCCATTCAGAGGTAGCAAGGGAAACTTGCTGCTAGGGTTAGGCCTATTTAAATCAGTGAAACTTGTGGAGGAGTTGACTTACCAAATCCCTACACATTGAAGAGGCACATGCTACTGCAAGTTACCTTGCTGTGTAGCAGGAGTTAAACCTATATCAGTGTTTTCCCTTTGTCTTCCACCCTTAAACTGAATATTTTCAATCTATTCTGTAGTATCTTTGACACTACAGCCACATTGAATATGAATCACGTTGAGAATGTAAACATCATAGGTAATGCTGATTTCGTGTTTAGGAACCATTTATGTTCAGCTTTGACAAATCCTGATTTATTAAGTTGTAATCTTAATATGAAAATGCAACAGATTTACTGCTTGTGTGTACGATGCCAGGATATCTAAGTGTCATAGATATAAAATAATTCTTTAATGTTAGGATTTCTTCTTGCTGTAATATCTGGAACCTGATAAAACAAAAGGATTCTGAGACAACAGATGTCTGGTATTAACTTCAGTGTTGCTTTTTAAACAGCAGAACATTATCTCCCATTCTAGCTGAAAGATTTTCATCAACTGAATCTAAGTGGAATTCCTACAAAACTCAAACTGCTCCAAATGTTTGATTTTAAAAAACCCAGCCTACCCATTTCATCTTGTCAAATGCTTTCCCTATGCAAGACAAAGCAGAAACATAATGACGTAGTCCTTTTTGTCCTCATGGTTGCCAGTTTAGCCTCCATCCTCCATAAATTTCCTCTTATTTTGCAGAGCAGTCCAGTGGGGCTGGGGGAGAAAGAAGGCCAATGGAATTGATGCTCCATTGAGCTTGTAGTGGTAGGGGTTTTGGTTTGTTTGTGGGTTTTTTGGTTTGTTTCGGGTTTTTTATTTATTAAATTTTGGGGGGTGGTTTGGGGATTTTTAACACTTCCTGTCATACCTCTCAGTACAGGGGAACTAAGCAATGCAAAGGTTGGCATGATTCTACACTCTCACACACAAACACTACAGTTGGTTTTTGGAAGACTATTGCAAGAGCCAACCTCTGTCCCCACAGGCATAGAGAAAATATTGTTTTACCTTGTACACCACGTGGATCAAACTCGAGGCCCGTGAGCTGAATCCAGCTCGCCAGGCCATTTCATGTGGCCCTCACAGTGTTGCCTCCTACTGTGCAGTATACAATACGCGGGCATTTACTCGGTCACCCATAATGCTCCACAAGGATGCTGGGAATCCATCTACTGGGACTTCTAATCCCAGCATTCCAAGCAGCGAAGAGTCAGAAAGTGCAGCCACTTTGGCGGCGTACAGCACCTTGGGAATGTAGTCCTCGCTATTGCCCACTCCCGTTCTTACATTTATATAGTCTTACAACCGGCCCTTTGAGGACAACCATAATGTTGATGAGGCCGAAGATGAAATTGAGTTTCACAACTCTGTTGTAGCATTGTTCCCTAAAGCTGCCAAAATTACACTTAGTATTTAGACATGTTTTATTAAGGATACAGTGGGGGCTTGACCTACGGATTTAATCCGTATTGGAACGGAGTCCGTAGGTTAAAAAGTTTGTTGGTCGAAAATGCATTCCTCATAGGAATGCATTGAAAACCTATTCATCTATATCTGGCCCAAGAAAACTCCTCCCCACACACAAAAAATTAAAAATAAATTAAAAAGCAAATACCTTTCTGAAGTCTTCAAGGAGTCCGCCGCTGCCATCGCTGCTGTTGGAGGACTCTGAGGGCTTCGGCGCCGTTGCCAGAGGCCTCTCCAAGGTCCCCCGCCACCACTGATAGTGCTTCGGAGGCACTATCGGCGGTGGGGGGGGGGGAACATCCAAGAGGCCTCCCATGGTGGCAGGAAAGGCCTTCAGAGGTCCGCCGCTGGCGGGAGCTGAGTGTCGCCTGGCTATCCCAGCCATGGTTGGACTCCCGGGAGTCCGACCATGGCTGGGATAGCCGGGCGTGGTGCGGCTCCAAGCGGCGGCGGCAGCATAGGGGGTGTCCGGATGCCTTCCAGTGCTTTGCCTGGAAAAGGCATCTGGACACCCCCCTACCCTGCCCCCGTCGCCGGGAGCCAAGCCGTGCCCGGCTATCCCAGCCATGGTTGGACTCCCGGGAGTCCAACCATGGCTAGGATAGCCAGGTGCAGTGCGACTCCAAGCAGCGGCAGCGGCAGGGTAGGGGGGTCGGATGCCTTCCAGTGCTTTGCCTGGAAGGCATCCGGACACCCCCCTACCGTGCCCCCGCTGCTGCTTGGAGCCGCGCTGCACCCGGCTGGAGTCCAAGCATGGCTTGGCTTGCCCCGGCGCGGCGTGGCTTCCAGCAGCAGCGGCAGCAGCAGGGGACCTGTGGATGCCTTCCAGGGCTTCTCCGCCACCATGGGAGCCATCTCGGAGGTCCCTGCCGCTGCTGATAGTGGCTCCGAAGCACTATTGGCGGTGGCAGGGACCTCCGAGATGCCTCCCATGGCGGCGGAGAAGCCCTGCAAGGCATCTGGAGGTATGACCTACAGCCTACGGACTGGAAGGGGAAAGCGCCAAATTTTAATTTGGCGCTTTCCCTGCCTCCCTGTTCTGGTCTGTAGGTCGATTCTCCAGCTGCAAGTCAAAGTAAAATTTTGCGGCCGGAGAAGTCCGTAGGTCGAAAAGTTCGTAAGTGGAGCCGTTCGTAAATCGAGACTCCACTGTATTGGTTGATAGGGCTGAAGCAATGCTGGATCTTTATCTATCTCGTGCCCCAATAGTTCCTTATGTTCTTCTGGCAGGCCATTATTTGAATCAGTTCCTCACAGTCATTGCCACAAGTAGATATTCTGCCAGGGGACAAAATCTTCAACAGAAGTGTGAGTGGTTTTTAAACAGGCTTCCATGAATGTTCTCACAGTGGCAAGTGATGCAGTTAGGACATGTCTGAGACTGGACTAAGTTTCCCAGTTTTTCCCCCCTGTTTCCTGGCAACCGAGGTAAGTGGGTAGGAGGAGGTTTGTGGCTTCAGTAAAACCACATCCTCTCTGTATCCACCATCCAACCGCAGTATGCCCCTTTGATTGAGGTTGAGTATTTTAGCCTTGAAATGAAGCCATCAGGTGGATGTGTGATGTGTGAGTGAGATATCATATCTTCCTTTTCTGAGACCAGGTGCCAGTGTCCTCAGGATGATGTCTGATGAAACCTGCGGATGCTGTTCTGGAACAATGGGATTATATCTTAACATAAACAAAATATACAGGTTTTTTTTTAAAAAAAAAAAAGCAGGATGAGCAGAGAATCTGGTATGCATCGAGAGAGGTCCCCAATGTACCATGCAATCTGGAGTTAAGCATGTCCACTGCTCTATATTAATTTCCTTCTCTCACCTTTGTCAAATCTATTTAAATTTTAAATAGATTTGACAAAACACTGCTGGTTTCTTTATTCATTGTTGATGGGTGTTTGTTTATTTGTTTCTGGCTTGTGGCTTCTTGGTATTCAACTTGGACATTGTTAATGCATTAAAGACACTTACTAGACAGCAACTGTTTTAACCATCTCTTTTAAAAATAAACCATTTGTATTCTGTATAAAGACAGAAATGCACCTGCCTTTTCTTTGGAACTGCTTTCCCCTGTACTGAAATTGTCAGCTTTCCTAGCATGTTCTGTCCATTGTCGTAATTATTGTACAATATTCCTTTCTTCTGTTCTTTTTATTGGTTTTATTCTGTCAGCACTTCTATTGGCATGCAAGTGTTTGTTTCCATTTATTTAGTTAGCCCCCAATTCTCTCTCTTTCATGTCCTTCCCTATATCCATAAGCTCAACCTCAGCCAGGCCTCCTTACCATTAGAATATTTTTTAAATGTTCATCTGTTTTTGTGCTGTCTTAACACATCATGTAACTCGCTTGATTTTGCTAGTCTTTTTTTTTTGTAAGGCAGAGATCAGAACCCCATGCCCTTCTGTTTGTTGAATGATGAGCATTCAATTTACATAGGTTTGATGGGGCTGCTAGAGCATTACATTTTGATACTGTGTAAGAGCAGTGGTTCCCAACCTTTTTCAAGTCATGACCCCCCTCCCCAAGTAACCTGTGTCCCGTTTATGCCACCTTTTAATGGGGTAAAGTCATTCCTTCTCTGAAAGTAGAGGATTCTTTCTCCCTCAAAGGGACTGTTTCTCATGCATATACATACAGTGGACCCTTGACTTACAGACGGCTTGACTTACAGACTTTTTTAGTTACAGACTTCTCTGGCCGCAAAATTTAGGTTTGACTTGCAGACTGAGATTTGACTTACAGACCAGAAAAAAACCAAAATGGAACAAAAACAGCCTGTTACGGGATTAATCGGTTTTCAATTCACTGTAGGTCAATGGAGACTTGACCTACAGACTTTTTGACTTGAGAACTGCCTTCCAATACGGATTAAGTTCCCAAGTCAAGAGCCCACTGTACATGCCAAGTTTAATATCCCACTGTGAAAGGTCAAGGAAGAAATTATTTAACAAGGGCTACAAGACATATAAGGTGACCCAAGACCCCCCAGAAACACAAGGGGCCACAACCCCCAGATTGGGGAACAGAGGTATAGAGGAAACTCAGTGGATGTATTCTTTGCGTATCCTTACCTGAAACTAGACATGTTGCCCTTCATACCTGACTTGATTTTTGCCGAGCATTCACTGCGTAGTCTTGAATGTTGTTGTGTGTATTTCCCTCCTTTTGACTCGATATGTAATATCCTGACATCTGATCCTGTTGGGTCTAAGCTTAATAACTTGTGGAACTTCAGCAGCTGCTTTGTCTGTTATGGTGCTTCCAGTTTCAGAAGTTTCTTAAAGGAAGCTGAAAGAGAGCCATTCCTAGTCTGTGCACCTCTAGTCTTGATGGAAGTTCCAGATGGAACTGAAAATCCTTAGGGTAAAGTTGTTGGTTACTTCATTTAAGGAATAACAACATGCTTTGTAGTACAGGTGTAGAATAGTTTTTCATGTTAAATGTCTTGCCATTTGAAGCTTGTCTGGGGAATGGTGGTTTTACATTGGACAATTACATGTCCAAGGTGAATGTCTGAAACCAGTTTCTGTTTCAGTGTTGTAAAACATAGCAATCTAACTTTTTGACAATATAAGTACCACTTCTATAAAGAAACTGCTTTTGACCTCTTTTGTAAAGAGAAATGCAAATGTGAATTCTAAGGAACATGAACATAGATTTAGGTAATATGAACTTGCAAAATAGAGCAACATCCAAGGCTCATCCATTCTTTTAGAATGGCTTTTGGTGCTGGAGGGCAAGAAGAGAAAAGCTTAGGAAAAGGACTCAGGCTGCCAGCTTGGTCTAGGCATTAGTCTGTGAAGCCAGAGGTTAGGAGTTCGATTCCCCACTGTGCCTCCTTGACAGAGGCTGGACTCAATGATCCACAGGATCGCTTCCAGCTCTGCAGTTATGAGATTATTATTATGGTCTTATTGCTAGTTTTATGCGCTTTTAAAATATCTTATTTTTCCCTCTGTCTCTTTATTTCTGAGTTTTAGTCTTTCCATGCTTGTGCTTATATAGCAAAACAACACCGTGCATGAGAAAGAAGCAGAATCAGACCCTGGGTAATCTAAATTTTTGTAGATTCCCCACACCCACACACACGAACACCCAAAAAAGCTGAAAACTGCAATAAACAGACTGATTGGCAAGGAATATTTTGTGGTGACAGAAAACAGCAAAATCCTGACTGCTGATTGAGGTTAGGGATAAAATGAAGAGGGTGGAAATATATATATATATCAAAGAGACATGATTATTCTAAAAATACAGAAGAAACATTTATTTACACATGTATAGTCCATCTTTTATAGAGAGCTATGCAAAACAATTATAAAACAAGATAATTAAAACAATTTAAAATCAGTTTAAAAGACACTTTAAAAATTAAAAACATTGTATTAAAACGTACACAATCCTCAACCCCAAAATGCTGTAATAAACAAGTATGTTTTGACTTGGTGCTAATTGAGCCTCCTACTTCATTATCCAGATAAGTCATTCTATCATTCTAACAGCCAAGATATTTGTAAATGTCATCGGGGGGAGGGGGAATGAAAGCTTACCATAATCATCATTGAAGAAATATTTTTTAAAATGTGGGTTGAAATTGATACCTAAGCTACTCCAGCAGCAACAACAGGAGTGAGGAGAGATAGAACAGAGCAGCCCAGTGAGGACTGGCGGTATTGAGTGGAAGAGGAAGCTAACTAACTGTAGGAGAGAAAAAGACTGAGGAGGAGGAATGGTAGGTAGTGACTGGACATATGAACAGAAACATTATGTGTTGCTGTATTTCACTATAGTGACCCACTTGTCCTAAAATATATTGAGAGCAGTTTGCAAGATAAGATCAATAACACATTATAATATACAAATCCATGCTTTTAAAAAATCAGCAGCCACATAACAATTCCAAGGCAATAGGAGAGAGTAGCAAGGCATAATAATAATAATAATAATAATAATAATAATAATAATAATAATAATAATAATAATAATAATAATAATAATAATAATAATAATAATAATAATAATAATAATAATAATAAAAACAGCAGCAGCACTACAGCGAGATTAAACATGAAGAGGTAGGGCACTAATGACACAAAGCCAACTAGCACAGTCAGCTTTTAAATATGTGTCTAAAACAGGGGTCTCAAACTCAATTTACCTGGGGGCCGCTAGAGGCAGAGGCTGGGTGAGGCTGGGCTGCATCAGATTTTCCACCAAGCGGAGCAAGAGCCCGAGGAAGCCGCCCAGGAATTTCCTTAGCCTGGCTGGGGCTCCGAGGAGGAGGAAGAAGAGGGGCGCTTCTTCACTACCACCACCACCGGCAGCAGGATGAAGAAGCAGAGAAGGGAGGGAGTGCCGGTGACCACCTAGCAAAAGGGGGGGGGGGGAGAAGCATGACATAAAAATAAAAAAAACCTCACAGAATTTGCCTTGCCAAAGGAGAAAAGCCCCCACCGGTACCTGTGAAATTAAACAGAATGGGGGGGGCCCACAGGTGCACGCATGCAAACAAACACATGGAGGTCCAGCAACCTTCCTCTGAGGGCCCCCCTCAAAAAAAAGGCACACTCAGCAGCAGCTACCCCCACCACTGCAGGGGAGCAAACTTTGCGAGGCGAGCAGTGCTGTGGTGGCTGCTGGCCGGGCTGGTGCTTGGGGTGCTGAGAGAGAAAGAGAGCCAGAGAGCCACTTCCCTGGAAGAGGTGGTGGCGGGGGCAGTTGCTGTTGGCGGCTTGGAGGATGGGCCGGGAGTGAGCTCTGCTTGGCGGCGCAGGTTGCAGTTCGGATGGAGGGTGCAAGAGGAGCCAGCGAGCAAGGCGAGGCTTTTTTTTTTTTTTACTCTTGACAGCAGAGGGCGTGTGGGCGCTTCGGGGGGGGGCAAGCAATGCAGGGGCCACAAACTATCGTATGGCGGGCCACAAATGGCCCCAAGGCTGCATGTTTGAGACCCCTGGTCTAAAAGAATAAAGTATCAGAACATGGTATGTCTTCTTAGGGAAGGTATCTGTCTTTCTTAATGTTGTTGCAATTGGTGGTGAATTTTTGGCGTGGGCGTAATTGAGCCACCATGGCACTCAGGACAAGAGCTTGGGTGGTAAACAGATCAGCCATAGAGGCACAAAAGAAAGAAAACTTTGGTACCCTGTTCCCAAGCCATGGCAGAATTGAAAGCAAACACCTTTAAAACCCAGAAGAAAATAACAACAGTGAAGTAAAATGGTCCAGTCATCTAATACAGTGGTTCTTAACCTTGTATTACTCAGGAGTTTTGGACTGCAACTCCCAGAAGCCTTCACCACCAGCTGTCCTGACTGGGGTTTCTGGGAGTTGCAGTTCAAAAGCATCTGAGTAACAAAGGTTAAGAACCACTGATCTAATACTAGTCAATGAGCTACTGCAAAATATAGTCAAATTAGGTTTCTGGGTAACTTGTTAAGGGCAGTCCCACATATACAGTATCACATTCCAGTTGTCTAAACGGACGGTAACTAGAGCTTGAATGAATATAATGGGAGTTTGTAACTGGGATATTTATGTAAGCGACATTAGATTTAAGCCACAACCTTTCTTGAATAAATGGCATGTGTTATGTATCAAGCTTGATGTTCCTAGGGCATGCGGTTTCCTTCTAATAAGTGTTGTTTCAATTTTGCTTTCAGATAGCAGCTAAAATTGGAGGGGACTCGGCCACAACAGTGAACAACACTACTCCTGACTTTGGATTTGGTGGTCAGAAGAGGCAACTGGAAGATGGAGGTATGGTGTGATTTGCTCTGGTGTGCATACACTTGTGTGATCTCTCTCTCTCTCTCTCTCTCTCTCTCTCTCTCTCTCACACACACACACACACACACACACACACACCTCTTCCATATACAGTACCAGCTTGAAAAGTTAATGTAGCAAGTTTTGCATGGGGCCTGTCCCTCAAGCATGGCTGCAGAGGTTTCATTTGGGGTTAGCTTAAGAATCCAGAACGGACCACATTGAAATAAACAGAATCTGCACAAATCTGCTCTTTCCACCAATTGCCTATAAACTGCTGTGGGTGCATCAACAGCTGTAGTTATCATATCGTATGACAAAATGAATCTTAATCATACCTGTAGTCTTGGATGTTAAGTGGAAGTCTTGAAGGAGAAAGCTGGCTATCTTTTAATCGCTGAAAGGCATTTAGATGCATTTTTTTCATTTTTTTTAACAGACCAGCCAGAGAGCAAAAAAATGGCCCCTCAGCCTGAACGTAAGTATAATTTCGTTTAAAGAGCTTGAGAGGTATGTGTACTAATGATCTGCAGATTGATTTGCATTTTAATAGTGAAGTGGGAAGAGATATAAAGTTAATTTTTGAGAAGGGATTTAGGGAGGCCAGGACTGTGTTTTAATTTAAAAACAAACAAACAGATTCGTGGCATAGGCTTATACCTTGCATTTTACAATATGAATTCATAACCAAACCCTTGCTTTGCTTTCCAGCCATGCCACCACCCCCTCAGCTTGGACCGATCCATCCTCCTCCCAGGTAAATAAGCCATGCACCCCCACAGGATTTTGCTGGTATGGTTATATCTGAAGTTCTCACCTGTCGTCTGTCGGGAGGACAGTTTTTCAGTGCCTCCCCCCCCCCCCCCAATCCCAAGAGAAAAGGCTGCTTTGTTAGATTTGGGTTGGCATCCAGAATTGTGAGAGGCATGCCTCAGGAAATGTCTCTCATAAATCTCACACTTTATATGACTTGTTAGGTAGTTAAGGGCTGTGTTGCTTGGCCATTACTGAGGTACTTTTAAGGTTTTGTGTAGCTTCTGGTTTCATAGCTCTGGTTTCCAAAACCTGTGCCTGAAGACTCGTGTGTGCAAACTCTGGTATGGTGGCTTTTGGGCCACTTGATGGGGCCACTGGTTTTGCCAGGCTGCAGTGGTGTATGCTGCACTGTTGCATGGTGATTTCCTTAGAGTGGTGTTTTAATTGCTCAGCCACTTTCCTCTCTGCCTTTCCAGGACAAGGAAAGCCCCCCTTCTTTTTTTTCTTGATGGATGCTGGTGAACACCAGGTCCATTTCTGTAACCCTCCCACTCCTTACTTTAAGCTGCTGACCATTTTCCTTGCAGGTCTACAGTGACTGAAGAGTACAGAGTACCTGATGGCATGGTGGGACTCAGTGAGTATTAGACAGGGAGGGGAGAAACCTGCTGCTGTTGTAGCTGGAAGGTTGTCACTGTACCTTTACTAACCCATGCTTTCCTGACTCCTCTTCACCTGTTGCCTGAGCTTCCCACAGGGAAGGCTCAGGCAAGTTGGCTGGTGACTCCTTTGGTGTGGTTTTGAAGAGATTACAAGCATTTGAGTTTCCGCTGAGGGCTCAAAGCTGTTTATGGAATGTAGCTCCAGAGGTACAGGGTGGGAGTTCTGCTCCATAAAACTGCTCAGGCGAGGTTCCCATTCATTAAATGGTAGGGTCTGGTTTCTAAGGTCAACTTGGAGGCAAGTGCCATGGGAACACTTCCCAACATGTCAACAGAACTTGGGGGATTTGAATAGCAGCACAGAGCTACTCTGGACACTTCAGAGTCTCAAGCTAGGAGTGCTGCAGAAGTGTTGAGCTCTTGTTCTGGATTGTTTGTGGTCTCAGCTTTTAGATTAATCAGTTTTGTGTGAATGATCCTGTGTAGGCCTTTGCCAGAAGGAATGGTGGCTGCCAAACATTGCCTGAAGCCGAGTTTTAACTACGCAGGAGAGAATCAGGTCCAAGGAAGGCAGTTTGTTTACAAGCCCTGGTTTTAAATTGGTTTGGTGTTCAAGCTCTGAAAGCTTAGAAGAGACATTGGCTGAAACTAGGGTGCTGTGGTACCTCTCTGACATCGCTGGTTCTTGAACACTATCTTGCCTCAGTGGCCTCCGAGATCCTGAGTATTTTGTTTCCTCTTACTTGAATTGCACATTGAGGAGGAACAGTTCTGTCCCTCCCTCCTTCCTGTTGCATTATATGAATTGCCACTGAATGAATCCTGGATTATTGTTCCACTCAGTTACTGTTCCTACATCATATATACAGAACTTTCACATGTTGAATGTACTGTTAATCTAACTTACAGAATGTCTTATGGCTGCTGTGCAGGGAGCAATTTCTCCATGCTTTGGGGCCTGTCTATTTCTGCCGATTATCCTCCCCCCTCCATAAGTCAGAAGACTCCTACTTGTCTCTTGTGAAGAAGAAGGAGAGAAACCTGCCTTTAAGTCTGCCTGTTAAAGGAGGACATTCCTGTTTTTATCTTGAGTTTCTTAGTGCCCCTCTCCTTACTTTGCAGTCATAGGAAGAGGTGGAGAGCAGATCAACAAAATACAGCAGGACTCTGGATGCAAAGTACAGATCTCACCAGGTATGTGTGTATGGTGGAGAGCAGAGTCTAAGGTGGATTTAGCTGGAACTTCCTGGATATGGAGCCACAGCTGCCCCTTGTTCCTTCCCAGCCTTTATAATAGTGGGTGAGCATACTTAAATTGGTATAGTTGTAATAAAGCAGTCTAGTTTATGGCAAGGAGGGTCAGAAATTAGAGTGGTCAAAGTGACCAGATAGGCGGCGTATAAATAAAATTAAATAAATAAATAAATAAATAAAAATATCACTAGTAAATCTTTGGAGGATTTGAGGAAGATTGGCAGTAATTTCTGACTCCTAGTGGTGGGTTGGAGTGAAAGAAAAAGACTCAGCCATAGGATTGGGGATCCAATGGCCCATTTGATAATGTTCAGCTTTCAAGTCCATGAGTGTTTGCTAGCGTAGCCAGTGTCCAAGCATGACAGGATTTGTAGTTCATCAACAATTGGAAAGGCACAGGTTCCCCATCCCTGCAGTAAATTGCTAATGTGAAGGGACCTTGGGTGGTGGAGATGGTACCTGGCCCATTTTCACCTAGGAGGCTTTTATGTATTGTCTGTAGCACTCATCTAATTTCTGAGCAGAAAATCCTTTAAATTAAAGTGTATTTCTTCTGTGTTTGGTACTAGTTGACTGATTTTAGGCACTTAGCAAAACGGATCCCACAAGCTTGGTCTGTCCTCAGGGATGAACACACATGTTCGCTTATTGAAGGTGTCTTACAGGTGATAGATGGCACATTTTCAACATGCTAAGTCGCTCTTGCTCAATCATTATAAAAGAAAATATTCTGGGACGTGAGTGTGCCAACAGTGTTTGGGTGAACAAGGGAATCCCCCTCAGCTTGGGGCAAGCTTATTTTCTCTTGTAGGGATTTACTGTTTCACCACCTATTAGATTAGGAGGAGTGTTCTATTCGTGTGCTGCTTGCAGGTCATCAACAAGCTCTCGCTGTCAAAAGATGCAGGCAATTCTTTATAGTGTGTTTTTATTTGAAGGACCTGCCCTTCAACCAGTGCCAACTCCTTTAGCCCTTACATATGATGTGTGATTGGAGGGAGAGGTAAAAATCTCTGGGGAAACGTGTTTGTGTGGAGTGAAGTTTTAATAGTCTTGTTTCCTAATGGCCTTTCTTTGCTTTTGCAGACAGTGGAGGATTGCCAGAGCGAAGTGTATCTCTCACTGGATCACCAGACTCTGTCCAGTGAGTAGACTTTTGTCCTTTCTCATGTTGCTGTTCCTAGAGGACATGAGACAGTGGATGATAGAAGCCACCATGTTTCAATAGAACATGTTTGCCAGACAGCGTAATCCAGGGTTGTAGCAAAGAAGCAAGGCATTTGTAGTTCACTAGTAAATGCTGAGATCCCATATTAGAAACATTGGCAGTAAGGTGAGCTGAAGAATACAAACCTGAATCCATCAATGAGAATTTGGCCAGTGAAGTTTGCATCAGGAGACCAGTCATGGCAGGAGACCAGTTGGTCCCTCTCATTCGTCAGATTGCCCCCTCCTCCAGGCTTGTTCTCTTATTTGCTCTCTTGCTGTTTGTGCTTCTACATCTATGCAGAAAAGCAAAAATGATGCTTGATGATATCGTATCTCGAGGGCGTGGTGGACCACCGGGTCAGTTCCATGATAATGCCAACGGGCAGAATGGTACAGTGCAGGAAATCATGATCCCAGCTGGGAAAGCTGGTCTGGTGATCGGCAAGGGAGGAGAGACCATTAAACAGTTGCAGGTGAGATTGTTAAACTGGAACCTGTCTTGGGCTGCAGAGTGAGGTAGAAATTTGCACCAGTGTGCACCACCAATTATGTATCATTTCCAGCTGGATTTCTTACCTTGAGATTGATGCTTGTTTGCTTAGTGTTTCTAGTCATTTGGCCTGCAGAGGGACAACGCCGATCCTCTCCTATCTGTGGTTTCTGCAACTGAGACCTTTTGAAATTCAGATTCTTTTGGACTGAGAGGTTTCCAGGAACACTGAACAGTCAAGCAACTGGACTTTTCTCTTTCCTTTTGTGTAGGAGCGAGCTGGAGTGAAAATGATTTTAATTCAGGATGGTTCACAAAACACGAATGTAGATAAGCCTCTTCGGATAGTTGGAGACCCTTACAAAGTACAGGTAATGTGTGCTGTCCGGTTGATTCTCTTCTTCAGTCTCTCTGAGGCACTGGGGTATCTGCTTAGGTTGCCAAGTACCAGAGATATTCAGGTCCTCTCCGTTTTTAGAGCTGTATGGAACTGAATCAGAAATGTCACAGAGGAAGTATGAGAGGGTGGCTAATTTGGCAAGGCTTACTTTGTTTTAGTTTGTTCATATATATTGCACTGTTTTGACATAACTTTTTGTGGGTTTAGTTGTATTTTTAAAAAATGTAAAACTAGTTGAATAAATATATTCTCTTATTAAGAGCAGGAATGAGTAAGCTTAACTTCTGGTCTTCGTGGTGTCAGGAACAAACTTACTATTTCATAATTTTTAAGGATGTGCCAGTTGGTTTTTTTCCCCACATTTCAACCCTCAGAATTTTGGTAATTCCACTTCACAGACCCACAACCTTCACACTGCCTCAGAGGCTGCATTCTAGACTTCACTTCCTGACACAATGCTTTCTGGGTGTTGTAGTACTGCTGCCCTTTAGATTCTATCAACAGTGCCTCCTGAAGAACTATTAACACCCAGCAAGAATTGCAACAGGAAATGAGGCCTAGAATGTGGCCTCTAAGGGGGGTGGGTGGAGATAGGCCTTGCTCTAGGTGAGGGAAATACAGATGTCTGAAAATGTGGGCCTGAAGTTCAAAAAATCCAAATGGCACATCTCTATTAATTTTACTTTTACTTTTGGGGTGATTGTTACCATGCTTATTTCCATACAACTTTTTTTGTTTGATGATATCTCTCATTGAGCTACAGCTAATAAAAATTGTTTCATATTTTGTTGTAGCAGCTGATTATATTAAAATACAATTAGTCAAGAAACTTAAAACCAGAGGTTCTAATGTGGGTCTCAGATGGGGCAGCATAGGTCAGTTCAGGAAGGCTCAAGTGGAGAGATGTGCCTTCAAAAGGCACTCAAAGCATGTAGCAGTTGGTGCCTCCCAGATACTAGGGCAAAGACTTTCCAAAGGTTTTGGCGGAGGGGCGCACTGTGGAGAAAGCCAGCTTCTCTGTTTCTGCTGAATAGCTGTCTGCAGATTGTAGGGCAACATTTTAACATTACAAAAGTTTCTGTTGGCCCTCTGCTATAGATGAAGGTGACTTAGCAAGGCTACTGCATACAGTTGCCTTTTGCTTCCATTTTGCTTTGTTCTAGAACCAAAAAATGTGTCCCTTGAAATGAAATTAACCAGCTGATTTAAAGCAATCTTTTAAAGCTGACACTTCTTGATGGTTACTGTTCCTCTGTTGGGGAAAAACTCACTGAGGCATGGGTGGAACTGGTAACCACTCTTAAAATATCTCATTTAATATGAAAGGCCTATTAGGGTTCCTGTAAGCTGGTTCCAGGGGAACTGCAGAAGCCTCTGTGCTGCAAGGTCAGAAAACCAAGCAGTCATAAGATCGAATCCATGCAACGGAGTGAGCTGCCGTCACTTGTCCCAGCTCCTGCCAACCTAGCAGTTCGAAAGCATGTAAATGCAAGTAGATAAATAGGTACCACCACAGTGGGAAGGTAACAGCGTTCCATGTCTAGTTGCGCTGGCCACATGACCATGGAAACTCTCTACGGACAAATGCTGGCTCTACGGCTTGGAGACAGGGATGAGCACCGCACCCTAGAGCTGGACACAACTGGACTAAATGTCAAGGAGAACCTTTACCTTTACCTAAGCTGGTTCCAGGGCGACATGGTGGTGCTGCGGTTTAAACCGCAGAAGCCTCTGTGCTGCAAGGTCAGAAGACCAAGCAGTCATAAGGTCGAATCCACATGATGGAGTGAGCTCCCATCACTTGTCCCAGCTCCTGCCAACCTAGCAGTTCAAAAGCATATAAATGTGAGTAGATGAATAGATACCACCACGTTGGGAAGCTAACGGCATTCCATGTCTAGTTGCGCTGGCCATGTGACCACGGAAACTGTCTATGGACAAACGCTGGCTCTACGGCTTGGAGACGAGGATGAGCACCGCTCCCTAGAGTCGGACACAACTGGACTAAATGTCAAGGGGAACCTTTACCTAAGCTGGTTGCAGCTTGATAGCATGTAACACAAGTATTTAAAAATAAGGACTCATTGTGACAACAAAAATTTTGAACAAGATCAGATGTTCTCTGTAAGGGTCATGTTTCAAAAATATTTTTCTGTTAATTTACAATATTTTGCTGGTTAGGTATCCAGATTTTTTAAAAAACATGTCAGATGCCCAGTCCTACTATGCAGTATCATAACAATTGTTTTGCTTTCCCAGTTAAAACTGGTTTGTCCTCCGCTGGGCTCTCCTTTGCAGTCTTCTCTTTGACTTTACCTCACTATATTTCTCATCTCTGTCAAAACCTGTGCCTTTCCTATTTTGCTTTTCTTTGTCTTCTTTTTCCTCATTGTGTCCCATCTGGTAATTTTTGCTCCTTCAACTAATATCAAACTTGGCCATCTAAAAGTCTATTCTGTTGCTATACTGTAGTGGTGACTAGGAATTGTTTTCCTCCTCCTCCTCCATCTTGCTATTGAACTCAGGTCCCTGAAGGATTTAAGCTTTAAAAAAGGCCTCTTTGTTGGAAATTCTTGCATAATCTGAGTACCAGGGGAGATGTTCAAATAATTCAAGAATTCATGTTCATGTTTCTTTGCAGCAAGCCTGTGAAATGGTAATGGATATCTTACGAGAACGGGACCAGGGAGGCTTTGGTGACAGAAACGAATACGGTTCCAGAATTGGTGGAGGAATAGATGTAAGAGGCTACGCTGGGTTTGTTGGGTCAAAGGGACAGTAGTTTGGGGGAGGGGGAACTTCACTGCCCTCCCATGTTAACATGTCAATGTTGGAAAACAAGGAGCTGCTAAAAGCCCCTTGTCATAAACTTCCTTAGTAAATTGTTTTTACCTATTCCTTGTTTAATTTGTCCTTTTCCAATTGGTTCAGGTCCCTGTGCCTAGGCATTCTGTAGGCGTGGTCATTGGACGCAGCGGTGAAATGATTAAAAAAATACAGAATGATGCTGGAGTTCGGATACAGTTCAAGCAAGGTCAGAAATGCAAGTCTCTCCTTTTCCCAAAATGCTCATGCAGCTTTTTCCCTTGTGCTGGCTCGCTCGCTTGTTCCTATTGGCCTGATCTGTTTGATTGCTAATGTGGAATTATTTTCTGCGGAACTGTGTTCTCACAATCTGGTTTTAACATCTTTTCCTAGACATCTTGGTTAAAGGGAGACTTTACACAACCAGAGACCCATGTAGGTTTGTTGCTGTATTTAGATCTGTGCCTTGGCACAATTTTATAATGGCAGTTTTCTGAGCGACAGGGTTACCTGTTTGGCTTTTTTCTTCTTTACTTCTTCGTATAAACGATATATCTTCTTTACCCATTGAACTGGAATGATTTATTGCTGCTGATGGAAAAAGCCACATCAGAGGTTTAATCAATTCCTGAACCTGTTGAGAGTGGGTGTTTATATGTTGTCCATAGTTTCTGTACCCAGACTCAAGAACAAGTGGCTTCTTTCTGAAACTCTAAACCGGGTGGGCAACATGGATCCCTCAGCACCCCCACCTCAAAGCAAAAAACCCTTACAAAAACAAACAAAACAAAACCCCAACGACATTTATTGGAAGGGAAAAAGCTACCCTGAGGGTTTTTTAAAAAAATTGGCCACTAGCTTTCTGGAGTGGAAGGTGAGAAAAATGGTGGCGGAACAGAGCCAGAGGGAGATTCCTGTCAGTTGCCCACCCTTGCTCGAAATGAATATAGAAACATGCAGAATTCTTACTTTGGGTTCTTGTTGTAGATGATGGAACGGGTCCTGAGAAGATCGCCCATATCATGGGTCCTCCTGACAGATGTGAACACGCTGCCCGGATTATCAATGACCTTCTCCAGAGTCTCCGGGTATGAAATGTTCTCTGCGGGTTTGTCTCTAGTGTTAAGGTGCTAGAATTCCCATCTGTCCTCTTGGGCACCCAAGGGTAGCATTGGAAAAATTGAACGAGTTGTTTGGTTGAGCTGGCTGGTTGGTGTCAATCATGTATGGCCTATATGTTGTTAACAGTATCCGTACTTTACCTCGTTGTAAATGTCTCTGCATGTTTTAAAGAGAACTGTTGACCTTGAAAGAAAATTTTTTCCCTTTAAAGTGGTTGAATTCTCTTTCACACAAACGAGAAATCACCTTTTTTCTTGACAGCAGATTTTCAGGCTGTCTACTTTCAGGGAATCCTTGTCATGTTACCTTGTTTGCTGATTCCTTGTACATTATTTTGGAACGTCGTCTTAGCAGATGTGGAGTAGTAGTCAGGCTTCTTGGATGTTGTCTGACTTGAAGTCACTGTGAACACACACAATACTTCTGGAGCTGCACATTGCAAGGAAGCTGATTTTCAGGGATTCATCTACCATTAATTATCATTTCCTTTTTCTGTAGCACTCATCCTTTCCCCAGTACATGGTTCAGAAAAACGCATGTATAATAAAAGCCTTATAAGTGTTCTGATTTGTCTTCTTGTAAACTTTAATTGTGTTCCTGCCTTACAGAGTGGTCCACCAGGTCCCCCAGGCTCAGGAATGCCTCCTGGAGGCAGAGGGCGAGGCAGAGGGCAGGGTAACTGGGGGCCTCCTGGAGGAGAGATGACCTTCTCTATCCCTACTCACAAGTGTGGGCTGGTTATTGGCAGAGGTGAGTGCCCTTTGTTCTTCCTGTTTGCCCAGGCTGGCATAAATCAAGGCCCCAGCTGATCACTTCCACCTTTTCTTTCAGGTGGAGAAAATGTAAAGGCCATAAACCAGCAGACGGGAGCCTTCGTAGAAATATCTCGGCAGCTACCACCCAACGGAGACCCTAATTTCAAACTGTTTATCATCCGTGGCTCACCTCAGCAGATCGATCATGCCAAGCAACTGATTGAGGAGAAGATAGAGGTAGCTACTTGCTGTTCACTACATAGCAAGCCTCCCGGAGAGGGGATCTCGTCTGCCATGATTTTTGTTGTTGAATAAATTGGGGTGCTGCACTCCTCACTTTAGGAATTCCTTCCTTCCTTAGGGTCCTCTCTGTCCAGTTGGACCAGGACCTGGGCCTGGGGGACCTCCTGGACCAGCACCCATGGGCCCCTTCAACCCTGGGCCTTTCAGTCAAGGGCCACCCAGTGCACCCCCTCAGTAAGTACCAAGACTCCTCGATGAGGCCTACCTCTTTGACCAGTTTGCCTTTTTTCTGGAAGTATTTTTATTCCCTTGAGAGAAATTAAAATCAGGAGTAACCCTACGTAAGAGAAATCCAAGTATTATTCTTAGCAGAATGTCCCTGTGATATCTGAGGTAGTCCTAAGCAAAAGCAGGAAACCCTGGAAGGGGTACGCATGTGCAAAGTCTGAATAGTTAATATGGAAACAGCCCACATATCCATAAATCACTATACGAGGCAGCTTTGTTGTCATATTGTTAACATTAGATCAAATACACATTTTTGGGAGGAAAGTAGCACAGAACACTTCCTGGTCATTAGCTCATCCTCATTTAATGAAGGCATGTAAGTTTAGGAGTCATACTCTTTTACTGACCCTGGCTCTTTTCTTCCTGATGGTGTTAGTTCAGGGGTTCCCAAACGTTTTCAGCTCGCGGCTTCCTAGTGCTGTGGTGGCAGCAACAGAGCAGGAGGAATGGTGAGGAGTGGGAGAAGGCCAGGAAGCAAAGGAGCATGAAGGAGCCAGAATAGCAGCAGCAACAGCAGTGCTGGCTCAGTGGAAAAACAGAGAGAAAATCTCCCTGCACTGCTAGCTGGGTTTGGCATCAGCACAGGGTGCCATGCCACACCCTTTGGGTGGAGGCCTTAGCATTAGTTGATGCTGTTCCCTTTACTACTTGGGTTTGGCCTCAGCCTAGATTCTCTTGCTATTTTAATGTGACATGTTATTTTGTTTTTTTCCAGCACTTACTTGCTTTCTTGAGAGTGACTTAGGGTCGTTTGGTGATGTGTTAGGCCACAGATTGCTGAGCAATGCTTTCTTCCATCTTTGCTGGTGCATACACTCCTAGTGACCTTCTCCTTTTTTTCTTTTTCCAGCCCTGGAGGACCACCACCTCCACAATACCCACCCCAAGGCTGGGGAAATGCCTACCCTCAGTGGCAGCCTCCTGCTCCTCACGACCCAAGTGAGTATGGCCTTTATATCGTTCTTTGGCAGTCACCTGTCAGGCTATTTTATGTGGTGCTTTTGTGCATGTGAGTTCAATCGGAGGTGGTGGTGCTCAAGATCCAGCCACGATGATCCGCATCTGCTCTACTGCCTCCCTTCCAGGTAAAGCAGCAGCAGCAGCAGCAGACCCCAACGCCGCCTGGGCAGCCTATTACTCGCACTACTACCAGCAGCCTCCGGGCCCAGTTCCGGGGGCACCGCCAGCCCCCACAGCACCGCCAGTGCAAGGAGAGCCACCCCAGCCGCCCCCCACCGGACAGTCCGATTACACTAAAGCATGGGAGGAATATTACAAAAAACTAGGTAACTGACTTCTACGGGGATTTATTCACCCCTTTTACTGAAGAAAAAGTTGAGGAATTAAAAAATTGACTGAGAAAGCAAACTGGGCAACTTTTTTTCTCAAATCTCCTTTATTATGTAAATAATATAGAGATTTGGGGTATGTGGTGATTTCTTTTATTAAATGGTTGCTGCATTTATTTTTGAACACTTGTCATGAGAAATATTGCTGATTTGGATTGCATGTTCAGCCAGTGCAACTCTTGTTAAGTGGCACTTAAGTGTTCATGAGCAAGCAACATTTCTGCATTGAAATACTAGCACAATGTTGAATTTAGGCCTCTGATTGTATCAGCAATGCCATGCTGTGTGGCCCTAATAGAGCTGTAGCCCCACGGTGGATTCTAGCCCTTTTCTTACAAGCCAGCATGGTTTGCTTCTGTTATATGTACAGTGTGAAGCCTTGCCTGCATAGCATGTTTGTCTCTTTGTAATGGTTTATGGTCGTCTTCAGTTTGGATCTGTTAGCGTGGCTTCTGGATAGACAAGAGCAGAAGTCTTCCCTGTGCTGAAAACCACAGTGCAGGCTGGGTAGGGAGGACTCCTCCTTTGGAAACCCTGTCAAGTGGTTGGAGAGGGCTTATTCTGAAGTTCCTTATTGAGGTGTTCCTTTGTCAAGGGCATGGGGTGCCGCCATGTGGTGATTCATTATGGAGGATTATACTCAGCTCTGATGAGCCTCCCTTCCAGCTTGGCTGCTGAGGCTTGTCAGGCTTTGCAATGTTACACTTCTGAGTTGCTTCAGTTCCTTTGAAGCTCAGCCCTTCCTCAGTCAAGATCCCTCTTGTCCCTCCCCTCCCCCACCAGTTTTCTGCTCACCGTAATTGGTGCCCAGCGGCCACCAAAAAATGTTCTTTTAGAGTTTTGCGTTCTTGTAGATTAGTGGTTAGTTGAGGATTCTACATAAACTTGTCCTTTGATACTATTTACAGGCCAGCAACCCCAGCAGCCTGGAGCTCCACCACAACAGGACTACACAAAAGCCTGGGAAGAATATTATAAGAAGCAAGGTGAGTCAAGAGGGCTGAATTGGCTTGGAGGACCTTGCCTGTATCATCCATTCAATCTGAGTTTGAAGGGTCTCCCTTGAGTATTTCAGGCTGTGGCCTTGTACACATGGACTTGTGACACTGTCTTTCATTGAAGTCCAGTGGGGCTTCCTTCTAAGGACATGTGTATGGGCTTATGTTGCGAAGTCCCCCCCTTTTTTTCTTTTTTTTTTTTGGAAGCAGCTCAGGTAGCTACTGGGGCAGGGCCAGCAGCACCACCAGGACCTCAGCCAGACTACAGTGCAGCCTGGGCAGAATACTACAGACAACAAGCCGCCTACTATGGACAGACACCTGGGGCTGGTGGCCCAGTACCACCACCGACACAGCAGGGACAGCAGGTGAGTTGCAGAATTGTAGCAAAGGGAATATTCTGTTTTGGAATAAGTGTCCACATGTGTGCGCGTGCATGCACGCACACACACAAACACATGAGAGTCCAGCTTTGAGTAAAACCCCTATGAAAACTGTAGATGTATTCTTTTCCAAATAGAGAGTCCCTTGTGTGTAAATTTCTCTCCTGGCCTTTTAATTAAGAGTTTTAAAATGCTTAATTTAGAATATATTAGCCAAAATATTCTTCTTAGTATACTGGCTGGGAACCCATTTTTCCCTCTCAGTAATGTTAGTAGTGTGTTTGCTTCAGGAATACAGCTGGAATTCAAGGGTTAGCATTTTGTTCAATTGCAAGGGCTGCCAGTTCTGTAACAAGGACGAAGGCATGGGTAACAGTTTTCTGCTCCCTGCCTAGCAGAAGTAGTAGTCATCTACTTTCAAGAATGGGGATTGCCCTCTTGTCATTTACTTCTGATTCCAAACACTGTCGTCTTTAGCACGGGTGAGTTGGGAGACTGAGCCATAATCTTTGGCCAAAAGCACTGTCAAATTGGGTTTGCTTCAAGCTGGGCAGCAGAAAAAGACAAATTTGCACAGGATTTGGTCCCTACTTCGCAGCATTTGTCTTGCATTTATTTCACAGTTAAGATTAATTGATAAATGACATGTTTCTGAGCTATGTTGTGAGACGTCTGAGCCCTTTGTCCTCTTCCTCTGTGAACCAGTCACTATAGGGCATGTGATTTGTGCAAATTTCCCGTTACAGAGTTGTGTTAATATTTGTAAATACCGGCATTTTGTGATCAGTAAACAATGCCATTGAATCAGTCAGCAAGTAACCATGACCTAGTGGGAGTTTTGAGCAAAAATATTAAACAGTTCTGCTAGTAACATGATGGAGTACAAGCTAAAGAGCCAATACCCTGCTGTCTTCTGGATATGTATTACATTTCATCACATCCTCTGTTAATTATCATAATTATATGCTGTCAAGTCAATTCTGACTTATGGCCACCTTTTTCACAGTTTTCTAGGTAGAGAGGACTCAGAAGTGGTTTACCTTTCCATTCTTCCGGGGTGCCCTGGGACTGTGCAACTTGCCCAAGGCCACACAGGCTAGCTCTGCTCACAAGAGGCAAAAACCACTGAGCTGTTCAGCCACCTTTCTGTTAAGATGTCAGTTGAAAAAATAGAGTGATACAGTTTTGAATGAAAAATCAAAATATCAGTTTTGTGAACACCTGAGTGGTATCTGTGAGTTACTGAATGCTGAGTCATCTCTGACCATGCAAAACTTTGTTTTTCCTAATTAAAGACAAAAGGGATCAAAACCAAACCTGGGAATATAGGCTACTTAAAAATGTTAAGGAAATTTGTGTTGGCGTGTCTCTCCAGAATTCTGCTCCTGTTTTATTGGAAACATACACACCCCGGCACCTTGTTTAGATTTAAAATCAAAGATGCACTTGCCACAGTACTTCTATTGCTTATATTTTCAGGTTAATTTTCACAATGTAAGAGCTGAAATCCCACCCTGAAACCCCTGCTAGGTTGCACTGTGTTACCTATAGTGAACTCAGTCTGTGTTGACTGTGAGGAATGTACAGTGCCTCCTGTGCTACTAGACAAGTCCAACCTGGCCTGTTCATAACATTACTTCTTGATAATTATTACCGGATCCCTACAGTGGATGCGTTTGTGAAAGTGGTGTTCCTTTATTGTGGTAGTTCTTCAGAAACAAGAAGCCGTTGTCTAGAGAGCTTCCCAAAAGAATAAGCTGTAATAACATTGAGCAAGGTTCAGACTACTCAGTCAGCTCAATAACAAGGTTGGTGGGTCGAGCTGAATGGGAAGTGCTCTCACAGCATGCTGTTTTCATTTTGTTTCCAGGTAGTGAAAGTTTAAACCATGAGGACTAGAGGTTCCTTTAAATGGAATGAGGGGATTGGGGGTTGTAAGACGAGGAGACAGTAACAGGTCAGAAATGCTTAATGAAAGGCACATTAAGGAGACATTTTGACCTCTTCTGGGTTTGATCTATGATTATATACTATTGTATCTAGATAATGATGGATAATATTTGAGTTCTTTAAAAACTAACAACCAAGTGCCAGACAATTCTGTCCCAGAGATCATGTATTATACATCCTTGATGCCTTACCATTTTACTTTCTGTTCTGAACTTCAGTAACCGGCTTCTCTCATGTTTTTTTTTTAATATATTTTCAACAGGCTCAGTGAGTTGAATGTGAACCTCCCCATCTCTGAGAACCTTTTTGTTTTGGAAAGAGAGGTGGCTGCTGCAGGAAGTGACGGGCTGGGAAGAGAGCCGGCCTGTGGCTCTTGATTGCTGGGTTTCTTCTGGAAATCTTGGCCATGCCGCCTTCAAGTCTTTCGTAATATAAATCCAGATCTTCAGACCCCTAATGTTGAGCCTGCAGCTGTAGAAGATACCCAACTAAAACCGCCGCTGCCCATCCTGCCTGACACACACCTCAGTTTTCAGGGTAACACTTCCTTTTTTTCTTTCTGTTTTGTTTTAAAAAGAAACTTTACAAGGAAAAGTCACTCTGCTTTTTAGTTAGAGTTGGAACATTCCTCGGACAAAGGTGTTGGTGTTTCAGACAACCCCTTCCCTGCCCCTCCATTTCTCCACTGCTAGGACTGATCTGTCGTGTTTTTGTCTGTTCAAGAAGAAATTGAAACAAACAATTGTATGCTCAATTTTTACTTTTTACCGCTCGTTTTTAACTTCACAAATAAATGATAACAAAACATCCCCCCGTGTCTGCTGGGTGGTGTCTGTCTTACTCTTTCTGTCCATAGGGTTTTTGAAGCTGATGTTTGTTCACAATATAGCTGTTGTAAAAGCCTGATAATGGTCATGAATTAAGAGCTTCCTGTGTTTTTATAGTTTGAGCAGGCATTTGTGCATTTTTGTTGAATAAAATGCTTTTTTGTTTTAAAGTCTCTTGCAACTGTGTGTGTTTCCAAAGGTAGGACCTCTGAAAATGATTCCTGCAACAAGAGTCAGATTCTTACCCTTGCTTATCAGCAGACTGTACTCATTGACCTTGGGGTGCTTTTAGATTCAGTGCATGCATCACAGCCATGTCACCTCGAATGCCTCTGAAACTACTGCAGTATTTTAAATTTCCAGATCTAGAGGTGGCTCTGTAGGTGGTAAAACATTTTGGTTTACTGCAGCAGCTGCCACCTGTCTTTTGATCATTCACATTTCATAGCTTGATCCAACTATCTGGCTAACTCTTTTGAAGACATTTTGCCAGACCTGAAAAGATACTGAATATCTTTATGCATTTGTTAAGTACCTTTATGGATACTTCAAGCAGAAAGGGTTTTTTTCAGCTTCTTTCTATGGCCTGCTGCCTTCAGGGAGGACTTACTTGAGCAGAAATGTTGCAGATCAGCTTTGGGACTGTTATATCCATACCCAACAACTAACTATTACTCATTGAGCTGTTTTCCAATAATAATAATAATAATAATAATAATAATAATAATAATAATAATAATAATAATAATAATAATAATAATAATAATAATAATAATAATGTGTGAATACTTTGATTGTTGATGCATTATTGTAAGTATTTTTAAACCCACCCACCCCAAAACTGAAAGTCCTAAACCACTACTACCCCCAGTAGAGTTTCTCAATTAATTGGATTCAGTAATTGTCTTACTTCACGAATGGGGGAAGCTTGTGAAGAACAGTTCAAATGTTTTTTTGCTGTACCCCCTCTGGTTGGCTATATTAATTCGCTTTTTGCTCTTGCTGGACACTTACCAAACTTGAATGGGGTGCTAGATAAGTGGTGGTTTGCTGTTAAAATGCTCTATCCTGTGTTTGTCCCCTGATTTCCTGCTTCACATGTTCAATTTTTGAGTCAGCCAGGTGCCCAATTTATTGGTAACAACAGGCTCATTTGTGCGTGCTCTTTCAGTGCCAGCTGTAGACTCAGTTAGCCACCGGGAAGCTTTGACAACTACTTGTCCTGGAGCTCAGTGTTACCATGTAAGAAGGTTACAGAAGGATTTCTGGGGAAAGATAGAATAGACTATTAAAAAATATAGTTACTTTTGGGAGAAGAACCAAAAATAGGAGTGTGTGTTCTTAAGAAAAAGTGAAGGTTGTTAATATTAATAGACACTAAAAAAAAAAATAGAACTTCTGGTATAGATCAAGTCTTCATTTTATAGCGAGGATACTGTTGCCCTCAGGTCTGCCATATGGATTGGGCATTTTGTCATCTGTAACCTTTGGCTTGCACTAGACTTCAGTTGTTCAGGACTATTTACAGTATGCATGTTCATGGATTGATGACAGCACATTAAGTAATACAGTAGTTATGATTATGTACATGTGTGAACGCCCAGTCATACCACAAATGCACCTTCTGTTTTTTCAGGGATGTCAGTTCACATACAAAGCTGTAAGCCAACAGGTAACATGTCTGCATGTAGGAATCAGCAATGAGGCTTTCTTTCTTAAGAGTTTTTGAGGAGGGCATTGTAATGGACCAGCAGATTTAAATCTTTATTTGAATGTAGAACTAAAGGGCTATGTAGTCAAGGCAGCTGTTTTGATCACCTCATCGACAACACTGCAGCATTTGGTAAAGACTGTATCCGGAGGTTCCTCCCCAATGATCTGTAAATATAAAAATACAGTGAAGGACTTTTGAACCATCAAACCCCCCTTCCTAATGCAAAAGAGCTGTGTAAGACAGTCCTGCTGCACCAGTGAAGTTTTGCTTAAATTCACAGATATGTAAAGTGTAAGGCACAAAACCTTTTAAGATCAGTGTGTCTCACCAGTGCTGAACAAAAAGTACTGTACAGTGGTGCCCCGCATGATGATAATCCGTCCCATTGAAATCACTTTTTAGCGAAATCATCATCATGTGAAATCCGTTTCCCGGTTGAAATGCATTGAAACCCGTTTAATGCGTTCCAGTGGGGAAAATACCTCGTCCAGCGAAGATCACCCATAGGGAAGCCATTTTGCAAGCGCTGATCAGCTGTAAAAATGGCTGTCCTGCGAAGTGTGGGTCCAGAAAACACAGGGCAGCTGTTTTGCGAAGCCGACGATCAGCTGAAAAAATTGTCTTGTGAACAAACAGTTCGCGAAGCACGGACCTAATCAAGGTCCAGCAAAAATCCCCCATTTGAATGACTGTTTTGCGAATCATTATAGCGATCGCAAAAAGTCATTGCTATGCGGATTCGTCGTTTAGCTGGGTTGTCTTGCGAGGTACCACTGTACATGGTTAGACCAAAGTATACATGGTGTCCCACAGTGCCCACACAGACCATGTAAATTTGTACACTATACTGGTGCCTGTAGGGATGAAAGTTGATTTAAAATGTTTTAATAAATGGATCTGTTCTAAGCATAATTAAGCCTGAATCCAATCTACTGTACTGGAAGTAGACGCCAAATATCTCATCCTTCCCCTGCTGTAAGTTTTTTCCCCTTGACTTCTTTATGGGCCTAAAGGTCATTCCCAAATGCCATGCAGCTCCAATATGGCCCTACATACAGCTTTAATTGTCTACCTGAGTCTCATCTCTGTGTAAACAACCCTGCAAGTGACCGTGTGAACAGTCTGTCTGAAGACAAATTATACTGGCAGCTTTCAGGACAGAATCAAATTTGACCTTAGTTGCCCTTTGGCAAGGTAGTGAGGCCACCCTGCTTTGGCTTGGTGGATATGGGCAAGGGAGGGGGCCTTGCTGGGTTCACAGGGACCTACGTTCCGGAGTAGGCTCTTCTGGAGGTAGTAGGTGAGGACAAGCTCACACTGTGTGTAGTGTGTCTGCAGGCGTTGCCGGATGATTCTCTCATGGTCGTCCACCCTCTCGCCCATTTGGCTTCGGAGCATCAGTCGCTGGATCATGGTCTCCGTACAGCAGTCAAACACTATAACGATGTTGGGTGAACGCCCCACCTGTTGTACGAAATGGCCAACTCAGCTCTTGTATGATTTGGGTCCTGATCTGGCCTAGTTTCACTGTTTAAAATAACGAAGCATGCTTGCTAAAAGAAACAAGAGCCTTGCTCAGTAGCTTAGATAAGTGGGATTTACGTCCTACATTCCGTTTCCATTCCTGACCAACCATAAGTTTCCAGAAAGTCCAGAAGCAGGGTATGAAGGCTTTTCCTTATTGTTGTCATTCATGCTGCCCAACAACTGGCATTCAGAAGTGTGTTGCTTCTGAACATGAAGGATCCAGTTAGGTGTCATGGCTAATATCCAGTAATTTACTCTTTACTGCATGAAATCTGTCTGCCTCCTAATGCAATTCTAGCTAGAAGTCCCCATCATTTCAGATAGGGTAGGGAATATGTGGCTCTCTAGGTACTACTCGATCAAAACTCGCAGCCAGGAGTTCAGCCCAAAACAGGTAGCTGCTATTATAGTCCAGATTACTGACCAGCCATTCAATCCATCCTGTATCAATTAACAAATTGGCAGAGCAAAGGAACTTCTTAATGTGGAAGCGTGCCTTGTAACAATCCATTTGGAAACATTGGCACCTTTGAGTCAGAATTACTAGGCACACAGTTTGTTTTCTAACTTCACAGGGGCAGTAAGAATGCTTATCACAAACTCAGGGGTGTCAACATTTCAGGGGTTCTGACTGTTCAATATCTAAAAATCCTAGCCACATGGGACCACATTCCAGCAGGTAAGCTGGATATCTGACATTCATACTTTTAGATGGACATTTTATTGAAAATCTGACAAGCAAGCAGAAACAGTGACAAACGGAAATCAGAAAGAGAGTGCTTATTTATAGGTCATTAGAAAATGCCAGTCTCTCTTCAAAGCTTTGAATAACATGTTCTCATAAATAATGTGCTAATTGGCTTACCCTATGCCAGGCTGTTCATGTAATCTGCAACAGTGTTCTGATCAGCCAGCATTAACACTCACTGTCAGTGGTTTTTGCATTTAATTTTCATCTGGCCTCATTATCTAAAAGCACACCCCATGGATGTGTACTTCCAGATGACTGATGGAAATGGACTGTAGTCCACAGAAACAAACTACAACGTATTAAGGCTTTCTGCTGCCATAGGACTCCTGATGTTTCAGTTACAGACTCTGTATTCTTGCATTTCGGCTGCCTGTTCAGAGCCAGTTCATTCCAATCTCTTTCCAGAGTTGGAAAGGGAAGTGACAACCTATGACTAGGCAGTTGCTAGCCAAACTTCAGAGAATGGCTGAGACTGATGGAAGGTGTAAGTGAAAAGATTTAGAGGCATCAAGTTGGGGAAAGCCATGTTGGGTTATTAGCAAGCAAAACCTTCCCCACAGGTTGGTTCAATTAACTCGTAGGGAGCTTTAACTTTCCCAGCCCTTTATAGGGAAAGGCACCCTTCCAGTCTTCACCCCGCCACCCACCCAGGAACTGCACTTACAACTTCTTCAAACAGCTTGGCCTGGTTGACGTCCCGGGGGAAGCCCTCAATTATGAATCCTTTGACACTGTTGGCCTTCAACATGTTGTTGATCAGCAGGTCTACAATGTAGCCCTAGGAAGACAGGCAACTCAATCCTCAAAGAGCTTGATTACACCAAAGAAAAACTGAATACCACCCTTCCTAATGCTATCTTCCCTCCCCCCCCCCCCTTTTCTCTTGTTCTGGACAAATCTTAACCTTTGGTCACATTTCTGCTATTAATTCAAGACTGGCAGGCACAGCCTATCTTGAGTCTGGAAACTAAAACCAGCCTAGAGCAACAGTTTTGTCACTCTTACTGTTCCTCCTAGCTGACATCCTGCTCATGTGCTGCACAAGCAAGCAAGCTACCCGTCATCCCGAAAGCAGAGATGGGAACCTCCAGTTTGCAGGCCCCTTGCAACCCATGGGGTGGGATTTCCACTCAAAAAAATTTTTTCTGCTCTTTGTCCAGCAACAACAATGGACAAGCTGACATGCTTAATCTGAGCCTTCCAAATTCTGTTATTTAGCACAATCCACATTCATTGCTGTTATGAAGCTTTTTAAAAAGGAAAGCAAATGCCAAAGCACTCAAGATGATGCTTTTGCATCTAGGCAGCTGTCCCCCTCTTCCCTGGTCACTTCCAGTACAGTACATGCCACAATCTAGTTAGAGCAAGACAGGGTAGACTAGGGTGGTCCTATGGAAATGAGTGAGCATTGCTCTCTTGTGTGCTTCAGGAAGCATACAAATCTGGGTTGGCTGTGGGTGCCTAATTAGTCCTGATATACCACAGCACAATTTCCACATTTTAGAAAACTATCACTCAGATTTGACTTTTGGAATGATGAACCTCTTAAAGAAGGAGAAAAGAGCCCTTCTGTGTCAGGCTGAAAGTGCTTCTTTCAGCTCTGAGCCTCCAGATGTTTTAGCCTTAAACTCCTAGAACTTCCAGGCAGTGTGGCCAAGGATCAAGGATGCTACGAGTCTACCATCCAAAATATTGTAAGGACCAAAAGCTGGAAACCACTTAGACCAGGCCAGCTATTTCATTTTCCCACAGAGTCCAAATCATATCATTTGGAAAAGTTTTCAGATGATATGATTTGGACTTCATACTACCTCAGTTTGGAGGTTTGGCTGATCACAAGCTTTAATTTTTTTAATTCAGTTCATGCCTAGGGCAGGACTGGGAAATGTTAAAGATGTTAACTCCAGATGTTGAAGAACATTAGTTAGTTGGTTTTATTATTAGATATTATTAAGCATGCTATCCTATTGTATTTTACCATTTATGTAAGCCGCCCAGAGTAGACTTTGTCTAGAGGGGCGGGGTATAAGTCTAAATAAAAGTAAAGTGCTAGTTTCATGATCCTTTGCCCTTGACTAGGCCTGATTGGAATCCCACAACATCTGGAGGGTGGCATGTTCCCCAGGGCTGATGTAAACCAAGATTTGTATATACCAGATTGCTGCAGTACACTTTCTTCCATGCAGAAGCACAAAAAGTCAAAACCTCTACATCATCCATAGTTTAGAAGATGGAAACCATCCAAACCAGAACAGCTTGTGTTTTTTTAATTACAACAAAATCCAGCTGCTGAGAATGAGCTTAGAATCCTACCCACCTCACTAATTCATTCTGCCTTTCCCCCCTGTGTATCTACATATCAGCTACATAAAAAGTGCAAATCATTTGCTGTCTCTGAGGGGCATCTTATTGCAGAATGCTTTGCCTTCCCAATATTTTGGACTTCAATTCCCAGAAGAGGGGGGAGACTCCCTGTGCAAGTCTTGGTATAAGGCATAGTAATGTGGAAGTTTAATTAGAACAGATCTCAGAGGGCAGCAAAATAGAGAGCTGATCCCAACACTTAGAAAAGGAAGTCTTATGGGTGAAACTGCCAAGAATCCCAACATGGTTGTGGATTCTGGGAGCAGTGGTCCAACAATTCATTTACACTCAATGGACCGAACCTCTCACTGGTATGATCATGGCACTGATGGGGAAATTAACAAACAATAATCTAGTTTTGTGAAGAACCACTAGCAGTTTTGTGAAGAACCACCAAGCAAACAGTTTAGAATGAGTAAGAGCATCTACTTAGAAGGAAGTCCTTCGTTTTTAATAAGGCTTATTCCCAAGTAAATGCGAATAGCACAGGCTAGCAACTTAAGGCATTATGGGTATTGCAGTCCAGCAACATCTGAAGGGCCACAAGTTGCCTACAGAACAGCAGCCTTAGCATTGGATGGAAGACATGTCAAATCAAACATATTCAATTGTGAATTGTTAAAATAATTGTGTCTATGGGATTTACTGCAAATGAGCTATATTTGTTCCTTTCCTCTTTCAAGTGTATTACGCAGAATCACATAAAATGCAATGAACATAGCAGACTGAATACACACTAAGTCCTTTCTTAGTTCCACTGAAATCAACAGCATTTAGATGAGTCATGATAAACCAATTCCATTGATCCCAATGGGACTGAAGCAGGAGTTGGTAACCTCTGGGTCTCCAGATGTCATTGAAGTGTTGGGTGACAAGTCTCTCCTACCCTAGCCACGACAGTCAATGGTGAGGGCCAACAGGATCGGTTGCCACCCAACAACATCTGTTGCCACCCAACAACATTTGGAGGCTCTCCTTTTGCCCCCCCCCGAAGCTAGACTCAGCCCTGATCTGACTTAGATGTTATAAAAGCTATCCGATGGAATAAACTTCTGCCAAAGAACGGGTGCAAGGAGAAAAACCTTACCGAGGGCACCAGAGCTCCTTTCAACATGATGTCCCTGATAGCTCTGCCCCTGCGGTTGGCCCTGCTAGCCTCTACCCGCAGCAGATCCCCAATAGCCACATGGGAGAAATTGTACTTCTGAGCCATCTGTCTGCTTTGTAGCCCTTTGCCAGAGCCTGGGCCTCCGATTGTGAAGATGATGATGGGCCCCTGCAGCTTCTCTGTAGAAAAAAAAAAGGTGGGGAGAAGAAGGGGGTGGTGGGGAAGGCAGGTAAGTAACATACCCACCACAGGTTCAGCAACAAGATGCAAACATCCAATATTGGCAATAGTCTTTATTTCCCAGGTCTTGTCTGGTGACCTCAAGGCAGCCCATGGGGCTCCCCCTCCTCATCCTCCTCGGAACAACCCCGCGGGTTGGCCAGAGGAAGAGCGATCAGCCCCTGGTAGCCCAAGGTCAACCAGGGAGCTTTCTGCCTCTGTGAGGACTTCGACCCGAATCTCTCCAGTCCCAGCCCAGCACTCCAACCGCTGCCCTACCATGACTTTCTGACATGGAATCTGACTGGCTGGCCTCCCGGGGTGACCACCTCAGACTCCAGGCTGTGACTGCCATCGCAGGCAGCAGAGCGGGAAACGATCAGATCTGACCCAAGGGGTGGCACAATCCACTGCTATGTCCACCAGTAAAAGCGCCCACAGAGAACAGACAGGAACTGCTTCATAAATCAAGGCTAGACTTCCTCGGCACACTAGAACATACGAAGCTGCCTTATAATGAATCAGAGCATCAGCGTGGTTGGCCCTACCATTAGTCCAAGAAAGCAGATTCCAAAGGAAGGAGTGGCAGCCTCCTGGCTGTGACATCCAGATGCCACAAAGATTTCCCTCTGCCACTCAGTATGCCCTGGGTTCCCTTCCCTTCGCCTGATGCCTCAGGAGTCTTGGAGGATGCTCCCCCATTGTCTGTACTGTCAGCCCAGCTACCACGGGCAGAAGAGCTGCACGTTGGACACACAGACCCTGAAGAATGGGCTCTCCCTTTTAGCCTCTTCCATGCACCATTTTCCCAAATGAACCAGATACTATATTGCAACATCCCTTTTTTGGTTTGTTCCTATTGCAGAATCCAATCTGCTGGGTCTGAATGCTCACCGGCCATTGACTGCAAAGTTTTTACTATAGTTCTCATGGTCCCATTGAGGAACAGAGGTCACAGACCTTACAAAAGCAAGAGCAAGTGGTACCTTTATGGGGCCACTAAAGGCATTACCGGCCTTGCTTGTATATTGTGTAAGGACCGCATGGCTTTGCTTGTGTTTTCAGATCACAGACATAGACTTCTGTGCTCTAGAAGATGGGTTGGGAATGTGTGGGCTTCAGAAGTTGTTGGGCTGCTGCAATGCCCAATCGCCCGAAACAACATAACCAATGGTGAGGGATGACAGGAATTGCCATCTAACAATATCTGGATGGCCACATCTTCCCAATCCCTGCTCTAGAGCAAAGTGACCTGAAATTGTGGTTGATCTACAACTCCCAGAATCCCTTATCATTGCCTATAGTGGCAAGGCATTCTGGGCACTGTCTAGAAACCATTTTTAGAAGGTACAACCTGCAACATTTGGAAGGGGACAAAAAGAATGGTCACTAAGATGAGCTGGAGTCTCTCAGGATGGACCTACCTATCACAGCTTGAGACGTATAAGTTTAGGAAAGCCTTTACTCTGGCTAGATGTGAGGCTTTCCCTTCTGCGGTGTCGGAAGGCAGATTTAAGAAAATCCCAAGGGAACAGAGATTCTGCCCTTGTGGATCTGACGAGATAGAATCTATTGAGCATATGATGCTCAGATGTAACAGGCATAATAAGATTCGAGGGAAATATATTACACCTCTCTTAAAAGATATGGCAGGTCAATTGGATTCGGACAACTGTAATCAATTGTTAATCGACTAAAATCGGACTACTACAGAACTGGTAGTGAAATTTTGGGCGGCATGCTATAGCAGCCAGAATAAACAGCTAAACCCTTAGACCTTGGTCTTACATTGCTATATTTGCTGTTTTAGATATTTTACTTTTTGTACGTCTGGTATGACTGGCATGTAGTGCATGCCCGTCTTTGGAATTTTGTATTCAATTTTGTATGGCTTGATTCTGTAACAATAAAGTATGTATGTATATATGATGGATGCAACTACATTCTCAGTGTGGATCCCAATGGCAGCTTCCCCTCACTGGGCAGTCTTCTTTTGTGGCTCTGATTGAAACAAAGTAGCATGAAAGGCATCAGGAACATGGCTTTCTTTGTAAATAAAAAGATGTCAACAAGATGGTTGCTCCACAGGAGCAACTGCACCACAAACAAGATGGTGGTTTCTTTAGACGGGGTGGGCAAAGTGCAACTCTTCAAAAGTTGCTGGACCGCAACACCCATCAGCCTCACCAGCATCACTAATAGCAAGGCGTGCTGGGTGTTGCAGTCCAAGCCACGCTTGCCAACCCATCTGTTAAGGGGAGCAGAATTGGGGACAAACAGGTCTGACCCACATGGGGCCGTTTATAGGGAAAACTTGTGTGAATGTGAGCCCTATTGGAGGAACTGGAAAGACTTTCATGCAAAGGTTTCTACCGGCTAGGACCATGGAGAGGGGCAGGTGCTAAAGAGCAAACATTACCTTTTAGATCCCGCCTCAAGGGTTTGGTGGTTGTGGGAAGGCTTCCCTGGCAATTCCCCATTCTGAGGGCGACACCCAGGGAACTCCAGGCATGGGTCCAGGAAACTTCAAACTCCTCTACAAAACTAATATGCCCATTTCTGCTTGGCTCACATGTGAACCCCTCAGCTCTCTTTCTGATGTCACAGACATCTGATGTCATGGTTGCTCTGAACCTGACATAGGCAAAGCTGGCATAGGTGGGTTGCTTTACCCTCATGGTGAGATGGTTGTTGGCTTCTTATTAGAGTTGGCAGAGCGCTGGATAAGAAAGAACTCTCACTGTGTCGAAAACAAGAAACCAGTCTTCCACACGTAGGCTGGGTGATTTAATTAGGCATTAAAAAAGATAAGGTAATTGGTCTAATTTAGAGTTTGCAAGCAGGGAAGAAGGAAATCTCTCTCTTCTTTGCTTTATAATTCTTTCAGGAAACAGAAGGGAAAGAGACTGTTAAAGATTCTGGCGATTGCCATCAGTGGGAACATAAGGAGGAGTGATTATAGAGGTAGGTGTCTTGTTGAGGTGACCAAAGCCTTAGCATCCCCCTCAGTTGCTTGTGGCTTGCAAGACTGATCTTTCTCGGGGACGTTTATTTCACCTGCAGAGATTTCTTCCCACATATAATTTTTTTAATTGCCAGGTAACGGAAGCTCCATCCCTCAGGCCAAATGTAGGGGAGTCTTCAACAAGGCCCAAAACTTCTTCTGCACAAGATATTAGGAGTTATATTTAAAGTTTGGGAAGCTGTCGCATGGAAACAACATTAAATGTTCAAGCTGGGAACCTGAATGGATATTCACAAAATTGAGCTGCCCTTTGTATGTGTGAAAGCTATTATGCTGGGGTTTATTCCTGGAGAAATCTGAGCTATACTTTGTAAGCCAGGAGTAAAAAGGCCCAAATTAGCAGATCTAATTCTGTCCAGTTTACTGCAGCCACCACCCTCTGCCCCTTGCTTTGCCCATTCCTATAAGGTGACCCATAACACCTTTCCAAAATTAGCATTTGGTTCCCAGGCCAAATCACCATTCCCCAACCTTGTTGTATAAGAACCAGCTTAAACATGACCAGCTATAAAGGTGACTGAGAATATAGAAATACAGTAGTCTGAAGTAAAATTAGCCTTGAGGTAGGTGTGTGTATGTGTATGCGCGCGCGCATGCACCCACGCACGCACACACACACAGAGGGATGCTTTCCTGCAGGATGTCTCTGTGCACCAAGGAAGACAGATCCCATCTATTTATTAAATTCTTCTCCCCTTTTCACTATGAGTAGCATCAAGGCAGCTCACAGTGAAATATAAAATAAAAAATGAAATTATAACTAACCATCAATGGAGAAAAAACACAGAGCAAGCTTGTCCTTTCTTGGCAAAGAGTCCACAGACAGACAGCTGCCAAAAAATAAAAATAAAACAAGTCAAGCTTTTCCACTGAGTTTCCATTGCTGGCAAACTTGTAATCTTCACATCAAAACACACTCAAGTCCTAGAAAACAAAAAAATTAACATTTAACAGATTGTCATTTGGATTCTTCAGTCCAACAGGTACAGATACAGGCAAAACAGCAAAGCCAATGTGGAATAATGGTTAAAATTAAATCTTGATCTTGGATTGTTTTGAGGATTAATCAGAGTAAAGGGGTCTGGAGGACTAGTACAACAAAAGTATTCTTGAAGGAAAAGTAATTGCACAAATTTTATAATTTGGTTTGATTGTTCCCTTAACTAACAGACAGTAAATTGTTGTAAATAAATTAATTAGCGTACGTAGCCGCTTGGCCTCCTGGGTCTCTTCCACCCCTTCCTCCGGACCAGACCCAGGCGTCCGACTGCCTCCCCGTCCCTCCTTACTGCAAGGTCAGTCCCGGCAGGGGACCCATTCTATCACACAAATGTCAAACTGTGTGATACAATGTAATATTTCACATGACTTATGGCTATCCCAGTGTGGTATAAGTGGACAAAGTGACTGACTAGGACTCAGGAGGCCTGGGTCTGAATCCCTGCTTGGCCATGGAAGCTCACTGTGGGTGCAGAACTAGTAAAAGCACTCCCTAAATGTCTCACTTACCTTGAAAGTCCCATTAGGGTCACTATAATTCAGTTCCAATTTGATAGCACAGAACAATGACTTAAGAACCTTTGACACTCAGTCTTTTTAAGTGAGTCCTCACCTTATCTCCCATATTATACATCCTATTTCCACTGTTTCTCTTTCAAAGCTGGTTTTGTAGTCCCCCCACCCCCAAAAAAAAACCAGTGACATTCAGAGTGTCCAGACAGACTTAAATGTTCTGGAACAGGTTTTTGTGTACTGCCATTCCAGGTGTCAGATTTATGTCCATTAATTATTTTGCACATACTGTACAGCACATTGTCCTGTTTGTCGTATGTAGAATGACATTGTTAGCAAAGGATGGCACAGAATCCACAGAACACTTAAAAACCTGTTTTGAAACATTCCTGTCTATCTGGACACTTTCTGAATGACTTGACAGCCACTGCTTTTATAACAAACACACACTACAAAATGAGACTTGAAAGAGAGAGAGATGCGGTACAGATGCAATCAAACCAGTTACCTCGGAAGTTGGTGAGTGCTCCAACACTGGAGGCATTAAAGAAAAACTTGGATAATCACCTGGCAGGTATGCTTTGATTGTATTCTTGCACTGAGCAGGGGATTGGACTTGATGGCCTTGTAGGCCCCTTCCAACTTCACTTTTCTATGATTCTGTGCTGGAGACTCCTTTAAAAGGACTGAATATTAATCAAGGGTTCTTAAGTCATTACCAAGGCTGAAATGCTACATTCATTCAGTTTGCCACTTGTGTCAACTATGTTACTATTACCTGGTAGACTGACAATTAACATGATTCACAGTCTGTTTCTTTACCAACGAACCATTGTCACTTTGTCCATCTGTATCTCCACATATTCATCAGTCCATGTATAAAAACGTCAGTCACACAATCTCATTCTTCTGTCTGAGGAAACACCCTTGATCCACCAAAGCTCGTATTAAAAAATAGCAGTTAGCCTTTCAGGTGCCACAACCTTTTTGTCCCGTTTTTTGTCTTGATATTATTATTATTAATTATTATTAATTATTATTAATTATTATTAATTATTATTATTAATTAGTACTCATCCACTATGTGGTTTAATGATCTAACTTGGGAGTCCCAATGGAAAGCATCACATCTTCGTAAGAGCATCTTTTCCGACTAAAAATAGATTTTGTCCTGCCCTCCCACCCCTCCTTCGGGAGCGTCAACTGTACGATGACACACAAACCCACCCTCCAACTTCCGGTAAAGGAGACGATATTTCCGCTCTTGCTCGACTAGTGGGCGGAGCTGGTTGACGCTAAAGAGATCCAGCCCCAACAATAGCGCTCCACAGAGTCATGACTGCCGGCTCCTGATCGATTCATCCATCCAACAGGAGACTAATAGAAATACGCAATAATCAACGTTAAGTAGAAATGGGCAGAGGCTTCTGTTGGCGGGTCTTGAAATAATAACGCTGCCAGAATGGCAAGCGGCTGTTTTGTTAATGGAGAAAAAGATCGGACGTAGGACGGCTAAAGTAATTGCGCTTGTGCGGCAAGAGGGTACGAAGAGCTTGATTCCTACGTGGGCAAGAAACGCCGCTGGGCTGCGCTTGGGAGTCCTTCTGGCAGGGTTTTCTGGGTTCCGTCATTGCCGTCACGCCTAAAGCGTTTTTATAGGAGGCTCTCCTCAGTTCTAGCCCGACCAGAAAGTGGCCTTTCTGAGCCGAGATGCCAGATCGGGAGTTCATCGGGTGCAGAGGCGCCTCCTTCGTGTGGCATTGCAGAGCACAAGAAGCCCTGGCCAGAGCGGGTCCTGCTCCTGCTCCTGGTCTCCTTCTTGGAGGCTCGAGGGGCTGGCCGCCTCCGGTCTCGCCTTCCTCTGCCCCTCACATGGAGGATGCCGCCCACGCGGCCGTCGGGCGCCTGAGGTTGAGGCGACGAGCCGGAAAGACCGCGCCCCCTTGACTTGCTCCCGGGTTCCGACGCATGCGCGGGAGAGGAGAGGGGGGCCGCCGTGATCTACCTGGGTGAGAGTGAATGACTGGGGGAGGCGAGCGAGGCGTCCCCGTGCCTCGTGGTGTCGCTGCCATCGACGGAGCCGCTCGGGCTCCTGGGCCTCTTCCACCCCCTTCCTCCGGAGCAGACCCAGGCGTCCGACTGCCTCCCCGTCCCTCCTTACTGCGAGTTCAGTCCCGGCAGGGGACCCAGGCGTCCTGGCTTCCAGCTTCCCTGCCCCACCTCGATGCCTTGCTTCCAGTGAAAAGCCCCCGGGCTCCGCCACCCACCCAGAATATCCTCCTCCTCGCCTGTTGTCAGAAGGGGAAGCAATGAATCCCCGTAACAGTTTTGTGTTTAGCCTGCTGTTATTACTCTGCTTTCTATAAGATGTTCTCTTTAAAAAAAGAAATGTAAAGCTGGGAGCTTTTTCTCTGGAAGGTCTTAAATGTGTGGCCTTCCAGCTGTTGGTAGACTGGCTGTGTTGGTTTAGACAGTGATGGGAGTCACGATCCAGCAGACCGGGAAGTCCATGTTTCCCACCTCTGTTTTAATACAGGGAGCATTCTACACATGATGAATGGCGGTTGTTGTTGTTGCTTCCCTTTTATTTGTACTGTGTTTTTTTTCCTTTTAAAACAAAAGTGCACCTCTGCATCAGAAAAGCATAGTGCTCTGTAAGGATCAGGAGCATTTTGCTCTTTTAAAATAAGCTGTATAATTGCACTCTGCACCAGTGTAGAAACATTATTTGGATGCCACAGTTTGAGCAAGAAAATGTGGCAGGCCTAAGTGGAGGGCTTTTCTTGCCACCCTGGTCCTCAGTAGTTTTAATTTGTCCTTTTCCCCTCCAATGATTTTATTCCTAGAGGTTCCGTTCTTTCTTTTTGAAGTGACATATTTTATCCTTTTTCTCCCTCAGACTAGCAGTTTTACAGAGACTTGGCTGTACATCTCCTCAGCACGTCCAGAAATGACTTCTTTGGTGAGTTCTGGTTCTGTTGGGATTCAAGCAGTCTTGTTCAATTCATGTCTGTGACCCTCTCCAATCCTGTTTCCTGAATCAACGCAGCTGACTCGTTGATTTGTTGGTTTCCCAAGCACAGTACTGAAAAAGCTTTGTAGTCTGTGTTTCTCATCCTCTTACACTGTTACCTGTTCAGAGAAGTGGCCAGGCTAGCTTCAGTGTTGTTACCCCCAAACGAGACTTGGCAAGCCAGATAATCTTTTCTGCTTTTAAGCTCTTCCCCTCACTTCCCAAGGCAGCCAAAAATATTCCTCTGAGCAAGGGCACTAGGCAGTGAGAAGTGCAGCTCGCTTTCTTTCATGCGTATCTTTAAAAAATGTTTCAAAAGTGTTCCTGAAAATTGTGATGTGTATTTGTGTATTTTCCTGAATCTATATTTGGTGTCAGGCTCCACCTGCTTGCACATTAAAATGCCACGTGATGAAACTAGTCCTCGGTGGTAACGCATCCTTCTTGTCTGTTAAGAGTAGCACATAGACTGGGTTGTTTATATGCCTGAGCTGGGAATGCAGAGAGAGGAACATGCGTTGCTCTCTCTTATCACCTCATGATTGCCTTGTCTGGTGATGACTGGAGAGTGTATACTGGCCTGCCCAACACAGGAGCATCTAGATGTTTAGGATTATAATTCCTATCCTCCCCAGCCAGCATGACCACTGGTCAGTAGTGATCAGAGTTTTACCACAAAACATCAGGAAGGCATCACTGATGGTTGTTGGATCATGCTGTTATTTTGAACCTGCACCCACATGTTCATAGTTCCTGTCTTACGAAAAATGCTCAGCCATGCCATAGCTGAATGTATGGTTGTAAGAGGCCTAGGACCACGTAGGTCAGCAGCCACAGACATGAGCTTGCCTTGTGTCTTAATTTGTTGTAATTTTTCAGCTCCTCCTTAGAATTTTTGATGCTATGCAACAAGGGGGTTCACAACCCCCTGCAAGAGGATGTCAGGCAAAATCGGGTGTGCAGCTGTCCTTCCAGATGTTTTTGGACTGTGGCTCCCCTAGGCTTTCACTTTGGGCTGTGGTAGCTAGAGCTATAGGCCAAAGGCCTTTTGAGGGTCACAGTTGCTCCCCTTTGCTCAAAAGAGAAGAGATGCTGCCCTTGACTGGTGCTCATCTTGTTGCTTCCTAGGGCTCTTGAGTCAGACTCAATGCCACGGAGGCTGTGAGGTCATCCCCCTTTTCTCCTTCCTTTCCTTTACTGGTACAAATTCCTATCCTGTTTGTTGTCATTGTCACTATAGGGGACCAGCAGCCAGACAGCAACTGAATATGTGGTCCGTGTTCCCAAGTAAGTGTCATTAGCTTTCTTTCTTTTTAACACATCATCTTGATAATTTTTAGTTCACATCATCTTGATAATTTTTCCAACTGGATATTAAACAATTGAATATTAAGCAAGGCTGCAGATAAGGACAAAAGGGTGCTCTAAACATTTGTAGTGAGAGTGGGTTTCACTGTGGGCCCCACGAGCAGATGGAAGTTTTGTGGGCTGGTCTCCTGAGCCAAGATTGTTGCTTAAATTGTCCAAGTGATGGGGTGGTCCCTGAAGCAGATTCTGCAAGACACTTGGAAGGCTTTTGTTTAATTGGAAGGAGCAAGAAGATCTTGGAGCACGCTGAGCTAATCATGCTTCTCATTGATAGTGGAGTTTTAGCATTGTTGCCCTGGTAATGTTGTATAGCATTGTAAAATCACTGAACAAACCACAGGCAGACAGAGACTATAGGGAAACATTTCCTTTCTTCAGAAACGTAGAGTTTTGGGCACTAATTTGTCTCAAGTCTCCTTGCTTTTTCCACAGAAACACCTCTAAGAAATACAACATTATGGCCTTCAACGCTGCTGACAAGGTCAACTTTGCCACCTGGCACCAGGTAGGACTTTATTTTATTTATTTATTAAATTTATACCCCGCCCCTCTAGACCATGTCTACTCTATCCAGGCTACTGAAATTCATTAAAAATGGTTGATTCATTAAATATTTGTCCCTTCATATTTGTCAGTTCCAGAGACCCCCAACGGATGCGAATACGAAGGGACGAATATTGCCCCATTTTTATTTGTCCCCTATAGGAAAAGGGGGAAGGCTACCCTTACCTTTCTGCCGATAGGCAGCCAGCCAGCCCCACAGCCTATACCCCACCCCCTTCCTCTCCCTACCTTAGCACTGCCACCATCCACCACTGGCCAGCGCCACCATCATCCATCACCGCCACCATCTCCAGCTGGCTTCTGCTGCCATGGCCTGCAGAAAGGGACACTGGCTGCCCTTTGCAAAGATGGAGGCTGTGGCTTCATTTAGGGTAGGGGAGCTGCAGCCTCCATCTTTGCAAAGGGCAGCCTGGATTCCCTTAGCCTGCAGGCCGTTGCTGCGGAAGCCAGCTAGAGACGGTGGCTGTGGCAGCAGTCTGGGGGTGGTGGTGTGGCAGTGGCCACTTTGGTAGGGAGGCAATGGGGCAGGCTGTGGGGTGGGGATCACCTTTGTTTTTCAGACAGCCTCTGGCTGTCTAACTCCCCCCCCCCCCCCCACGAACCAGTGAATAAATTTG